>NC_073304.1:160746255-161107505 GCF_027595985.1 Sorex araneus | reverse complement strand
ATTTCCTTAGCAACTCACCTATTGTTAGATATTTGATTGCTTTCAGATCTTCAGTATTGTAAATGGCACTGTAGTTTATATAGGTGTGCTTTTGTCTTCAAATTAGTATTTTTTCGCTCTCAGGATACATACCAAGGAATGGAATTTGCTGGATCACATAGGAGTTTTATTTAATTTTTGAGAAGTTTCCGTGCTGTTTTTCATATAGACTAAACCAGTTTATAGTTCTACCAACAGTGAATACAGATTTTTTCCCCACAAAACTGGTTGTTTGTAACCTTTGAGATGTAACTATTCTCAATGGTGTGAGGTTATATCTAGTTTTTATTTGCATTCTTTTATTATCTCTGATGCTGAATACTGTTGGCCATCTGAATTTCTTCTTTGGCTAAGTGTCTGATCAAGTTTTCTCTCTAGATTTTGAGGAGATTTTTGTTGTTGTTGTTGTTGTTTTAGGTTGATGGTAGTGCCATTGTTATCCTTTTCTTTGCCAGTGGAGTTGAGTCATTGATGTCAACTTTGAAGTTAGTTTCATGGTAACTTAATTTTTTTATTGTATTTTGTGATTTGTGTGTAACCTCAGGGTATTTAGTTTATTTTATGTTTTGTGTATGGTGTATGACAGTAGTCCAATTTTAGTTCTTTTCATTTGGCTAAGCTTTTGCCCTGACACCATTTATTGAGGCTTTCTGTATTCCACTTTAGGCTCTTGACTCCTTTCGTAAATTTACTGTCATATATATATATATATATATATATATGCATATATATATGAAGGTATAATTTTGGACTCTAAATTATTATCTGTGGTCTAGAGTCTGCTTTTATTCCAGTATCACATTGTTTTTGATTACAGTAGCTTTGTAGTCCAGGAATGCAATGTTTCCCGTCTTCTCCTTTCTCAGGATTGCTTTGACAATTCAGGAAGTTTCATGATATTTTAACACTATATGATTTTTCTTAAAGAATGATGTTGAAATTTTGATAGGGATTACACTGAATCTGTATACAACTTGAGTAGGATGGTCATTCTGAGATTGCTTATTTTTCTAGTCCATAATCATGGCATATCTTCCCATTTTAATGTTTTTATTTCTTTTTAATAGTAATATCTTTTTTTGATGTATGTCTTTCACCTCATTTTATTTGCTTTTGTGTTATTCTTTGCTTGGTGGGAGGGCATAATGGCAGTGCTCAGGGATTATTCCTGGCTCTGTACTTAGGACTCATTGCTGGGGATGCTTGAAGGACCATATGCATGCAGTAAGAGATCAGGATTGGTTGCATGCAAGGCAACTGCCATAACCTGTGTATCCTATCTCCAGCTCTTACCGCCTTTTAATGTTGATTCTTAGGTATCAGATATTAATTGTTTGGGAAGAAGGGAATGTTCCAAACAGTACTCAGGGGACCTGGGGACATTTCTTGAAGATACTCAGTTCAGTTGCATGAAATTGATGATGAAGTCCAGAGACCAGCAGGTAAGATGCTTGCCTTGCATGCAGCCAACATAGGTTCGATAGCCTGCAAGAGTTCCCTGAGTCCTCCAGGAGTGATTCCTAAGTACAGGCTAGAAATAAGCCCTGAGCAGTGCTGGATATGGTTCCAAAACAAAAGAAAAGTAAAAACTTGATGGTTCAGTGCTTGGGCCTGACAATCAGATATTACTCAGACCCAGCAGTACTGGTGGTTACCCTGGTGCTGCACCAGGACCACCAGGGCTATACTTGATGGTTCTGGGGGGATGGGGGAACATGCAATTTCTGAGCTCTAATTTCTGAGGTCTGACTTGAGGCCTAATGCATGTAAGATGCTTGTTATAACTCTATGAAGTAGCTTCCTGTTCCTGGTATTTGGGTTTTCTGGATGCAATTTTAAATAGGTTTTTTTTTAGTATTTTTCTCTTCTACATCATTGCATATAGGATGTTGCAGATTTATGTGTATTGATTTTATAGCCTCCACTTTACTGTGCAGGTTTTTCTTTGTTTTTATGCCATACCTGGCAGTGCTTAGGGCTTACTTCACTCTGTGCTCAGTGATCACTCAGTGCTGGGATCATATATGGTCCTTTGAATTGAACCAGTGCCAGACACTTGTAAGGCAATTGCACAGATTTATGTTTCTAAAATGTATTTTGATGGAATCTTTAGGGTTTCCTATCTATTTAATCTTATAATCTGTAAATAGTGACAGTTTAACTTCGTTTTGATTTTAATTCCTTTAATTTTGTTTTCTTTCATAGTAGTTCCATACTATGATGAATAACAGTGGTAAGAATAGATGTCCTTTCCTTGTACCTGATCTTAGAGTGATGAGGGCTTTCAGCCATTGAGTATAATATGAGTTTGTTGCATATAACCTTTACTATATTGAGATAAATTACTTGTCTTCATTTTGTTGAGCTTTTTAATCTTAACTCACACCCCGTGATGCTCAGAACTGGTTCTATGCTCCAGAATCACTCCTGGCAGGGCTTGTGGTACCATATATGTTACCAGGGATCAAGCTGGAGTCAGCTGCATATAAGGCAAATGTCATATCTGGTATACTATCTCCCCGGCTCCTATCATTTTTAGGCTACCATTTGCCAGTTTTTACTTTGGTAGCCAAATTCAAATATCTCTTGTTTTTTTTTTCCTTTTGGGTCACGCCCAACAATGCACAGGTGTTAATTCCTGGCTCTGCACTAAGGAATAGTGGTGCTCCTCAGGGGACCATGTGGGATGCTGGGAATTGAACCCGGGTCAGCCGCGTGCAAGGCAAATGCCCTATCCACTATGCTATCGCTCCAGCCCCTCAATTGTCTATTGTAAGCAGCAGAAAGTTGATTTTCTTTCTAGTCTTTTTCTCCACTCTGTACAGGCCTCTTGACTGGTGAGTTAAGACAATTGAGGTTTGCAAAATCATTAAAATACAAGAATTTATCTCTGTTTTTCTGTATAGATTCATGTAGACCTTGGTTGCCATCTGGAGTTTATGCTTACTAATTCCTGACAGAGATTGTGGCTTTGGGTTTGTGTTGGTGGGGCTCTGCTGAACAAAACCCAAAAACAAACCAAAAAAGACTTACTGACTGTCCTCTGTGGGCCATTGCAATCCAATGGTGAACTATGACTTAAGCCCAGTTTAGGAAACAAGGTTGTTCTTCATGTGGATGACTGTGACAACACATGGGAACAGCCTGAAAAGAATGAAGATAGGTGGGGAGAGGGTGTCTGCTCTGGTGGGAAAAGAAAACAAGACTGTCATCCTCTAATCTGAATACCTCTCTCTGGTAATTGATGAAAATTCCCAATGAATTCTCTCATGGGGAATAGAAAGGTTAAAAACATAATAACTAGGCCTAAGAGATTGTTCAATGGGCTTAGCACTTGCTTTATATGGGATACAGCCCAGGTTTAATTTGTAGCAACACATGGACCCCTGAGCACCACTGGAATGACCTCTGAGCACAAGTCTGGAGTAGTCAACCCCTACCTCCAGAACAAACAAAAAAAACAGCATAAAATATTAAGGCTTGAAGAGATTGTGGTTTTTATTTCAATTATACATGGAGTTGGAGATGAATATACTGAGATTTTCTTTGATTTACAATGTAGATATCTAATATGCCCAAATTGTATATAGTTTCTTGGGTAAACCTTATTGACTATGATACTGCCACTGCACAAAGCTAATTTCTCAACTCATTCTCTGACTTGAGTATTGTTATAATTTTATATCAATTGTAAATTCTTAGAAAGTTTTTCTGTGAGACTTATACAATAAATTTAAGTGGAATTTAAAATAATTATTTCTGTAGCATTACTAATTTCAATTACTGACCACAGACTTTTGCACGAATCTTCTCTAATTGTCATAGATATTAGGAATAAGCACCTTTTTACCTATGTATTTAGGATAATCATAGCCTACTTTGCTTTAGATCTTTGTAATTGTCTAGATATATCTAATGGTTTAAGAAAGCCTGGTTTGATGAGAATTTATTAATTTCCCCTTAGGAGAATTGGTAACTACTAATTATTTGAAGAAGTTGCTTCAGAATCTATGGACAAGGGCCAGAGAGAAAATACAGGGCTCAAGGCACTTGCCTTGCATACTGCTAACCATTTTGATCCTAGCACTGCGTATGGTCTCCTGAGCACTGCTAGGAGTGATCCCTGAGCACAGCTAAGTGTGACCCAAATATCCTCAAATAGTATCACTGTCATCCGTTGATCAAATCGTTGATCATCGATTTGCTCAAGCGGGCACCAGTAATGCTCCATTCATCCCTGCCGAGTGCTAGTGTAGCCCGATGGCTTATTGGGGGCTCTTTCAGGATCAGGGGAATCAGGACCATCATTGTACTGTTTTTGGCATCTTGAGTACACTATGGGTAGCTTGCCAGGCTCTGCTGTGTGGGGGGGATACTCTCAATAGCTTGCTGGGCTCTCTGAGAGGGACGGAGGCTTTTGGGGCAGCCTCTAATCACCTTTACAGGTGCTCCAGTCTACTGAATATAAGCTTTTGGTCGACTGGCATGTTGTAACAATCTATACTGACAGACACACACCTGCCTGCATCTCTGGGAAGCACCTGGGACATCTGCAGCCTCAGGTTGATCTCCTTGATGTTGATGGAGTGCGCCTGGAGGTTGTTGAGCAGCTGGCAGAGCAAGACCCTCTCAAGGAGAGTCTGTGCCAGGTCGAACACCTGCGCCGAGTCCCAGGTCACCTGGTGGTTGGCTGATAGCACCCCACAGTGGATGAGCCACTGCACGCACTGCAAATAAAAAAACAATCTATGGACAAGTTTTCAGTTGTTGTACCATGCGTAAGTATGGTCCATCATATTGAACATCATATTGAATGATACAAACCAGTTTCTTCCCAAAGGATTTTGTGCTTTTCTTTTGTTATCACATATGGATGCTCTCTAGAAAGAAATCAAGTGTATCTTTAGATGCACATTGCAACACTGAGTACACTGAGTACTTAGTATATCAACTGTTATAATCTTTTTTTTTTTTTTTGCTTTTTGGGTCACACCCAGCGATGCTCAGGGGTTACTCCTGGCTTTGCACTCAGGAATTACTCCTGGCGGTGCTTGGGGGACCATATGGGATGCCGGGGATCGAACCGAGGTCGGCCGTGTGCAAGGCGAACGCCCTACCCGTTGTGCTATCGCTCCGGCCCCTCAACTGTTATAATCTTGCAGAATAGCGTCAACTTCAGTAATAAACTCAAGAACACTGATGAGCACTCTTGCAAATTCTATAGTATCCAGAGATATGTCACTGTTTGTCCTTAGAACATAACAGCCCCTGATCATAACCACTGAGTCACCCACAATGCCACATGATGGGTATGGTGATCATTGCTACTGTTCACCCTGCTGGATTTTCAAGGGCATAGTCTCTATCAAGATAGCTGTTAATTTTTCAGGATATTCATATTTTTCAAACAAGTTAATTTTTTGGAAGGAACAGGGACCAAAAATATATGTACCTATCCCAGATATGTACTTATCCAAATATATACCTGTCCCAAATGTGTATTTTTGTCTGGGGGATTCCTGGTGGTGCTCAGGGCTTACCGCTGGTTCTGTGCTCAGCGATCACTCCTGGTGAGGCTCATGCCAAGGATCAAATCCAGGTTGGCTGCATGCAAACTAAGTGCCTTACCCACTGTACTATCTCTCTGTCCCTAGCCCTTCAAATATTCTTTTAACCCGATCTGTGAGAGTTCTTTGTGTATTTTATGGGCTCTTATATATATATATATGTATATATATATTCTGAGTAGGGACTTTTGGACAATAGAAATGTTAAATTGGGGGACTGGAGAGAGAAGAGGAGGTAAAGTGTTTGCCTTGTCTGCATCCCATACACGACGTATGGTCTGCTAAGCACCACAAGGGATCACTTCTAAGTACAGAGCCAGGGATTGGCCTTGAGCACCACCGGGTGTGCTAAAATAAATTGATCTCTGCTAAATATACCAGAATGTAATAGCCTTACATTTACTTGACACAGCAATGACAGCACTGTTGCTCTAGCAGATAAAAACACACCCTTCAGGGGCTGGAGCGATAGCACACCAGGTTGGGTGTTTGCTTGCACGCGGCTGACCCGACTTTGATTCCCAGCATCCTATATGGTCCTCCGAGAACCACCAGGAGTAATTCCTGAGTGCATGAGCCAGGAGTAACCCCTGTGCATCGCCGGGTGTGACCCAAAAAGAAAAAAAAAACCCACACCCTTCAAATTTACACTGACATGTCAGACTTAGGTCAGTAATCTAGAACTAAGGAGAAAATTTTCTCATCTCCTGAATTTTCCTGCCAAGAGTTTTCTTTTCACACACAATTCAGAAAATGATGGGGCCAAAGACCTGGTATAGCTGGTAGGATGTTTGCTTTGCATGTGGCTTTGTTTAATCCCCAGCACCACATTAGGTCCCCCAATCCCCACCAGGAGTGATTCCGGAGTGCAGAGCCAAGAGCGCTAGTCCTGAGCTGCCAGGTATGCACCATAGCCCTGCCAGTAAAAAAAAAAGGAAGAAAAGAAAAGAAATTGAGGTATTAGCTGAGGACAAGATCTTGCAGGAAGAACAGGATGTAAAAAAGGAAAGATCCTAGAGGAAGACCAAGGGCACTATTAGCAGAGATGGTGGGCATGGTTTCTGTACCTCCTCCAGCAAGTTGTCTGGGGGATTGCCTCAGGAGCATGAGAGCTATTTTACAATGGGAAAGTTCTAATATTAAAAATGTGGAACAACCCATTAGTCATCACTAATCCAAGAGTTTTATAGGGAAAGTGAAATTTTTAGAAGTAGACGCTAATGAATCAACTTATTCTTATAATTTGATTTATGAATGCTCATATAATGTGCTTAGGTATATGGCCAACTGGAAGGAAATTGCTACAAGCAAGTCATCAACTAACTTCAAAAGTAGGTATATTTAGCAATACTTTAAAGATAATTCTTGTGAGTGAAACCAATACTTCTTACACATGTACACATTTATAAGCATCTAACATTTCAGCACCATGATACATAAATATAGATGAATCTGCCAAGTCATTTTTATATTGTTTTATGGGGGGTAGCTATGGGGTAGCCCATACCCATCAGTGCTCAGCATTTCCTCCTGACTCTGTGCTAAGGGCTCGTTCTTGGTGAGGCTCAGGGGACACTGATGTGCAGCAAATCAACCTGACTGGCTACATGGTAGGTGGGTGCCTCACCCAATTTACTGTCTCTCTGGTCTCAATTTTACCTTTGTGTGTCAGATTTCTATTTGGAAATCAAAAGAAATTTTCCTCTTAGGAATAAATTAGATGGGCTAAAAAAAATCCTCTCAAAAACTTACTTGAACATTCATGTTTTAGGTAATGATTTTATATGTTTTGGGGCCACACCCAGTGGCTCAGGTCTTCCTCCTGGCTCTGGGCTCAAGGATAACTCCTGATGGGTTTGGGGAACCATATGAGGTGCCAGGGATCTCTTCTGGATTGGCTGCATGCAAAGCAAGCGCTTTCCCTGCTCATTGTATTATCTCTTCAGCCTCTTTGGGTAATAATTTTAAATGAGCAGAATACACTTGGGAAAATAATTTTAGAAATACCACTGTTGCCCTTTCAGTGGTCTGTGACACTGAACTGAAAGTGAGAACATCTTGAAACAGCTTATCATACACCATCATATCCCAGAAATATCAATATTTCTTACATTGCCCAAGAATATGGTTACTCCAAATATGAGTTCTATCCTGCTATTATAATGTAAGTGTCCATAAAGTGTTCTTTGTGGTATATTGATTCAGACTGCCCAGTTTTAATTTTGGTGCTGTGTTTCCTGGCTGTGTGAATTTAGGCAAGTTACTAGCTCAAGGTCTTTTACTATAAAATTAGAATAGCATACCTAATTGTCATAGGTTGTTGTGTAGTAGGATGAAGTGATACATATAAAGAGTTTTGTGAGTACTGGAATTTGAATTGATGCATGCTGACTCCAGATTCCATGCTCTTAACCACGGCTACCTTAGTTTCCCCATGGTACTTAAAAACCCAACTATTTCATGGCTTTCTGGCTCTGGCCTTGCTTTACATTCTTTTTAATTTTTTTTTTCAAATTTCAGAAGAATTTATTTTTTATTTATTTATTTTTTAAAATTTATTTATTTTTAATTAGTGAATCACCATGAGGGTAGTTACAGATTTATACATTTTTGTGCTCATGTTTCCCCCATACAAAGTTTGAGAACCCATCCCTTCACCAGTGCCCATTCTCCACCACCGGTACACCCAACATCCCTTCTACCCTCCCCAATCCCATCTTCCCCCACCCCACCCTGCCACTGTGGCAGGGCATTTCCTTTTGTTCTCTCTCATTAGGTGTTGTGGTTCACAATAGAGGTGTTGAGTGACCACTGTGTTCAGTCTCTAGACCACATTTAGCCCGCATCACCCTTCCCCCGCATGGCCTCCGACCCACCGCATTATACTTGGTGATCCCTTCTCTGAGTTGCCCTCTCCCCAGAATGTGAGGCCAGCTTCCAAGCCATGGAGTCAACCTCCTGGTACTTATTTCTACTATTCTTCTATTCTTGGGTGTTAGTCTCCTACTCTGTTATTCTCTATTCCACAGATGAGTCTTGCTTTACATTCTTAATGTGTCCTGTTTTCACCCTCACAGCAACTTCATCATCACTCGCTTCTTTCCTATTTTTATTAAAAAATTTTAATTGGATCACCGTGAAATACAGTTACAATATTGTTCATAATTTAGTTTCAGTCATACAATGTTCCAACACCCATCCCTTCACCAGCGCACATTTTCAGCCACCACTGTCACGAGTTTACCTCCCACCTTCTGCCCCAGCCTGCCTCTATGGCAGACATTTTTCTTCTCTCTCGCTCTCTCTCTTTTCCCTTTTTTCTCTTAGGCATTGAGGTTTGCAACACTTACTGAAATGCTATCATGCATGCATATCATTTTATCTCCTTTCAGCACCTAATTCTTGTACTGAATCCAATTGTCATTGTCATAGTGGCCCCTTCTCTGTCACAACTGCACTCTGCCCTCTCTCTTTGTGGCAGGCTTCTTACCACTGCCAGGAGGACCTGTTGCCTCCTATTGTCTTTGAGTATTATTCTCATACTATGTTTTTTATATCCCACAAGAGTGGATTTTGTCTTTCCTCCTCCCAACTCATTTTGCTCAGCATGATACTCTACATGTCTATCCATGTGTAAGCAAATTTAATTATTTCATTTTTCCCAATGTTTTGCTTATTTTTATTTTTTATTAAGTAATTCACAATATTTTTTTTGCATTTAATATTCGAACACCAATCCCACCATCATCACACCTTCCCACTACCATATTTCAAATGTTTCCATCCCGAACCCCAACCTCTGTTTCAAAGCAGAACCAAAATAATTTATTTTGTATTGTTCGTTATGAAAAACTGCTGAAAATGCCCCAAAAAAGTTTCCTTAGAGGAAAGAGTGTGAAAATTATTGTATTTCACCCAGGGGCCATTAAGCCCTTTTATAAGAGATCACTGATATGTTGTTAAAGGTTAAGCCTTGTGTGCTTATATATATATATATACACACATATATATATATATATGTAATACCATATATGTGTATATGTATATTTTTTCCTCTAAGGATGGTTGCCTTACTTTGAACCCCATCAAATGTGGTGCAATACTCTTGGAAAATGGCTAGTGTGAGGTATGAGTTGTTGCTCAACTGTGACTGTGGCCACATTCACTTGTGAGTGAGGTTCGGCCCGAGCATGTGGAGAAGAGCCGTGAGCCTTGCAACAGTTGAGTTCTGGAGGTTTTCTGCTCCTGGGGCAGGGTCCCTTGGGGCGGGTGGAGCACCCTAAGTGAAACAGCCTGGCGCAGGGTCAGGTGGCATGGTTATCTCTTGCTCATTTTTAAAGTCAACGCTTTTCTATAAAACTCTTTAATTATCTTCACTAGAGGGCAGAACACATTGTAGGTTCTTAGTGATGGTTAAAAAATAAAAAATAATGACAAATACTAAAGTGGAAGCAGGGGCAGGAGAGATAGTATAGCAGGTAACGTGCATGCCTTGCATGCGGCAGACCCAGGTTCAGTCCTGACATCTCTTATTATAGTAACCTGAGCACTGCCAGTTGTGATGCCTGAGCACAAAGAAGTAAATCCTGAACATTGTTGGATATGTCCCAAAAACAGAAAACAGAAAAAGGAACAGAGAATATAAATTACTACTAGTGATATTAGTATGGAAAGGGAAACTGCATGGTAATCAAAAGGAAAATAAATGAAAATTTTATGTATTGGAAGTTTGCATTATAACAAGTCAATGGGAAGATGACACACTGAAGATTTTGGCATTGGAGAAGAGAGAAAATGTGTGCTAGCTGTTTCTTCAAGAATTTAGAGCAGATTTGAATACTTGCTTGAGAAAAAAAGGTATCTCCACTTTGAAATAAAAATTATTGGCTAGGGACAGAAACAATGGCACAGTGGATAGAGTCTTATATGTGGCTGACCTGAGTTTGATCTCTCATATCCTTGAGCACTGCTGGTGTGGCCCAAAATACAAAAAATAATTAATGTAAACTAAAAAAATTATTGGCTAGTAGTTAATTACAGAAGACTAAATGCCAAACTAAAGTCTAGAGTCTTTTGGGAGTATCTGGGGCTTAAGTCACACCCAGCAGTGATGTGAGGGCTACTTCTGGCTCTGTGCCCAGGGATCACACCTGGCAGTGCTTGGAGACAATATGTGGTACCTAGGATCAAACCAGAATTGGCCACATCAAACTAAGGTAAATACCTTCACCCCATATTATCTCTCTGGTCCCTAAAGTCTAGGTTCTTTATATATAACACCACATTTTAAATCTCACAGAAATATGAGGAGGAAAGCTATTAGTCCCATTTTGTAGATGAGAATGTTTAGATTTAAAAGAGGTTAAATAACTTGTCTTAAATCACACAGCTAATTATTAAGTAGATAAGACCTCAAATCCAGGTCCTGCATAGGCTTTTGTAGAGATAATGAAAGGTAGTGAAAAGCAGAATTAACTCAGAAAAATTGGGCTATTTATAATTCAGTTAACTAGG
Source organism: Sorex araneus (assembly GCF_027595985.1). Lineage (NCBI taxonomy): Eukaryota > Metazoa > Chordata > Mammalia > Eulipotyphla > Soricidae > Sorex > Sorex araneus. Next base: position 161,096,385 of record NC_073304.1, on the reverse strand, counting down.
ATATAAAGAAAGTTGCTCTAAAAATGGTTAGAGGAATGTGGAATAGAGCTTACCTGGCCATTTTGTAGTTTATTTGTATCTTATCACACCTGAGATCTTTCTAATCTTTTGTTATTCTTCTCTAGCTTTCCCTTTTCATCAAGTACATGAAATAATACATGAAGATTTATCACAGGCAGGAATGGGACCATCAGATCATACTGCAAATGAGAATATTGATGTAAAACCAAGATCTCATTCATGAACACTTGATTCCACATATGAAATATAACATTTTCTTTTGAGCCAGAGTCTTCAAGTCCAAGACTGATTTACCAGCCAATAGAGTTTATTCAGACTAGAGTGACTTATAAAGTCTTTACACAGAATATGATTTATTTAAGCTAGGAAGTTTAATCAAATAGATTGTCAGACTAAATACAGCAGTCATAAAAAATGTCTGAATTATTCCTGGTATTATGAGAAACTATAGTACTTACAATCATATTTAAATAAAGACATGTATAAAAATATTTGTATTATTTTCTTGTTACTCTACACATTTAGGCTAAACAGAGCTCTTTTTCCATTTACTCAATATCCAAGCAGGCTTCTTACCAGACCTGAAGGTGATAGTACAACACTAAGGGGCTTGCCTTGCATGTAGCTAACCCAGGTTCCATTCCAAGCATCCTATAAGATCCCCTGATCCTGGCAGGAGGGATCCTGAGCATAGAGCCAGGAGTAAGCCCTGAGCACCACCAGATTTGACCCAAGTCAAAACAAAGCAAAACAAAACCCACACTGTGCTTCTTCCTTTCCCCACTATGCCTCTTTGCTTTTCTTTGTCTCTACCTACTTTGTCATCTCAGTTGCCTTTATCTTCCTCATTTTCACTTCCAGTTAGTTCTACCACCAGTGTATTTTATTTTATTTTATTTTAACTTTTTATTAAATCACCATGTGGAAAGTTACAAAGTTCTCAGGTTTATGTCTCAGTTATACAATATTCAAACACCCATCCCTTCACCAGTGCCCATATTCCACCACCCAAAACCCCAGTATACCCCTCGCCCCCACCCCCCACCCCCTACTGTATAACTAATGAATTTCATTTCATTTTCTCTTTACCTTGATTACGTTCCATATTTCAACACAAAACTCACTATTGTTGTTGGAGTTTCCACCCAAGAAAGACAGCCCTACTACCAAGGAAGCATTTGATAATTAGTTTTCCATTGCTGGGAATGAAGAGATATGTAGCCCCACTGCTCCAAGTACATAATTCTGTTTTTTTCCTTTTTCCTTTTCCTTTTTTTTCCCCCCTCATCCCCCTTCCCGCGCCTCATAGTATGGTATACGCCACGCCTCGTTTCTCCCTGAAAATGGGAAACAACCTGGAAAGAGGGATATTTCCTCATCTCGGCCAGCGTGGGGTTGTTGCTTAGTTTACAGTCCAGAGAGGTGGCTGCTACATTAATAACCTTCAATATTTCAACAAAAACTTACTGTTATTATTTGGAGTTTCCCCCCCAAGTCAGACCTGTTCAAAAGGAACCGTTTCACATTGCTGACAATTATAGATGTTAAGTCGTGCGGACGCGGCAGTGTCCGCGCGGTTTTGGATTTCTGTATAAAGTCCAGGGAAAATTCTGCCAGAAATTGCATAGCCCAGCTCATAGTCCCAGTGCATTGCTGTAAGAAGTCTCTGGAATCAAAGTCTTTAGGCGCAGAGGGTCCGCTTCACTCTCAGCAGCTCCAAATTTATCTGGGCCGAGGGCGTGCCGGTTACACCCACTTCCCATGAGTCCCTAGGAGCCCCAAGTGTAAAAATCGAATACCTCTGGGTTAGAACTCTTAGAAGATGGCTCCTGCCATGTGGGTGCCGCCGCCGCTGCCGCCGTTTTCCGTGCAGGAAGACAGGGTGGGGAGGAAAAATCCACCCCCGGGCAGCACAGAGTTGCAACCCAGTTCGAAGTCCCAGTGCATTGCTATTAGAAGCTGCGCTGGATGCCCGAATGTGTTAGGTCTCTGGAATCAAAGTCTTTAGGTGCTGAAGGTCCGCTTCACTCTCGGCAGCTCCGAATTTATCTGGGCCAAGGGCGCCACCAGTGTATTTTAATAATTACTTTTTTATGATGCTCTTTATCATTCTATTTGCATTTTTCTCTGTAATAGCTTTCATCTAAGGAAGGAGAGTTACTCTTTATTTTCTGGACCCTTTTTATAATCTGTTCTTTTGGGACATATATATATATATATATATATATATATATATATATATAGAGAGAGAGAGAGAGAGAGAGAGAGAGAGAGTGTGTGTAGAGGGGAGGTGATAGTTTGAACCATGCCCAGTACTGCTCAGGAGTTATTCCTGGCTTCGCACTCAAGGATGACTCCTTGGTGGTGCTTGGGGAGCCATATGGGATCCAAGGATTGAGCCTGGGTTAGCCTCGTGCAAGGCAAATGCCCTTCCCACTGTATTATCACTCCAGCCCATGGGGCCCGTAATTTGACGTCAGTACTTTTTTACCAACCTTGCTCTCTGGTTAACCCAGTGGTGCTCAGTGCTTACTCCTGGCTCTATCCTCAGATATCACTCCTGGTAGTGGTCAGAGGACCACATACAGTACTGGTGATAAAACAACAGTTGGCTGCATACAAGGCAAACATTTTTTTCTTTAAGGCCACACTTGGCAATGCTCAGGGGTTACTCCTGGCTCTGAACTCACCAATCACTCCTGGTGGTGCTCAAAGCGATAGCCAGGATCAAACTTGGGTTGACCACAAACTTGGGTTGGTCACATACAAGGGAAATGTTCTACCTGCTATACTACTGCTCTGGCCCCATAAGGCATATATTTTAACTTCTTTATTATCTCTATGGTTCCTTTGTACCAACTCTTACTATCAAATTGTATTTTGTAATTTTATCCCCTCTCTCACAGACTATATCGGAATTACATACTACTTAGTAAATTATAAAATTAAATTACCCAAGACAACAGCCATTTATTATCTCATAGTTTCAGATGGTTGAGAATTTGGGAACAATTTAACTGGTTGATTCTTTCTTGAGGTCTCATTAGGTTTGTCAACAAAGGGGCTGGAGCAATAGTATAGCAGGTAGGGCGTTTGCCTTGCACGCAACTGACCCAGGTTCAACACCTAGCATCCCATATGATCCCCCGAGCACTGCTAGGAGTGATTCCTGAGTGAAAAGCCAGGAGTAACCCCTGAGCATCACCAGGTGTGACCCCCCCAAAAAAGTTTGTCAACAAAGATTTTGCCCTTAGGTCAGGTAGTACAGCAGGTAGGGTGCTTGCCTTGCATGTTTCTAACCCGGGTTAGACCCCTTGCACCACATATGGTTCTCACAGCACTTGCTAGAAGTGAAGTGAAGTCATCCCTGAGCATAGAGACAGGAGTCGGCCCTGAGTGCACAAACAGGTGTACCCCAAAATCTACAAGGAAGATTGTGCCCTTGCAGCAGTTACCTGAAGGCTTTACTGGAGTTGGAGGATGTACTCCAAATAATTGCTGGTGGGAGGTCCTTGATGCTTGGGTATCTCCATAGGATTGCTTGAGTGCCCTCATAATATAAATGACTAAGCGACCCGAGAAGAGAGGACAAATTAGGAGCCACATGTGGCATTTCATTCTAGCCAGAGAGGTCACAAACCATCACTTTTGCTATATTAGACATGTGTCTATAAGTCTAGCCCTCAAGGAGAGGCAGAATTGGTTTGATGTAATGTTGTCACCAAAACGGTCTTTTCAAGTGGTGGATGCTGTATAAGGTAAAATGTCATTCTTTAGGCTTAACATTCAGTAGTGAAATTCATCTTTATAAGAGAGGGTCCATTGTCTGTTGATATCTTTATGACTTTTGTTCATGGGTTAATTATATAAGTATTAGAGGAAATGAAGACTAGCCAATGACCTCATTTGTTTTTTTGGTTTGGGGCCACATCATACAATGATGGGTGTTCAGAGCTAAACCCTCCTGGGTTTAGGGGACCATTATGCTACCTGGAATTGATTCTGGGCCTCCTGTGTGTAAAAGCATGCACTTCAGCTGTTTGAGCTATCTTCACTGCTATAGATGTCAGTTTCTAAGAGGTAAATATTCATGCAGGAATTTAATTTTTTTTGGGGGGTCACATCCGGTGATGCACAGGGGTTATTCCTGGCTCATACACTCAGGAATTACTCTTGGCGGTGCTCAGGGGACCATATGGGATGCTGGGAATCGAACCCGGGTCGGCCGCGTGCAAGGCAAATGCCCTACCCGCTGTGCTATTGCTCCAGCCCCACCATGCAGGAACTTAATTTGGCTGTGACTGACCTATACCTGCCCCCAGGATTCCACTGTAATTTTAAATAAAAGTACATCTTAGAACGGGGCTAGGTAATTTGTACAGAGCAGGGAAGCACTTACTGGTCGGCCTAGACCTTTCTTTTCTGAGAGTAGATCCTAGAAAATAATAGTTTGTTGTGTGAGGCCTGACATTAGCAACTCCAACTTGGCCTAGTCTGGGTACTTTAATGTTACAGCAATATTTGATATATAGAAATATTGCTGGTGGTGTGTATAGAAATATTGATTTATTGATTTATAGAAATGTTGCTGGTGGTGTGTAGTGTCCTTACTGAGTTTTGAACCATGACTGACACCATGCAAAGCATGTGTTCCATCCCTTTTCATATTGATTTGCTTATATTTGTATAGACTTTGTAGGTTCATAAAGGGTATTAGTCTTTGGTTTTTCCCTAAATTTTTTTTTTATCAACTTGAAGATGTTCTGTTTCCCTAGGTGGGTTTTTTTTGTTTTGCTTTGTTAGTATCATGGGTTTTTTTTTTTTCTTTGGTTTTTGGGTCACACCCGGCAATGCACAGGGGTTACTCCTGGCTCTGCACTCAGGAGTTACCCCTGGCGGTGCTCAGGGGACCATATGGGATGCTGGGAATCGAACCCGGGTCGGCAGCGTGCAAGGCAAACGCCCTACCCGCTGTGCTATTGCTCCAGCCCCCAGTATCATGGTTTGATACAAGGTCTTATGCATGCAAGGCCTTTAAGCCACTTCCCAAGTGTTTTTTTCTTTTATTAAACAAGAAATTTAAATGTAGATAACTGTGACTGACAAAATTGATTATAGTGGGCTTTTAGCCATATGGACTGGAGCGAGAGCACAGCCGGTAGGGTGTTTGCATTGCACTCGGCCGACCCAGGTTCTATTCCTCCGTCCCTCTTGGAGGGCCCGGCAAGCTACCGAGGGTATCCCACTCGCATGGCAGACCCTGGAAGGCTACCTGTGGCGATATGCCAAAACCCGTAACAACAAGTCTCACAATGGAGACGTTGCTGGTGCCCGCTCGAGCAAACCGATGAACAAGGGGATGGCAGTGCTACAGTGTTTTAGTCATACAATGTTTTCTAATCTCTAACTCCACCACCATATGATCCCATTCTTCCACCAATGACTACAGATTCACTTTTTCCCACCCTTGCCCCCCTTGCAGATATATTTTAATTATTGTACTTTGGGTCTGAGTGTTACTATAGTGGGTAGGGTGCTTGCCTTGCATGCTACTGACCCAGGTTCCATCCCTGGCACCACATGTAGTCTCCCAAGCCCACCAGGAACAAGACCTAATTACTGCTGGGCGTGGCCCAAAAGCAAAAAGTAGTTTGGGTTCCATGTTTTCAATTGTTTGTTCTAGTAGTTTAGCTCTAGAGCCCTTGCCTCTATCACGGATAAACCAGAGACCCCTGGCCCTTGCCTCTGTGTTACTTCCAGGTCTCCTCTTATTGCTCCCCTCCTCCACTTCTCCTTCCTTGGCATTTCTGTAATCCAGAGCCAGTATTTTGCCCACTCTTCATTTGGCAAATTACTCTAACATATGAGTGAAAACTTGTAGTATTTGCCTTTGTCCTTTGACTTAACATATAATCTTCCAGTTCCGTCCAAGTTGAAGCAGACTGTGTGATTTCATTATTTTTTTTGGGACGGCATAGGATTCCATTGCATATAGTTGATCCCATTGTCTTGTGGGAACACTGCATCTTATGGGAGCTCTAGTCTTAATTTTTTTGAGGAATATCTATATTGTTTTTCATAGGGGCTGAACCAGACAGACATTTTCACCAGCAGTGCATGAAAGTTCTTTTTACCACCTCCACACTTGGCGATGCTCAGGGACTATATGGGATGTTGGGGATAGAATCCGGGTCGGCCATGTGCAAAGCAAGCACACTACCCGCTGGACTAGCTCTCTGGCTCCAGTCTTTTTGTTTCATTTTGCTTTATGCCATTCTCACTTGTGTAAGGTGATCGCATTGTCATCTTAATTTGAATTTCTCTTGTAAGTGATGACAAACACTAATTTGAATTTCTCTTGTAAGTGATGACAAACACTAATTTGAATTTCTCTTGTAAGTGATGACAAAAGTAAGTGAATACTGAGCCGGCCTAGCAGTACTCAGGCAGTGCTCAGTGCTCCTGGCTCTGAGCTCAGGGATCACTCCTGCCGGGGGCCCAGTTTTTGGGCCATAGCTGGTGATGCTTAAAACTCAGGTCAGCCGCATTGCAAAGCAAGTGCCCTACTGTCACCATCCTGGCAGTGACTGGGTCCCCTAGTGCATTGGGGACCAATACACATTCCCCAGGCTGATGGACTGTATGTACGCCTATGGGGTTCGGGGGCACACCCTGCAGTGCTGCAGAGTGATCCGCATGCTGGGGATCAAACCGGGCCAAATGGAAGGCAAGTGACACAATTCCTGTTCTGTCTCTCCTTACTGAAATGAAAACTTTTGACTCCACTACATATATATAAAACTAGTTTTTCCAGAATCTAGCTCAACAATCCTAAAACACTGTAGAAGGATATTTGTTTCTTAAAAATGCGAAACATAAACTTCATACCTGGAGTATCAGGATCTTTCTCATATTCCAGTATGTATCTTTCAGACTTCTTGTATGTCAATCAGATCACTTTAGACAACAAATCTACCCAGTACAAACCAGATTATAAACTACTGTCTGGCCTACATGCTGGCCTGTCATTGCTCTCACCTTAGCATCGTGCCTGGTACACAAAACATTTACATATTGGAATAAAAAGAATGTGTTTACGCACATTTGAAAAACAATTATTTATTGAAAACCACGTAACAATGTAACAGAATCTGGTAATAGTACAGTCAAGAAATACATTCAATAATACTACAATCAGGGTTGGAGAAATGGCACAGCAGGTAGGGACGTACATCCTACTTTAGATATTATATACTCCAGTATATTCTAAACAGTCACTCAGACAGTTTGTAGTATAAAGCAAGCAGAGCTTGTAATTTGAAATGCAAAATGAAAAAAAAAATGCAAAATGATTTTAAGAATAGTTCTCTTGGCTAGGGAGAAAGCTTAATAGGCTAGGCCCATGCAAAACATGCCTTGCACGTGTAAGGCCTGGGCTCAATCTCTGGTATGGTGCGGCTCTCAGAGCTGCAGGGAGCAGTCCCTCAGCACCACTGGTGTGGCCCAGTCTCCCCAAAAGGAGTAATTCTTTAGAAACCAAATGCCAAATAGATGAATCTGTTAATACAATGTAAATGATTTTTTATTTTTTTTTGGTGAGGGGTGGTGTCACCACCACTGCTCAGGGCTTACTCTTGGCTTTCCAGCCAGAGATCACTCCTGGGGGGACTCAGGAACCCTACGGGGTGCTGGGGACTGGAGCAGTTTCCTCACTGCACTGTCACTCCTGCTCCAATAGAAATAATTTATAAATGCTAACAGAAATACTAGGAATAGTAAAAATATAGGTGTCTTTAGTAGTAAAGGGATACTGACACTCTGGTGGTAGGTGTGAAGCAGTATGTTTTACACAATAACACCAATATAAATTAGATACTTCAATTGAAAATTAAACAAGGAGAGTCAGGACTTATTAGCACATGCTTCATGCTGGGAGCCAGGGTTTAGCCCCAGCACTGCATGGTTGCCTGAGCACCACAGGGGGCAACTCTCAGACACTGAGGGACATGCACCTGGCCCCAACAGAAGAGCAGGAAGACAAAACAGGCATCTTGAAAACAGTGAGAAGGATGGATTAGAAGTGACACATGGAAAGTGTTGATGTGTTTTGGCTCCACTACTGGTGGTAGTGAAGCAGCATTTTACCAATATTTTGCATAAACATATATATATATATATATATATATAAAGTAAATGAAAAGTTATAACCCCTGAGGTGCTGGGGGTTGAGCCAGAATTCAGAGGATGTGAGGCAACTCTCCAGTTCTTAGAAAAATAATTTTCGAGAGGAAGGAAAACCCCCATGAGTATGGAATAACATTGGGTTATCCTGGCTTCTCCCGCAGGGAGTTTAGGTTTATTTACTCCCACAACAGTCCGCCTGAGGCACACCCAATTCCATCAAGCACTAATAATCCTATATTGCTTTTCTCTTTCCTTTATGTCACACGCATGGTTTAGCAACGTCCTTTTATAGAGACAGCGTCCTTGTACAGACACAGGAAAACAGTTCATGCTATGCTTTGTAACCTGGGAGTTAATTGACTCCAAAATAATATTTACTCCTGGGCATCTATATTAACTTGACTTAAGCCTCAGTTGCCCTTAGTTCCTAGCATTCCAAAAGCAGGGTCCTGATGAAGGGACTGGATGGACCCAGGGCAAGCTATAAGCTGTCCTGGAATCAAAAGGGGACAAGCTAAGAACCATAAGTAAATAAGTTAAAAGCATGGTCATGGGACAAATTCTGTCATGACCCAAAAAGAAGTAACTGAGTAAGAATCCTGCTGGGCTTAGGAAAGACTGACTTGGTCTGTGGATTACTAGCTGAGGAGAGGATCAAGCCATAAATCTGGATGGAATCCAGCTCTTGAGCAGATCTCCTAGTAATCTGGAAGCGGAACCCTCAGATGAGATTTTGCCCTTTAGTTAATCTCTTAGAACTCTTAGAAGAGTTCTTAGAAGCCCTCTTAGAAGAAGGGGCTTTACCTCTGTTGTTTTGACAATGTTCAACCCCACCTATGTGTACCCCCACTCTTCATGATTTCTATATAACTATGCTGTAAGGGGTAAGAGGGGGAGAGGGGGACTTTGAGGTCTGCAAGGAGACTAGGATGATGGAACTATGATAACTGGGACTACGACCAAAACTACAACTATGATTGTGTGTAGGGAAGATAGAGAATTACACTGGGAAAAGAGAGAAACTGACTACAAACCAGCCTGGGGTGCAGCCCCTGTTTCTCTGTTCCCCCTGTCTTTTGTCCGTCTGTCACCATGAGCCAGCCTGGGGAGGCAGTTCTCAGCCACCGAAAGCTCGAGTCCTGCGTGCCTCAGCACTTTCCCTTGGAAACTCATACATAAGTATTTAGAAAGGATATTACACACAGCTCATCAGAGCTCATGAACTACAAGACATATGAGGGCAACACTGATAGAGTAACAGAAACTACAGAAGGGCTTCAGATAGAGATGAAGGGCTCAATATAAATTTTAAAAAATGAAAATGCAATCGTATTGTTTCTCCAAAATTTGTTCTCCACAACGTAAGTTCAGTTTTCAGTAATCCTGGGTGATATATTCATTTACATATTTGACACATCTGGTAGTGTGCCAGGTGGTGCCAGGGTTTTATATGTGCTCCCATTGAGCAATCCCTCTCACCCACAGACATATTTCTTAAATGTCATTTTGTTTTTAACATTTCTTCCGATTTTAAATGTAGCTTCACCATGATTCTCTCTCTCTCTCTCTTTCTCCATAAAAATATATAAAGAGATATAATCTAAAGGGTATATCTGTTCATAGTGAAAGAAAAACTACCAGTGATATTACTGCAGTGCGTTTTTATCATTTTTAGTTAATTCATAAGCCAGTAATTCTGCTGAAAACAATCAACATGTACTTAAGGAAAAAAAGTTTAGCCCAGAAGTGGATGATTTAATAAAATATAAATAGAAGTGAATGATAATTTAGAAATAGTAGAGTCGATATTATTAAAAATATTTCTCATACTTTGTAAGAAATGTTTCTCAAGACTATCAATTTTTAGGTAACTGAAACTAGTATTAAACTTTTTTTTTAAAGTACAGTATTAATTCATGCAACCAATTCCTCTTTAACATATATGGGTAGGTTAAAAATGAAGGCTGAAGTGTAATCTGTAAAGGTTGAATTCGAGGTTAATTTATATGCTGAAAGTCACACCCAAGCTTTCCAGCCTGGAAAAAGTCGACTGAGGTTTTTGGGGTCCATGGCCTGTTGTATGAGCAAATTCACTTGTCCACCTACACTGAGCACGGTTCCTTCTTCCACTCCCTTCAGTTTCTCTTGCAGTCTCATGAGGACACGTTCAGCGACTTTGTTGAAACTCTGGTCAATATCACTGATAACAAAAACAAGTTTTAAAGAGATGGAACAGTATCAAAGGTCCTGGGGAAAAAAAAATCTGAACAGTGGACACTATTCCTTTCTAAAATATGCCTCACCTGAGAGTTCGTTTGCACTCTTGATCATCTGCATTCAGAGTGGAATGGAGCTCGGTTTCATCTTCCGGCCTCTGCTGTAGATACAGGGCTTTCAGAGGGTTCATAGTCCAGTCAAAGAGAGGATCATACAGGAGAACCTAGAGAGAGCACAGCGAAGAGGAGAGTGCACTTGATGACACAGAAACAGTACAGTCAGGATTATAAAAATAGCAGGTCAGGGGCCAGGGCGGTAGTTCAAAAAGGCAGAGCACAAGTGTTCGCCCTCCCTGTGATTCCTGGTATCACGGGGCGCCTCACAGCATTACTGGGTGTGGCCCTAGTTGCTCAAGCACCATTGAGCCCGAGCAGCACCAGGTCACCAGCCAAGTACCATCAGGCCTATGGTGCTGAGCCAAGAGTCATCAGAATTGGCCTCCAGACCCCCCAAGCACTGCTGGAGAGATTCCGGTTATAATAACAGTGTCAGGGAAATAGCTTAGTGGCGGAGCAGACTTGATCCCTGGCACCAGTTGGTCCCACAGGCGTCACTGGAAGTGAACCTTGAGCACTTAGCTTGGGGTAGACTAAGTCTCTGCCAGATGTGGTCCCCCAAAATTAAAAAAAAAATAGACCAGACACCTAGAAGCTAGGGAAGAAGCAAAGGTAAATATGAGTATGTTTGCGCTTTACATTCCTTGTGGGAAAACTATACAGCACAAGGCTCTGAGTTTCACATTTCATTCTTAACTATCTTTGTCCATGGTAGGGGGTGACATCCCTAGACCCATGTTTCCTGATTGATTAAAACTATTTCACTAAAGAATATATGCATGAATTATGTTTATTTTTTATTTATGAGGGGTCTCCCAAGCCTAGGGGCCCCTTCAGAGGACTCCGAGCCAGCCTGGCCCGCGATTAAATCCCAGGGTCTGAGGATACAGTGTTAAGGCTCTGCAGTGCTTGGGGCCTTCAGGGCGGTGCCTGGCAATACTGGGGCTCTCTACGGCTGCAACTGGTGATTCCCAGGGGACCCACGGTGCTACGAATCTGGGAACTGAAGGAGTCGTCTGCATATAAAGCTGTGCCTTAACCCCTATACTATCTATCTCTTCAGGTCTCTAATCATGTTCTTCCCATTTCTTATAAAGTCCAGGTAAGGGTATTTGCTTATAGGTCCTCATCCCCCTGCACCTGGCTGTCTAGGTACAGCTTGAATTGTGCAAGTTGGGAAGCCTAACTTTGAGGACGGGAGACAGAGCTCAATCGGTGAATACTTTGTGTCTGATCCCCTTGTTCCATGCAGTTCCCCCATGCTTTGAGTCAGGAGTGTCCCTGGGCACTGACAGATTGTGCCCCCCCCAACCCCTTATACTAATAATATTTTGTGAAAAAAAAAAAACTGAGAACATGTCAAATTTCTTTTGCTCTTAAGTTGAAAAGCTTGACATTTTTGTCTTCAGTACAAAAAAAATTAGACTTTTAGTTTCTGCACATGGAAGCATTTGTCGCTGTTTCTTATTTCATAAGCTACACCCAGCAGTGCTCCGGGGTTACTCCTAGATTAGTGCTCTTGGGAGTTGCTCAGGGGAGCGGGCAATTACTAAACCCAGGGACTAAAACCGGGTCTTCCACATGCAAAGCATATACTCGGCCCCCTGAGCTCTCTCCAGGCTGAGTATCCATGTTACCATGTGCTTTTAGTGTAGAATCAATGACAAACTGTAATAGGTAAGAGAATATATTAATATAATCTAAGGAGGAAAAAGAAAATGCACTTTTAGCCTTGGGAATAGCATAGCCTTAGCTTTAATTTTGTCAACACATTATTTAGATCCATTTTAACAGTTAGCAAAAATCCTTATTGCTACTAGTGGCCCAAAGGAGATCTAGAAAGAATGGTTTGGCCCATATGTTGACATACAGACTCAACACAGTAATTTCTTTTTTTTTGGCTTTTTGGGTCACACCCGGCAATGCACAGGGGTCATTCCTGGCTCATGCACTCAGGAATGACCCCTGGCGGTGCTCAGGGGACCATATGGGATGCTGGGATTCGAACCTGGGTCGGCCGCGTGCAAGGCAAATGCCCTACCCGCTGTGCTATCACTCCAGCCCCCAACACAGTAATTTCTTAAGACATCAGCTTCAGACCCATCAACTTCACCCTCCCTGGGATATGCCTCACTATTACTGATCTAGGATCCATTGGTCAGCCAGTGAGTTAAAACAGTGACTCTCAACTTTCACTACTTAATGGGAAAGAGTCTTAAAATACAAATGTTAAGGGTTGGAGAGAGTACAGGGGTTAAAGTGTTTGCCTTTTATGAAACTGACCCTAATTCTATCCCTGGTACCACGTATGTTCCCCTGAGCACTGCCAGGCATAATCCCTGAGTATCTCCAGGTATGGCCGTAAAACTAAAACAAATACAATGTCCCTACCCATGCCTAGAAGTCATCAGTATTTTTAAAAGTAGTACAGGTGGTTCTAAAATGCAGCTAGGCCCAGCACCAAGTTAAAGGAACAAAAAGCTGATGAATACAGGGAAGCATACCTCTCGCTATTCAGTTTTCAAGAGCTTCCTGGGAAGGGAACCCTCCTGATGTCTTACCTTATATCCTGCTCACCAGGGTGGTGAGTGACTGGCTTAGGGACAATTCATGCTGAATAAAGCAATCACCACAATCATGGAAATGTGTGTCACTTCCCTTTCTGCCCTGATGGATGGGAGGCAGGATCTTGATCGCATATATAAGCTCTGTAGGCCAGTAGGGGCTGTCCCAAAGTTAAGACAGCAGAGAGGCACTGAAGGAGAATGACAGCCAGCCATTTGGGCCCTCAGGTCTCACCCAGGTTCTTCCAGTACCAGCAGTCACAGCTTCATCTCCTGTGTCTGATCCTAAATGGTTTGAACCACTTAGGCTGCCCTGACATGCAGCACTCATCACTAAATCAAATCCTCATAAGTGATCATCAGCTTGAGAAAAATACCTGCAGACTTAGTACACACTTTACCTCTACAATGGTTAACAGGGTTTCCTGAGAGTTTCTCATAACTTCCATGGTTTTCTCACAGCATCTACAGGCAGATAAATAGGGACTTATTTACACGTCAACATATTCTATATGTATTAGGCATGCATATTATACATGATGTAATATACATATTTATGTGAAGTATGTCGAGACGGTTCCTTTTAAATAATTTCTAAAATACTGTTTCAAAGAGCATAGCACTGAGAGAGTGGGCTTCAGCAGACGTTTCTTAACTGATGACAAAAATATGTGCGAAGAATCTTCACACTTGTAAGACTAAGTGATGGAGAGGTGACTCCATGTGCTGGAGTATAGGTTTCACATGCAGAGCACCCATGTTTGCTTGCTGGCACTGCATGGTCCCTGAGCACTACAGGAGTGAATCAGTCCGGAGAATCCTCTGAACAAGTGTGTCCCTCCCCGCAAAAACCCAAGATAATACTATAAAATATGTATCTTAGTCACTGATTATTATGGTAATTATTAGTTTACTTTGACTAGAATTTGCTTCATGAAGAGTTGAGCACAGCCAAACAATAATAGTGAGTTTTTTGTTGAAATATTGAATGTAATCAAAGTAAAGTGAAAGTAAAGTGAAATTTATCAGTTACACAGGTGGGGTGGGGGGCTGGGAAGGTTGGGGGTGGGGGGAGATATACTGTGATTCTTGGTGGTGGAATATGTGCACTGGTGAAGGGATAGGTGTTTGAGCATTGTATAACTGAGACTTAAACCTAAAAGCTTTGTAACTTTCCACATGGTGATTCAATAAAAGAATAAATTTAAAAAAAGAAAGAGTTGAGCACAGGGCTGGAGAGACCTGGGTTATGCTTTGTGTGTGGGAAGCCAGGGGCCAGTTCCTGGTACTGCATGGTTCTCTGGGTACACTGGGAGTGATCCTCAAGCACAGGGCCAGGAATCGTTCTTGAGCACTATCAGGTGTCTAAGTCCCTCCTGCCCCAAGTTTAGTACATGTCTATGTTGGGAAAACTATAGACAGCCCCAAAGTTCTTTTATAGGAAATTATAGTAGATAATGATATCTATTATATATCATTACCTCAGTTTATGATGATAGAGCTTGAAAGGAAAAAGCAGCGGCTTATGGAGGACAGTATATATGTATATATACACGTATACATTTTATACATTGTTACATAAGTTACATACAGTTACATATATACGCTATATTGGTGAGATTCTGGTATCTGACGGGAAGGGCAACTATTACTGCTTGGACCCAGGGTCTTAATACCAGTGAAGCATTGAAATATAATCCTAGCAATGAATTTATAAACTATAGATATGTGTAACTCAAATAGTTTGAATGTCCATGTCTTCTACCTTACCTTTATTCCTTACTATTACCCATCTCTTCTACCTTAACTCTTATTGCTTACCTTCTGAAAACACCTTCAACTCCAGTAATGCCCATTCCATCCACAATATCTCTGCTGAGTCTAAAAGGAACTGTTTCAGGAGTAGGAAGGATTTTACCCTGTTCAAAAGCAACTCCTGAAATTAAAACAAACAAACAAAAAAGGTGAGGTTAGGAGGTTTCACAGCCAATTTACTTTCCTTCCAAGTAGAAGGTGAATTAAGTCTGGATTGGAGCGACAGCACAGCAGGTAAGGCGTTTGCCTTGCATGTGGCCGACCTGGGTTTGATTCCTCCATCCCTCTTGGAGAGCCCGGCAAGCTACCGAGAATATCATGCCCACACGGCAGAGCCTGGCAAGCTCCCCGTGGCATATTCGATATGCCAAAAACAGTAACAAGTCTCATAAAGGAGACGTTACTGGTGCCCACTCAAGCAAATCGATGAGCAACGGGATGACAGTGATACAGTGATTCGATTAAGTCTAATACTGCACAGATTCACATTCTATTTGTCTTTCTCATTCCACCATTACCTAGGAGACACACCTCAAATTCAAATAACATACACACATCTTGCCCCAGTCAGAGAACTCCAGTAACATCCAGTAATGGCACTCCATTCTGGAGCCATCCACACACCCGCGGGCAGTGCCTGATTTCTCCTCCTGTATTTATTTATTTATTTATTTATTTATTTAATTTATTTATTGGTTTTTGGGTCACACCTGGCCATGCACAGGGGTTACTCCTGGCTCTTCACTCAGGAATTACCCCTGGCGGTGCTCAGGGGACCATATGGGATGCTGGGATTCGAACCCGGGTCGGCCGCGTGCAAGGCAAATGCCCTACCCGCTGTGCTATTGCTCCAGCCCCTATTATCATTTTTTAAAAAATTATATTGAGGCTTTCCCAGTTAACAAATAACATTCAATTGAAATATGGCTCTCTTGAATGTCAGCTTAGTTCGACTGGCTATAGTTTGACTGGCTTTGGGGTTACCACCTTGTTCCTGCTAAATGTTACAACACCAAGTTTCCCACTGGCCTCCACTGACATCCACGGGAAAAGGGGCTCCTTGCTGAAGTGAGGTGATGCTCTAAGTCCAGGTTTCAGGAGGCACAGGGCAGCTGGGGGAAGAACAGAAGGCTGAGGGGCCGGAGATATATACAAGGCCAAGGTACTTTCTTCATATTTGTCCAGCCCTGGTTGAATTCCCAGGACAGCACTGCTCCCCAGGCACCACAAGGGGTCACTCCTGAGCACTGAGCCAGGAGTAGCCTCTGAGCAATACTGGATGTGGCAAGAAAAAAACTCTTTGAAACAGAAACCAAAAAAGATTTGGCTTTTTAACAATGAGTTAAAAATAGCACAAAATATATACCTTAACTTAAGGTTTGTTTTGTAGTCTAACGTACTGCAACATATTATTAGTCTAACATACATGACTGGAGTCACAGGTGGGCAGAATATAAAGAAAGTGACACTAGGCCAGTTACTGCAGTTACTGCAGGTCTAAACCTTTATTTCCACCCTGAGTTTTTTAGGTTTTTTTTTCTGCTTTTCGGGTCACACCTGGTGATGCATAGGGGTTACTCCTGGCTCTGCACTCAGGAATCACCCCTGGCAGTGCTCAGGGGACCATATGGGATGCTGGGAATCGAACCCGGGTTGGCCGCGTGCAAGGCAAATGTCCTACCCACTGTGCTACAGCCACTCCACCCTTCCTTCTTTACAATCATGTACTTACTTAGTAAACAGATAAAAAGCTTAACTGTTTCTACTTACCTAAATCGATATGTACAAGTTCTGCTGACTGCTCATTTATCAAAATATTCTGCACATGTCTATCGCCAAGTCCAAGTATGTAGCCAACTGAAAAATCCAATAATATGGAATCACTGATTTGATTAATTTCTATAACATATCTATAGCCTCGTTTTTTACTAAGAAATGCCATGTCTATAATCTATAAATGGTTTATGTGTTTTTTTATCCTACTCAAGAAAAAACATACATTCTGAATTAAAGTCAAATCTTTCCAGCTATTTTCATAATGCATACTTAAACCTTAAATGACTTGCCTGAAAACTTTAACTTTATAAAAAATAAGTATGTATTTGTTTAAGAGTATGAGTGAGTATACCCTGAAAAGTGATGTAGTTAGTTTGACATGCAGTATGAGGCAAGACCAAAGCATTTACACTCAAATATGATTTGAGTATACTTTTGAGGAACTCATGGGTAAATTCTTCATTCTTTAATGAAACTTTCTTCTGCTTAATGAACTATATTTAGGCTTTTTTTTTGGCGGGGGGCCCACCCGATGATGCACAGGGGTTGCTCCTGGCTCATGCACTCAGGAATTAATCCTGGTGGTGCTTGGGGGACCATATGGGATGCTGGGAATCGAACATCCCAGCAACAGATGGGTTGGCCACATGCAAGGCAAATGCCCTACCTGCTGTGCTATTGCTCCAGCCCCAATAAACTATATTTAGATAATCATTAATTCACTTCAACAGATTCAAGAAAAAATGTATTTCCATTTTTTAAAGAATTAATGCCTTTAATCTAATGAAAACAATATTCAGTGTTACTGGGCCATGAGTCCAGGTGCCTTGGAAGCTGGCTAGTTCTGTGTCATTAACAGGACTTACTTTCCTGTTAAATTAGTTTGCTCAGGTTAGTAATTCTCAAGGTTGAAGACAGTTTCATAATTACGTAGAAGTCTTTCAAAACATACTTGCCCTGTGTTCCTGGGTTACAGTACCAAAGAGATAAAGAAAATGGTTTTTAGTTAAAAGCTAATAGATGAAAAGATCTTTGATTTACCTATGAATTCTCATTTCTAGGATTCTATTAATTGTGTTATCTAGCTGTTATAATCTCTTAGAAATAAAAAAATCAATCAAATATAGATGTTATACTTTGAATACTTAAATATGCATTGACTTCTGTTCCAAAACCAAAATTAAAAGGAAATTCTCTCTTTCAAAAGCCAAAAAGAGGCTCAGAAGTTATCAAGCCCATGTTCTCTTTTGAACACACTTCCCCTCTCTCTTCTCAAATCTTTTTAAGTAAATTTAAATTAAAACTATCTTGCTTCACTTAAAAACAAAACAACAACAATAAAAGACTAAGAAGAGCTACAGCTAAAAGCTAAGAATCAGGATGAACAAGAATCAAAAGCTAATGGTAAAGATGGTTTGGCTGACATCTATCCACCTTGTCCCCCTACAACTCAAAAACTGGGTCTGCTAATGTACAGACAATTACCAATAGAAGAAGTAGCCACACTGCGAGTATAAGCCAATCGTTTCTCAAACCACACAGCAGGGTCAAGGAATTTTTCCATGCAGAAGAAACGAAACACTGGTTGAAAATGTTGGCAAATATCCATGAAGACTTCATATTTTTCTTCAAAAGATTTCTTCTGTACTTCCTGTAAACAGATCAAATATAAAATTATTTTTTCAATATTATGTTCTGTTTCAACTACATCTTCTAAAATGTGATAATCACAGAAGAAATTAAAAGAGGAACTAGGGGCTGGAGTGATAGCACAGCGGGTAGGGTGTTTGCCTTGCATGCAGTGGACCCAGGTTCGATTCCCAGCATCCCATATGGTCCCCCGAGCACTGCCAGGAGTAATTCCTGAGTGCAAAGCCAGGAGTAACCCTTGTGCATCACCGGGTGTGACCCAAAAAGCCAAAAAAAAAGGAACTTGATATTATCTTTGCCCTACAAAAAGTGAACGGTCTGGTCAGGGAAGAAATTCATTACAAGTAATAATCCCTTCAGGGACTTAACAGTAATCTTAGGGGAAAGGGGCACACAGACATTGTTTGTTTACTTAAATTATTTGGTTTCTGTATAATTTTCATAAAATTTATTTCAGGAACTGGAGTGATAGCACAGTGGGTAGGGCATTTGCCTTGCACACGGCCAACATGGGCTCGATTTCCAGCATCCTATATGGTCCCCTGAGCACGGCCAGGAGTAATTCCTGAGTGCAGAGCCAGGAGTAACCCCTGAGCATTGCCAGGTGTGACCCAAAAACAAAACAAAACAAAATTTATTTCACCATCTTTAAAGAACTAGCTTACCCTAAGGGAAAAGCAAATTAATATACAGAAATATTAACTGTCTCATCTGACAAGGGTTAACATCAAAATTTTTTTTTCTTTTTGGGGCACACCTGGCGATGCACAGGGTTACTCCTGGCTCCTGGACTCAGGAATTACTCCTGGCTGTGCTCAGGGGATCTTATGGGATGCTGGGAACCGAACCCAGGTCAGCCTCATGCAAGGCATATGCCCTACCCGCTGTGCTATCACTCCAGCCCCAACACCAAAGTTTTAAAAAATTTCCTTTTCACACATAAATTCTCATTTTGGTGGTATTCTTTTTTTTTTTTTAAGGAGTGAAGGAAAATAGTTTTACTTATAACACAATAGTTTTCTTAAATAGTGTCCGTAGTGATAGTGCAGCAGGTAGGGTGCTTGCCTTGCATGCAGCCAACCCAGGTTCAAATGCCAGCACTCCAAACGATCCCCTGAGACTGCCAGGAGTGATCCCTAAGCACTGCTGAGTGTGGCCCCAAAACAAAACAAAACAAAACAAAATTTCCTTTTTTATTCACATTATAGAATTTATAATGTTAGGAGAAGACTTCTAAGAACTCATCAATCAGAGTGAAGAATCCGGGCCAGCGGGCACCGCAAGTCAGAATGCTCCAGACCCCAGACCGGGCCAACAATACCGGGGTGCCAGATGGAGAAGGTGCAGCCAACCCGCCTTCTCCAGATGGAGTCCTGGCAACACTGAGCTTTTACTAACACGGCTCCGGTATGTGGGACTGGGATATTTCTTTCCTGATAAATAAAAAAACCTCTCAGGAATGGCTCTGCCACCCCTGAGTGTCCATTATCCCAGAGGCACAGAAACCAATCTCAGAACGCAGCTGCTGCTGGCAGATATACTCCTAGACTGTGAACTAAGCTACGGCCCCATGCAGCCCTGGGAGGGGAAGGGTTTCTGTCCCTAGGCCTTTCCCCCTTTGCGGCAGCATGGCAACCACCACTATTCAGAACCAACTGGACAGAGAGGTAGGAGCCTGCAGTGATGGTTCGAATGGGGAATCTCGCGATGGGGGGTGGGAGGGGCCAGAAACAGCCCTGCTTCCAGCCCAAATGAGACCCTGAGCCCACGAACAGCTCCTCCGCTCCTGAACAGCCATGATCCCTGAGGCACACAAACCAATTTCGGAATGCAGCTGCTGCTGGCAGAAATACCTCTGGACTTAATACCAGAATCCCAAAACTCGGCGGCCACTTTCTCAACCGTGCAACGTCATATGCTCTTTGTTATTAACAAGAGAAAACATACGATCTAATGATGCCATTCTGACAGGTCTGACTATTGGGGGAAAAACTTCAAGTAATGATGGTGAGTTTTCTGTCAAAAATTCAATGTAATCAAGGTAAGGAGAGAGTTAAGTGAAAATCATTTGCCACACAGGCAGAAGGGGAGTGGGAGGGGGATATACAGGGGTTCTTGGTGGTGGAACATGTGCACTGGTGAAGGGATGGGTGTTTGAGCATAGTATGGCTGAGACTTGACCCTGAAAGCCCTGTAACTGTTCTCACAGTGACTCAATTAAAAAAAAAATACTAAATTATTTTTAAAAAACCCTCATCAATCAATAAATTATCAACCAGAGAAGCTATTGCTAGTAGTTCATACAATTAAGCTCGAGCAAATGCCAGCAGAGTAACTAGACTTAACTAGACCGCTGGTCACACAGAGTGCCTAAACTGCAGCTGGGCCAGCACATCACTTGGAATTCTGCTAGAAATCAGAAGAGGGAAAAGAAAGGGAGCCTCAGAAAGTTTAAAAGGAATTATACAATTCAAAAATTGGGATGTGGAATACATCAAGATTAGTAAAATACTATCATTTTACTAGGTATCATTAACAATTACCTGAAGAAATTAAAACATTTTGTAATATGTGATAACTTTAGTCCTTAATATATTATTAAATACTATGGCAATAATTTATACTTTGGAAATATACTTACCATCATTTTCTTTTGGCACTGATAGGGACTAAAATCATTTGGTCTGTATCTTTTATGAGCACCATCCTCATTGTTTACAAGAAATTCACCAATTGGGACAGTTCCTGTGCACCATTCAAGAACACCACTCCGCTGGGAAAGGGGAACCACCTGAAAGGAAACGGTGAAACACTTTGGGATACGAAGGGCATTAAAAGACACCTGGGCAGAATGTCCTGACTCTGTGCCAGGTTATCTTCACTGGGGAACCTCGGAGGGGGGCAGGTTGAGTTTCCCTCCCCATCCCAGCAGCCAAAAACCTCAAGAACCCAACTATTGCCATGCTCAAGGCCACCCTCCACACACTCAAACAAGCCTCAGCCAAGTGGGAACCAGCAGAAAAACCCAGGTATGCATGACCCATAACTGAGATCTCCAAGCCCGCTTGGATTGGGACTGGGCCTCCTCCCCACAGCTCCCCAGTTCTCCAGTAGCTTGGCAGTCACACCAAGAGAGAACTCTGTCCTAGCAAACTCTGGAGCAGTGCAGATTGGTACCCCATTCAGGGGAAGGCCAACAGTATCTACATCAATTTATAGGTGTTCTTATCTACTATCCCATCAATCCAGCTTTGGATTCCTATTCAGAGTCATCTGCACACATACAAAATATTCTCTGTTTAAGATTATTCAGTGCAAAAAACAAAAAAGAAAAAAGGGAAATTACACTTGTGGAAGGATGGGTGTCGGAACATTGTACGACTAAAACGGAATCATGAACAATTTTGTTATGCTCTATTTCATGATGATTTAATTAAAACAAAAGATTATTATTCAGCACAGCATAGCACTGTTTGCAATAAGAAAGCACTACAAACAACCCAAATTTTGTATGCTAAGGACTCTCTAATGACTATGTGCAATACATATTGCAGCTACTGAGAAAGGCAACTATGGGGCTGGAGCAATAGTGCAGTGGGGAGGGCATTTGCCTTGCACACAGCCGACCCAGGTTCTATTCCCAGCATCCCATATGGTCCCCTGATCACGGCCAGGGTAATTCCTGAGTGCAGAGTCAGGAGTAACCCTTGTGCATCGCCGGGTGTGACCCAAAAAGCAAAAAATATATAAATAAATAAAATTTAAAAAAAGAATGGCAACTATGCCCTTAGTATAATTTTGAGTTAAAAAGAAGATAGCGGGCCGAGGAGACAGTACTGGGATAGATTTGTGTTTGGTCACAGGCACCCTGCCAAGCCATTCCCAGGTATGGCATAAGAGGCCCTGATGCACCACTGTGCTGGCTCTGATGTTCCCCAGCATCACAGACCCAGGCAGAGAGCTGTCATGACAATTTGTCAAGAGTGGTCCTGGGCCCCTGAAGCCCGTCTGGGAAGCCTCACTCCCTTTCAAATATACATACACACATAGGCACAGCATTGTTTTTTTTTCTCTAAGAAAGAAGGGAAGTAGGGAAATACATTCGTAGTCTATTTGCGTAACTGGAAACAAGCTATAGTGGCACCAGGGACCAAGCAGGGGTAACCGAATTACCTTGTATGTACAAATGGTCAGTTTTCTCTTCCTGGTCTCAGTGTTTCTCTGCAGTAACATGTTACACATCTGGAAAACCTGCTGCATGACAGCATCCTGTCTCAGGTCATCACGACCCTTCAGAAAAATCAAACATGAGGAAGTTAGCACAATCACTTCCCTTATAAAATCACAGTAAACTGATGACAGCTAAGGGTACTCAGATGTCCACCTGAGCATCTTACTCAGTCTCTAAGGTCTGTAGCTCCTTGGTTACTCTTTCCTTGAGAATAAGCGATACCACTGGATAGGCAGAATGATTTAGAGAAAAAAAAGTTTCCCCTGGCTGCTTTAGTAGGTAGGTGAGCTGAAATTCCCATACCCAAGGCACGGTGCAGAGCGAGGCCCCGTTAGCCCAGACAGCTGACAAGTGGCATAAAGGGGAATGCCAGTCCTTTCTGGAGCATTTAACAACAATTAGCACAGTGTCAGATTCAGGAGAGGAAAGCAAGGAACTTCACATTGAACTATTCTGGAAGATAAGCAACTATCACCATTTCCCCTCCCTGCTGCCCCCCCAATAAAGAAGCAGAGTGCTAAGATCATTGTGTCTGGACATATCCAAATTATTTCTTACTTCACTATTATAATTTGATCTTTAGAGACAAAAATTGGGGAGAAATATTCCCCACTTAAAAAATGATGTATTCCTATTCTGTCAGTTTTCCTCACTTATTTAGAATAAAAGTGAAGACCTCTATAATGTGAAGAAAATCTCAACTAGTTTAACTTTATCCCATCAGCCATATAAAAACAGACTGGAGAAGGGAAGCCTCACCTTGACAAGTTGTCTTCTTTCCTTGCCATCGGAGCCCAAACAGTCTATTATTTTTGGCAAATTTAAGCCTCCTGCTAAACGAAATTCTGCTTTAAATGACTGTATAGTCACCAGATTTTTATATTCTCCAGTGGGATCCACCTAATTAAAAGGATGACCATAATAGTAGATCAGATACACTATTTGCATTTAAAGAAAATAATTACAAAACGACATTCCTAGTGTTAAATAGGAATGAGTGACAGTGAATTCTGTTATGAGCTGGAACTAAACAATTTATATTCAAATGAAAGAATTGACATTTTAGAAGGTTTAAAAGAATGATAAATATTACAATTACTTCCCTAAGTGTCTTTAATTAAACCAGGGCTTACAAGTTAAAATAGTATGTTGAAAAACTACTGAAAGACCAAGACTTAGGTATTACCACTTGTATATGGAACTCATCTGAAAACAGCAAACTCCTCATAGAAACACCACAATGTCTATTTTGTAAAGGGTAAAAAGGTATTTTCCAGCTTCTAACTGTTAATGGGCATTTTCAGTAAAGATTCAGCTAAATAACTTTGTTAATAAAGCTGCAAAGATAAGTTATATAAGAAGAAATAACGTAAATAAAAATAACTTTTCTAAACCAGAACCTTCATTTATATATATATATATATATCCTTAACAATATTTTACTTCCACCAATAAAAGATTGATCTGAAATAGCCATATAAATATATAGTTTAATATTATGTCACTATCAATATAGTTTAATGGATACAGATTTTTAAAGGTGTAGACAGTACAGCAGTTCTTGCTTTGCACACAGGTTTGAACCCCAGCATGCCAGATGGTCCCTGAGCCCACCAGGAGTGATTTCTGAGCACAGAGCCGGGAGTAAACCCTGTGCACAATTGGGAGTGGCCCCCAAGCAAGCAAAGAAACCTATTAGAGAATTTCCTGCCAAGCTAAAGTTAATCTTGGCACAGGCATACTGACTCTTTCCTTCTTCTGACCAAAATTCAGATAGTCTACTGAGTTCTATGAGATAGGAGGTAGAGAAACTGACATTTAATCATGTGTGATCTACCAAAAAAAGTCTATTTAAAACAGTTGCGCTAAGTAAAATTTTAGTTAATGAAAAAAAAAAAGAAACTAATGGAAAATTACCTTAATTTCCATAGTAGGAACAACAACATCTTCTAAATTCCTAAGTTTAGTAATTGGCTGGTCTGCTGGGATAGTTATGCCTTCTGTATTTAAAAAAAAAAAGGGTCTCAGTAAACACAACACTGAAATAAAGCAAAACTCAGTGCCTCAGCCTGTGGTTCACCTGTGGTTCAGACCCTGATTTAGAAAGGAAGACCCTGGAATTGGGAATAATGAACCAAAGCATCAGAGCAGAGCAGTAATTAACATGGCTCAGACATGAGTGTGTTACCTGGTTCCCTGGCACTTATAATTAGGCCTTATTCCACGGAAGGGGTCAGGCTGAGCACCTTAAGCTCACTACACAACGTTTTACATAACATACAATTATTCTGTCACTTTACTATGTAATATGAGTGAGGGACAGGACTGTTTTCTGAGCTTCCCTGGAGAAATGCTATTGAAAAAGATGTTTAAAATAACACTTTAAAGGTAACAATTTAATCATGAAGATATGATTCTGAGTAGGAAAAGGAATGTGAAAGTATGGGGAGAAATACACAAAGGAAGGTGCAGAACCAAATATCCTAATAGCTCAGAATTACTGAACAGACACGGCAAGAAGAGTGATGGACCGGGGCAGGGGAGAAGGTTCAGAGGTCCCGTGAGCACCAACAGGAGTGAAGCCTGACCCTGGAGGCAGAGGTAGCACCCTCCCCTCCCACCGAAAGTGATGGGTTACATGTAAAGGGCTCATTCTAGTAATTATGAAGGCAATGGTAAGACCTTTTAGGTTTAAGAGCATAAAAAGTAGCCAACATAAAACCTTTGATCTTGGGCAGTCAGGGAGGTGGCTGAGTAGTTGAGCACCACCAGCCTTATGTGTGAGGCCCCTACTTTGATCCCTGGTACCACACACGCAACAACACAAACCTCTGACAATTTAAAGTCTTTTCAGTTACTTTAATGAATATGTCACTATGCAATTCATAGCAACAAAAATTTGCACTAGAAAATTATTTCACCAATGTAATCATATAACTGTGTACCAACTATTATCAGTTTTACCATACGTGTGGTAACAGACCTAGTAGCCTCAGCAATCTTGTTAAGTTATGATTATGGGTAAATGGCAATTAGGATCTTTATTATCTGCACTTACAGTAATATGATTTTATTTAAATTTTTTTTTACTGAATCACTGAGAGTATTGTAATTTTAGACAGATTTACCTATTATGTTCTATAATTACGTATCTCTAAGAGAAAAACAGCCAAGAAAACAATTCATCTTCAAATACGTACTTCTTTGCGTCTTCCACTGACTGGCATCTAAGTTTGCTAATATGATATAAGAGTCACAAAGTGCCTCGACACTTTTGACCATCTGAGGTCTCCTATTTCTCATGGTATAAATTATTTTGTTTGCAGCCTCAGTTCGATCCTAATAATACAAACGAAACAAAAAAACTTATATGAAGAAATACGCTTGTCAAAGTTTTCAGTTATATTAACAAAAGGAAAAACCATCATTTTCACAAATAAAATACAACAAAGGTACAAGGTACAATAATTTCAAGACATTCAAGAAATTACTTAGGTGCCTTTAAATTTTTTTCCCCCCCACTTTTTTTTTTTTTTTTTTTTTTTTTTTTTTGCTTTTTGGGTCACACCCAGAGATCCTCAGGGGTTACTCCTGGCTTTGCACTCAGGAATTACTCCTGGCGGTGCTTGGGGGACCATATGGGATGCTGGGGATCGAACCCAGGTCAGCCATGTACAAGGCAAATGCCCTACCTGCTGTGCTATCGCTCCGACCCCTAAACTTTTATTTTTTATTGAATGCTGTGAGAGGGAGAAAAAAAGTAAAAGACCATTGCTTTCTTCTGTGCTTCATGAAATATTCAGAAATTTTCAACCATTATTTGGTGGCATAATAACAAAAGACTTATAAACTGAATATTTTCAGTAAAACACATTTGTACAATTCCCTGGGATTTAAGAAAAACATTCTGCGAAGGAAGTGCATACCGTAATTCAGAAAGTTATATATTTTTATTTCAAATACCTCATCAAGCGGAGAGCTTTGTTTTGGTGCAGTTTTAGTTATTCTCCTTCTTGCAGCTTCTGGCTTGGTCAAAAATTCATCCTTGTTTGCATTTGCTAAGGCCAGTATAATGAACAAAGTGTGATGGGGATGATCCATAGAGATTCTTGAGATGAGCTACCAGAAAATAAAGAACTATTTATGTTATGCCAACAAAACAGAAAAAAATTATAAATCCTTTTCATTATGTTCAACATTAAGGTGTATGTTACTCTACTAGATATTGCAGCGGGCAGAGTCTGTGGGAGGGGAAATATGTAACTTAGATAAATGAGAAAAACACGAGGAAAGGTTTATTCCTGCCCTTAGCTAGACTATTGACGCTAAATAGCCTTTTGATATTTCCATTTCCGAGAGTGGGAACAATAGTGCATTTTATGTAATAATGTGAAAGAAAAGCAGGTGGAGCTTTTTCTTGGGTTTACTTACATTATTGAGAACTTCATGAAATCCTAGGCCTCCCGTCATCTTGGTTCCCATTCTAGCAGCCAGTTGGTACATAAGAGGCAAAAACTTGTATGATGGAATCTTCATCCCAGCTCTCTACCGTAAAGAAAAAAGAGTGTGACAATGCATTTTAAGGATCTTGTTGTGCTCAGGGATTACTCCTGGCTCTGTGCTCAGGAGTGACCTCTGGTGAGGCTCAGGGGACCATATATGATGTGGTGTCAGGGAATGAACTAGGGCCAGCCACATTCAAGGCTAGTGCTTTCTCCCTGTTAATCTCCTCTACTAGCTCAGCTTCACTAACTATATTTGTTTTCACTTAGCTGAGTTTTTCTACTAAGTATTCTACAATGATTCATCAGAGTCATAATATTTGATCTTAAATTGTATTTCAGAACTGGCTACGTGGTATGGTTTGTATTCCAAGGAGGACAAAATGTGGATCTAGGCCTATGGGGACCTTTCTCTTAAGAAATCATGTATAGGAGCCAGAGAGAGTTCAGTGGGTAGGGTGCTTGCCTCACATATGGCTGAACTGAGTTCGATCCTGGGTATCCCATTTGGTCCTCCAAACACCACCAACACTTATACCTGAGTGGAGTCAGGAGTAAGCCCTCAGAATAGCGGGGTGTGGCCCCCAAGCCATACACAAATAACAACAACAACAAAAACCAAAACAAAACGTGAAGTCATGTTTAATACAATGGATTATCTACTTTCCCCTGTATGCTAAGAGTAAAAGAGTCAATGTGTGCGCAGAGCAGGGATTGACAGTACTGAGTCGTATATATCTGAGTCTGTCTTGCCCAAACAGTGCCCTGGGGGCCTGCCGTCTGCTCCTACGGTGCGCATGTGTTCCAGTTCTCTGAGTTATCACCCTGGCCCCAAGTTTACACAACTAAATTAATAGGTGTCATCAACCATATCTAAGATTTTAAAATTAAAACAGGAACTGCTGCCTTGATATTCTCCTAATTTTATTTCTTTTTCAACCCCCTGACCAAACATTCTGGGTACTTTCTTGTGGTAATCGCAAAAATAATAGAAAAGAACATATAAATTCTCTCAGCTACACATAAACCAGCACCATCAGAGTTAATTGCACCCCTAAGTAAGGAAGCAACACTTAGGGATGCAGCGTATAAAGAACCCTGACACTGAAGGCTTATGTCTAAGCTTTAAAAGGACTGGCCAGGGCTGGAGAGGTAGCACAGGGAGTAAGACAATGGCCTTGCACATAGCCAACCTCAGTGCAATTCTTGGCACCCATAAGGTCCCCTGAACACAGAGCCAGGAGTAAGCTCTGAGTACCATCAGGTGTGGCTTCAAAACCCCAAAACAAAATAAAATAAAACACAAGAGCACAGGCCAGAAGACTGGTTTCAAAATGAAGACTTGCCTTCATCATGCCATTGACTTCTGAAACTCCAGAATTTTCAAGCCAGAGGGAACAAAGTCGGAATATCCACATATCATGCTCTTCTCCACTTAATAAGCAGTTGATGTAATTTTCAACAGCTTTACATAAGAAACTCTTGCGATCCACTTTCAGAGCGCGGAGGGCACATTCATCGAGCTCAAGCTCTCGCTGCACCTTTACTGTGTATCTTGTGTTGGGTAACAAAGAAGATCACAAAGTCATATTTAATAGAACTCAAAGTCTTACATAACGTACAACATAAGGGAAAAATCTGCATATTGAGCACAAGAGACAAAACAAAATTTTAGGGATTACAAAATCATTTTACTTTAGTTGTAAATCTGTGTATGTTTCAAAAGCTACCCTAGGCAAACAAGGGTAGCTTTTGGTTAACTACTAAATAGATGCCTCTTACTTATACCAGAATATACAGAATACTTCACGCCTGTATTCTCCCCAAACACGCATCTCACTTGCTTGTCTCTAGGCATCTTTGCTTGTTTGCTATTCCCACTCCGGAGAAGCCTATGTTCCTTCTTGAATACTTCGTTCTCTCCCTTCAAGTCTTTCTAAGCAAGTTTCCTTTAAGAAAAACTACCTTGCTTCACTGAAAGAATGTGTGTGTGTGTGTGTGTGTGTGTGTGTTGTGTATACATAATATATATATATATATATATATTTTTTTTTTTTAACAAACTAGTCAGGTTTGAATAAAGGGTTTAATTATATCAAGATAGGTAGCTATTTTGTATTTAATTATTAACACCTCTTTTCTAATTACAAACAATCTAAAAAAGCACATACTTGAGATGAGTTATAACTAGTGCACGGATTCTTCAGAAAGAGACCTGAGTCCAAGGGCCAGTGGTAATACAGAAGGGAGCATGATGAGCATGTGAAAGACCCTCATTTTAATCCCTGTTACCCCCAGACATCACCAGCCAGAGCCTGGAATTGTACCCCCTACCCAAGCACTGGTTGTGGCCCACATTTAAAAATTAATAGGGAGGGCTTGAAAAGAGTACAATGTGGAAGGCAATTGTCTTGCAGGCACCAAATATGGTTACCAACAGGAGTGATCCCGGAGGGCAGCACCAGGAGTAAGAGCACTGCCAGGTGAGCCCACAAACCAAAAATGAATACTTAATTACATTAAAAGAAAGAACAAGGTCAAAGTCTCATCGATTCTGATAAACAACTATAAACTCAATAAGCTAAGCTGCAGTGTTCTAAACTATAGTACACCAAATTTAAAAAATGGTCAGGGGCTGGGGCCGGAGTGATAGCACAGTGGGTAGGGCGGGTAGGGCGTTTGCCTTGCACACAACCGACCTGGGTTCAATCCCCAGCATCCCATATGGTCCTCCAAGCACCGCCAGGAGTAATTCCTGAGTACAGAGCCAGGAGTAACCCCTGAGCATCTCTGGGTGTGACCCCCCCCCCAAAAAAAAAGAATAAAAATGGTCAGGGGCAACAGAGAGACACTGCGGAGGATAAGGTGCTTGCCTAACAAATGGCTGGCCCAGACTCGATCCCAGTACTGCATATGGTCCTCTGAGCACTGCCAGGCTTCACTCTTCACCCTGAGAACTACGGGGCATGGCCCCCAAGCAAAACAAAAATAAAATAAGTAAATGTAATGTGTTTTTTTAAAAAAAAAAAAACAGTCATGGGTCTGACTGGAGAAGATATACAGGAGTTAAGGTGCTTTCCATGCATGTGGCCAATCCTGGTTCACACCCTAGTACCACGTAATTGCCTGAGCACATAGCCAAAAGCATCCCCTGATCACCTGAGGGTCTGGCTACAAAACCCCTACTTCAAAAAAAGCACAGAAGTAAACAGTCAAGTGGCCCTTCCTATACACATTCACTCAGTTAATGCTATATGTAAAACTGTCACTTGTAGACAAATTTACCTGTTGGTCTGAATTTTATGTTCCCTAAGAAGGCCCACTTCCTCTTTGGCCCTTTTCAAAAGCGCTTGCTTATTTTCAAATTCTGATGACTTCATGTAGTTTTCAATTCTCTGGTACTGAGTATCAGAGAACCGTGCTAATGAAAGATATGCCCTCATTTTTCCATTTCTGAGCTCATCATTGCTTTCTCCATCAACATTTCCAGCAACTTCCACTGCCTGCGAAAGAAATCCACAATTCACTTTTATTTAGATTCAGACACACCTAAAAATCACTCAGGCCTAAGACACAGCAACACGAGTTAACATTTATGAGCTAAAATTATGGACTACAATATTTACTTGGCTTTACAACTTCGTCAGTTCAGAAATAACCAAAACAGCATGTAGTTATGTAAAACTTAAAGTAGACCACACTACACTTACCATGTTATGCTTACTCTGTGAGGTCACTGTTTACCAAATAAAAAGAGGGAGAAATAGGAAAATTGAAGGAACTGGAGAACGTGGGGCCAGAGTGACAGGCCAGTGAATAGGGCGCTTGCCTTGCACGCAGCTGACCTGAGTTGGACCCGCCGAGTCTGCCTGGATCATCCTGCATATAGTGCCAGGAGTAAGCCCTGAGCATCACTGGATGTGGCCCATAAACAAACAAAAAACAACAAAAGCAAAAGGGGCTGAAGAACTTAAGTCCTAGTCCTACTTTGTAGGACAGATGAGGTGCAAATGAGTAAAAGATTCTATAACCAGCTAATTTTGTAGATAAGTGAAAAAAATGACAAGAAATAATTTTTGAGGGCAGAGCAATAGCACAGTGGGTAGGGGGTTTGCCTTGCACGTGGCCAACCCGGGTTCAATCCCCAGCATCCCATATGGTCCCCTGAGTACAGCCAGGAGTAATTCCTGGGTGCAGAGTCAGGAGTAACTCCTGATTATCACTGGGTGTGGCCCAAAAAGCAAAAAAATGATAATAATAATAATTTTTGAAAAGTATAGTTGGTGTGGGGGTACCAAGAAGACACTCTATTTTGAAAATGTGCTTCTTAAAATTGTGTTCCTATCTTGCACTGTGAAAAAAATGTAATAATAACTATACAGGACTACAACAATATTTAAGGAAAGGTAAAACCATATATTCATTTGTTTTTGAAATACACACACTATCAATTAAAAAGACAGTTTATCTGTGCTGAATATTTATCTTCAGGTTTGCACAAACATCTTACCTTTTCCAGATAAGTCTGCATGATGACCGTAGGATTCTCTAAGCATGTTTCTGCTAACCAGTTGCCACAAACCCTCAGGCATTCTGTGTATATTAGTTTTAAGTTGGGATCATCCTAGATATAAAAAGCGAAGTCTTAAAACATACTCATTCTCATGACTCTGCAACTCTCTCTTCTATGTAGGAGAAATAAGCAGGCTAGCAATGCTGCTTCTCAACTACTTTCACCACACAACTATTTTGAGAATATCAAGTATGGAAGTTTATGAACAATCATGCTTTACTGTTTATTATTAGCATTATGAGGCAACTCATATTTACTAAATACTTCTGACAGCACTCAAATATAAACTCATTTAATCTAATGAAACCAACCCAATGAAGTAAATACTATTATTATCCTGAATCTTATAGAATAAAAAATTAAAACTGAGGTACTAAGAGAGTAGACAAGGCAACACTGTTCTGTAATACTTAAACATTGCGCTGTTCTAGTTCCTGATGCTTTGGTGCAGTGATGGCACTCCTGAAAGATTGCCATCTTTTAGGTTGTCTTACAACTGTCCAATACCACAAGCACAGGTAACAGTCACTACTAGGTGTAGGTTCAAGTGACCAAACCTTTATAAACATTTAATGATTCCTAAAGGCGCCTCTACTTTGGCTACTGTATGCTGGAGATAGAGCTGTTTAAGAACTGCACTTGCAAAGACAGGGCACAGTAGGTAAAATTAAACATGATTATTTCCAAAGTATTTGAATTGATAAACTTATGCATGAAAAGTTGCTCCCCCTCCTTACTTTCTCTTCCAATTTTTTTATTTGCAATTTCAAATTTATAATAGACATTTCATGTTCGTTTCCTACATACCCTTCTAATAGTCTAGAAAAGATTTTTTAAAAAAGGCTTAACATTGGAATAAACTATAAATGATAGGTAGACTAATAGAATTTTATAAATAGAAGAAACAAATACTTTCTAAATGGACATGTCCTAATTTCCAAGAATTTTTATAATTTCTTATTTATGTATTAGTAATTATAAGTCTTTACTATAATTGTGGATTTATCAAAATATCTAAAAGCACAGTAATTTTTAAAACAACAAATAATCATTTCAGCTATTTTTTTTAAAAAAGCAAACCTCGGCACAACTGGCATCCAACTTCTTGATCATTTGCTTGAGAATATTCAGGGCAAGGCTCTGTTCCTCTTTTGCCCAGAATACCTGGGCTTCCTCCAGCTGCCACTCAGAGACTCCACAACTAGCTGAATTATACTGTTTAATTTGAAATATTGCCCTTTCAGGGAGCTGAAATGAAAATGACATGGGAATCAAGACTTCTACTTCCTACTAGTAATAATAATAATAAAAGCAGTCACTACCCTTCATGAAGGACTTCACTGTTCGTACTGTCTTATATACATTTATGTCTCCCTGGCTCTCACCATCTCTATGTGATTATAGGTAATCTGTCTGTACACAGTATATAAAACCACTTTCTTGTAATCAATATGTTAAGTTTGGTACCTTATTTTATAACCAGGAATTTGAGGTTAGCTAGAGTTCCTTGCCTAAAGCTTAAAATCAAGTCTAGTTACAAAATGGGGATTTTAAACAACGAAGCTATATAATTTGTGTGTTTGCAATACGCACAATATAACTTTACTCACAGCTGCTCTCTCAGTAACATTTATTTTTTCACTCAACTCATGCTTTCTCTATCCTGGACAATAAAGGGAAATGTCAAGAGGTGAGATAGCATGGTTTCAATCCTATTACCTGAGTGTTCTTGAAAGTTCGGGCTAGTGTGGAGAGTTCTATGAGATGCTTGGTGAGAATGTCCTTAAAACATTCTTTCTGGGCATTTTCCATTTGCTTTTCCATCAAGATCTCCAAAATTACGGTGCGTAGAGCCATGATAGGCTCCTGAAAGCTAAAATCACTGTCTTTGAGAAGCTGGGAGTGTTTTCTCCATTTATTGTATATTTCAGTAGGTGGCTTGCCAGGGACCGATCTGAAAACCAAGTAAGTCATGTAAGCAAAAGAAATTTTAAAAATTGCTATTATGCAAGCTAGGAGTATTAAGATATAACAAAGGAGTTTTTGAATAACAAGATGGAAACTTCTAAATAATGTTTTTGCTTGGGGCTACACAATGCCCAAACAATGCTCAGTGCTGACCCCTGGCGCTGCACTCAGGGATCACTCCTGGCAGCCTCAGGCGACCATATAGAATGCCAGGGATCGAATCCACATCAGCCGCATGCGAAGCAGGTGCCCAATCCACTGTACTGTCTTTCCGGCCCTCAATGCAAACTTAGAAATAATTTGAAATAAGGATCAAAGTTTGGAAAACTACAAAATGACCAGAGCTCTGGGAAACAATGTAGACAATATAGACACTTACCACGTCAAGTTTTAAAAATACCCTTCAGGATGAGAGAGGCAGCTCTGGCTGGAGTTCATGCTTTGCATGTTGGATGTTCGGGGTGAGTTCCTAGGACTGCATAGTCCCCTGAGCACCACTGGCTGCGGCCCAAAAGCAAACCCAAAATACCCCAACTTCAAAAAGCAGGCATCTAAATGAGTACTATGTTGTTTGTGGTTGCATTTTGGGGGCCATACCTTGAGAATATATTCTGCTGGCCTGAGTACAGAATGCCTGTGCATCCAGGTCCTTGGGAAAAGAGGACATGCCAACCAGGGTTTGTACCAAACTAAGCAGTGACCTACAGCGCCTCCAAGACCCAGGGGAGGCCTCTGCATAACTGCAGCTGCCAAAGAAGCTAACCCAGTGAAGGAAATGCTGGCATCTGGCGAGGGGCTCATTTAGTCACATCACTCCCCAGAAAAAGAGCACGCGTGTGTGCATTAATTTCTCAGAACAGCATATACAGAGCCTATGTTCAAACTGAGCAACATCATCCAGTCTTTCAGGACTGCTGTGGCAAGGAGTGGAGATGAAGAGAGACCTAGAAGTCCACAGGTGAGGGCAGGGGTGATGGCAACGTGACACCGGGAAGGCTACAGTGACTCAAAACTTCTAATCCCTCCCAAAGTGGTTCTAGAGCAGCCAGTCTCAAAATTTTTCCTGTTTTGGGATTTTCTGGTCATATCTGTCAGTGTTCGGGGACTGTTCTTGGGGAAATGCAGTGCCAGGTATTGACCTCGGGGCATCCTGCATGCCAAGTACGCGCTCTGACACTCTGATCTAGCTCCAGCTTCACAAGTCTCAAACATCTTTGTGTGCCACACCCGGCGATGCTCAGGGATTACTCCTGGCTCTGCACTCAGGAGTCACTCTCCTGGCAGGGCTCAGGGTACCATATAGGGTGCCAGAGATAACCTGGTTGGCTGCGTACAAAGTAAGCGCCTTACCCACTGAACTATCTCCCTGGCCTACAAGCCTCAAACTTTGAACGCCTATACAATCTTAGGAATTATTGAAGAGCCTGAAGAGCTTTTGTTTATTGGATTATGTCTATTTTTTATCATGAAGAACTAGGGGAAATTACAAAAAAATTAATTTAAAAATTAAAATTAATCTACTATTAAAATTTTAAAGTTTTTCTTGTGTTTTAGTTGTGTGTGTGTGTGTGTGTGTGTGTGTGTGTGTTGTATAGGGCCACATTCAATGGTATTCTAGGGCTTTTTCCAGTCTTGTAAGCTCAGGGGTCACTCCTGGTGGTGCTCAAGGGATACTATCAGCCAGGGATCAAACCCAGGCCTCCAACAACCCTCTTTCCTGCAAAGCATGCACAC
Organism: Sorex araneus; assembly: GCF_027595985.1. Classification (NCBI taxonomy): domain Eukaryota; kingdom Metazoa; phylum Chordata; class Mammalia; order Eulipotyphla; family Soricidae; genus Sorex; species Sorex araneus. The sequence continues at coordinate 161,061,034 of NC_073304.1, read as the reverse complement.
TAGCCTGTGGGCTTGTGCCCTAGCCCCTACCATAAATTTATTTTTATTTTTATTTTTTTAATTGAACCACACTGAGATAACACAGTTATAACGTTGTTCATGATTGGACTTTAGTGATATGTTCCAACACCCTTCCCTTAATAAAATTTTTAATGAAAAGTAACTGTCTCAAAACAGAGAAACTTTTGCATTTCTGCAAATCTCTTTATTAGACTGACAAATTCTCATGCATGCTTCTGCATTTGTTTTGATATTTTGGCCAAGATCACTTGTCAGTGATCTCTGGGTTTGGCCGAGATATGTAAAGAAATCTAACCTCATATGGTCCTGCAATCGAGAAGAGTAGAGCACATGTATAGTCCCAATAGACCAACTTCACTTAACCTCATGACAGAATGATGAACCCCCCACAACCTCCAAACCAAACAAAATCTTGCTATAATTATAAAGATAGATTTGAATTCATGGGTCACTTGGAATGGATTTTGGGGATCCAGGAATTTTCAGACAACACCAAGGACTGCCCTTGTCAAAGCAAACCACATTAAGCGCAACGCCAGGAGCTGCTAGAACATGAGTCTTTGTTCTCCAGTTCATCAGATTTTCCCTGAGGACCATCCCCCACCTTCCTTGTGAATCCCACTCTACGGGTTACTGTTACTGTCAGGGTTTTTTTAGAAATGCTGCCCTCTCACATCACTGGCTTTGTCTTCTGCTATGCAATTTTGGGAAAGTATCCTATTTTCTGACTCTAAAATTTCTTCTTTCTACTTAAAAAAAAAGAGCATATTTTAAGATTTATTTTAGCAGTGTAGAGAACAGAGTCACCTGTATGCTCTTTCCTGGCTCTTTAATAAATGGTGATTCAGAATGACAGGGCTAGGCAGGGTGCTAAAGACTATTAAATATGTAGGGGCCCCCATTTTAGAAATAGGAAGAGAGGCTCAAAAGTGCCAAGTGGTTTTCTCAGGGTCACAAAATTTGAACTTTAACATATAGCATCCTAAATAACTTTTCACCATTTTTTTCAATTTAATTTTTTTTTTATTTTATAAGTTAGTTCACAATGTTTGATTACATTTAATATTCAAACACCAATCCCACCACCATTACACTTTCCCACCACCAAATTCGGGATGTTTCCCTCCCAAACGCCAATCCCTGTCCCAAAACACAACAGAAAGAATATATTTGATATTGTCTGTTATGAAGAACTTCTGAACATGCTTACAAAAAAGTGTTCATATAGGAAAACAGTGTGAAGATTGTTCAATGTTGGCAGAAGCCATTAAGACATTCTATAGGGTATCACTAACATGTTGTTAAAGTTTAGGTGGTGTGAGCTTTGGTATATATATCTGAAAATATGTACATATGCACATATATATATATTTCCCTCTATGATTTGTTGCCTACTGTCTGAACCCCAACAAATACGGTGTGGTAATTATGGAGAATAGGAGTGTCTTATGATGTGTCACAGGCCGCTTTTACGGCCGTGCGGTCTAGGAATATGTTCACTCATATGTGAGGCTCGGCTGAGCCTGCAGGGAGTGGTCTGGAGTGGGGTGGCAGTTGGGTTGTGGCTGCCGGGGCTGGGTCCCTTGGGGTGGGGAGGGCTCTCACCCATCCCCCTCTGTGGCACCCCATCTACTCACCATTTTAAGAGACAATCTGCCCTCAACACCTACTGTACATTTACTGACTCAATAAATGCAGATGAATGTTTCCTAGAGTCTAGTCACGTCAGCAAGAAAAATACCCTGGGGATACTAGAGTAAACATGAGAATGGGCCCCACTTTGAGGCCATTTCTAACACAGTATGGCACAGATCAATGAAATGGCAGTACTGGAACACAGTACTGTACAGCAGGGTAGGATGTGCTTTAGATAAGACAAATGAAAGTACATAAAAACAAAGGAGGAAACAATTTCATCTAGGGTAAGGCAAAGAAATATGATAAACCACAATGAAGATAAAAAGAACATATTCTGGGGCTGGAGCAATAGCACAGCGGATAGGGTGTTTGCCTTGCACACGGCCAACCCAGGTTCGATTCCCAGCATCGTATATGGTCCCCTGAGCACCGTCAGGAGTAATTATTCCTGAGTGCAGAGCCAGGAGCAACCCCTGTGCATCGCCGGGCATGACCCAAAAAGCAAAAAAAAAAAAAAAGAACATGGTCAGAAAGAGCATCTCTGAAAACATTTATGTCAGTAAGAGGACAGGCCACTCTGGTAACAAACCTGCATCTTGATACAAGGAAAGAAACAAAGTCATGGCTGGTGGGCTACCTGCAGAAGTCCCTGCTCGAAACCCATCATAAAGTCTCCTGAGTCACGTACCTTGAGATAAGCTCCCCAATGTTTTCTAGCTCAGCGATGGCCTGCAGTCTGCTCAGTGTGGGGTAGAGAGAATAGACAGACTCCAAGCTGCCCTTGCACACCTCTTCCACTTCTTTGACTCTGGTGGCAGAAAGGACAAGAGACTCTGAAAACTGAGGAGAGGTTTGCGGGAAGTTAAAAATCCACATTTGGCTGCCACCCATGTTGTGCTGGGAGAGAGGGCAGCTGGGATACAGAAGGGACCACTATGACCATGAAGGCTGGAAGGGATCTCTCAGGAATGGAGATGAGTGCTGGAAGTGGGTAAAGGACATACATGATGGCCTCTCAGTATCTGCATTGCAAACCATAATGATTAAAGGGAGGAAGGGAGAGGGAGGCAGGAAGAGGCGGACAGGGAGAGGGAGAAAAGAAAAAGTCCTCAGGGAGGTGGGATGTTGAGAAGGATGCTGGGGAAATAGGCCACAGGAAATGTGCACTGGTGGTGGTCAGGTGGGTTTTGGAATATTTTAAGACTAAACCTGATCATTAACAGCTTTGTAACTGTGTATCTCATGGTGATTCAATTAAAAATTTTTTTTCACATCTTGGACTGGGGAGGTGGATCAGAGGGCTACAGTGTATGCTTTGCATGTAGAAACCCAGGGTTTGGTCCCCAGCACTGTGTCAGCAGACCACCAGGAATGACCCAACCTCCCATCCCCAAATGTCTGCATGGGCCAAGGAGATAGACAGCTCAAAGGGCTAGTTTGCAAGCTTCGCAAGGGGAACTCTGGGTTCCATCCCGTGCATTGTGGTTCCCTGGGAACAACTGGGTATGCCCCTCCCCCAGCCAAAAATAAACCAATCAAAATGCTTGCAGAAGAAAATTCACCAAGCATTAATACCTTAGATGTGGTGAAGCTATAAAATGATTTATCATTGGATATTGCCTATTACTTCTGCACTATTTGGGTTTTAACACTGAATGACATGAGTTGTATATTACACAAAGAGTGTTGTTTTAGGAAATAGCATGAAAAGACAGAAACTAACTGGCCATAACTACTAACCCATGTCCCAACACCAGTGTAAATCCTTATTTAAAAAAAAATTTATTGAATCACCATGAGATAGCCCATTCCAAAGCTGTTCATGATTGGCTTTCAGTCATACAGTGTTCCAACACCCATCCCTCCACCAGTATATATTTCCCAGCACCAATGCCCCCAGTGTCCTTCCCCTCACACCCCCAGGAACCTTCTCCCCCTTCCCCCCAGCTTTTTCCTTTTGGGCATTGTGGTTTGCAATACAGATATTAAAAGGTTATCACGTGTCTCCCTTTACCTACTTTCAACACTCAGTTCTTATCCAGCATGATCATTTCCAACTATTATTGTCATACAGGTCCCTTCTGTCTTACCTACCCTCTGCCCCACACACCCAGTGAAAATTCTTATGCTAAAAGTGGTTCTTTCAGGAAAGCTATGACATTAAATGCAAAAATATAGGGACTATTATACGATACCTGGCACATCTGAGAGTCTCATAAAATGTGGAGAATTCTCTATCTCTTAGAGTCTGTAGTGCATTATACAGTGACTCATGGTAACTGTTTCCTTCTGCTCCTTTGCTGGGAAATTATTAAGAAAATGAAAGAAAAATTATTAGTAACAAATAACTCTGAAAAATGCACTACATAAACGTTACCAAAAATGCATAATTTAAACATCAAATTAAGATATAGGGGCTGGAAGGATAGCGTAGTGGGTAGGGTGTTTGCCTTGCATGTGGCTGACCCAGGTTCGGTAACTGGCATTCAATGGTCCTCTGAGCACCAGCAGGAATTAATTCCTGAGTGCAGAACCAGGAGTAACCCCTGAGCATAGTCAGGTATGGACCCCCCTCAAAAAAAAAAAAAAAAAAAAAAACACTAAGATTTCTCCATGTTAAAAACATGCCTACAAATCTAGTGAGAAATACAATTTATGGATTGTCTAAATTTTTCAAGCCAAAAGAGTAAATTTCTCAGATGTTTTTGACTGGTTCCAAATATGATATATTTTCATTTATTTATTTTAAAAATTAAACGCCTGCCGACACTAGGCGCCAGGTTCTAGATATGCAGGGGACCCACAGTGGACAAGTCAGAGAGAAGTTCTCCCTCTTTTTTTTGAGGATGGGCATACCCAGAGCCTTTCTGGCTCTGAGCTCAGGAATGACCCCGGCCATGCTCAGGGGACCATGTGCGGTGCAGGGAATTTGAACCAGGGTTGTAGCTGCTACAGCCACATGCCTTATTCTTGTACTGTATCTCTGGCCCCCTAGTTTTGTGATATATGTTCAGATTTTGAGAAGATCGACAATGAAAAAGAAAAACATCTAACAGCAGCAGGGGAGATGCAGGTAATTAGAACAAGGCAAGAAGAGACTGACTAGGAGGCTACTGGAGAATGGGCAATCAGAAAAGGCCAGTGTGAAGGTGTGATGTAACTAAATGACATAATTAATTTAGCCTCGAAATATGTTAACAAAAAACAAAAGAAGACACAAGTAAGGGCTTTATGTAGATACAGTTGGTCTGATGGAAAACTACCAAGAACTATGTGTTTATAATTTATAAGTACAATGGAGGCTGAAGAGATATTACAGTGCTTAAGAGGCTTGCCTTGCATGCACTTGACCCAGGTTCCATCCCATAAGGTTCCCAAGCCCAACCAGGAGGAATTCTTGAGTGCAGAGCCAGAAGTAATCCCTGAGCAACCTGGATGTGATCCCAAACCAAATATAATATATATATATACATATACACACACACATATATACATATACACACACACACATATATATACACATACACACAAACACACATATATACACACACACAAACACACATATACATATATGTGTGTGTATATATATTTCTATAAATATGATATATACATATATATTTTTAAAGAACAAGGAAACACCAGCAGGAGAGTTAGCAGAAACCCACAGCACTGCCATCAAGTTAGTTGCCCCCCAAATTCCCCAAACCAGTAACGGTAACAAAACTCCGTTTATTGCTTATGGTAGAGAAATACCATTCCACAATGCCTGACTCTTACTTCACAGAAATGCAATGGTCCCACTGCATGTTCCTCCACACTGCTTGGTAATGAAGTTCCTGAAGTTCAGCGTTCCACTCTTTATTCTCATGGTCCAGTCCTTTCAGGTAGATGGACAGAATATGGTGGAGTCCCAAATTCTGCAAGGCCTGTGCAAATAGTTTAAAAACAGCAAAATCAGTAATAAAAGAAAACTACTAGAGGGAAAAAATAAAACATCAAACATGTGAAGTTAACTTTAGAAATATGTATGTATATATTTTTTGTTTTTTGGGTCACAGCTGGTGATGCACAGGGGTTACTCCTGGCTTCATACTAAGGAATTATTCCTGGCGGTGCTCATGGACCATACGGGATGCTGGGAATCGAACCCTCGTTGGCTGCATGCAAGGCAAATGTCCTACTCGCTGTACTACTGCTTCAGCCCCTAACTTTAAAAATTTTATGTCACAGGCCTACAGTCATAATCCACAAATTTGAAGAGATTTTTTAAATCTCTTAAAACCCAAAATAGTGCCTGAGAGATGGTAGAGCAGCTTGCCTGCGGCTGCCTCAGGTTTGACCCCAGGCACTGCATTTGATTCCCCCAGAACTACCAGGAGTGATCCCTGAGCACAGAACCAGGAGGAAGCTTTGAGCACAGCCAGGTGTGGCCCTACATAACCCCCACCTCCACAGGATTACAACATACCATTTACCCAAACAAAGACACAGCTCAAAGGGCTCTACAATTTGCTGGATAAACAGCTGAGCAATGTTAACTACTAATAGAAATGACAGATTCTGGGACCAGCTCCAGTGCAAACTGTAAGAAATAGTTTACAAGAGATTTTTCATGCGAAGCACTTAATAACACTATCTGGCACATCGTAGGCAACTAAGAAATGTCTCACTGTTAGCTAACAACCAACCAAGACTATCTTTTGATCAGTGATCTCTCCAATATTCCCTGAGTAATAGCCCAATACCTGGAAGACATGTGCCTTCCAGAACTTCACATAGAAGTCTTTGGGTTGTACAAATATTCCACTGACATACTGAAAATACTGTATTTCACTGTATAATCACCACTCAGCTTTAGGCTAATGTAGTTTCTTTCCTTTTAAACACTGATTTTGATTTTATTTTAATAATTAGCTTTTTAATTATAGGGTGACATGGTTACAACAGTGTTACTGTTTGTGGTATTGATGTGCAAAGTTACTGTACCCCACCACCTCCCGAGCACCAGACATCTCCACCCCGGTCCTCCATCAGTGCCAGTCACCTCTTCCTTCCCCACCACTCCTCGCCCCACTGCTTGCTAATCAGTTTGTATTCCCAGGGCAAGAGTCTGTTGTCATTCCATCCCATCTACTTCCTTCTTTTGATCTTCTATGGGTCAAAGATGAGTGAGATCATCTGTATTTGTCCTTCTACACCAGACCTGTTCTGCTTAACACGTTCCATCCAACTTTCATTTTATCTCTTAGTTGCACAATATTCCATTGTGTATGTGTACTACAACTTCTTTATCCATTCATCTATTGTTAGGCATTAGGGTTGTTTCCATTTCCTGCAAGCCTATTTTTTCTTTTCTTTTTTGCAAAAAACTAGGGAGTGGGATCGGAGCAATAGCACAGTGGGCAGGGTATTTCCCTTGCAGGAGGTCAACTTGGGTTTGTTCCCCAGCATCCTGTATGGTCCCCCGAGCACTGCTAGGAGTAATTCCTGAATTCAGAGTCAGGATAACCCCTGAGCATTGCTGGTGTGACCCCAAAAGAGAAAAAAAAAAACACACACAAAAAAAATCAAAAAACAAACTGAGGAATGACTATCAGGTGAAACTTTCAAAAAAAAAAAAATGTGCCAGCATTACTGAAGAAAAAAAAAAAACACAAACAGGGTGTGTGGTGGCAAAGATTATGCAATGCAATACTGTAATCTCAGCACTGCACTAGCAGTGCTTTCTCTAGGCAAGCAGGAAACCAAGGCACCTGAATGATTCCAGCCTGGCGGGTTGATGAGGAGATGGCTGTCTCGAGATCATATGTGCCCAGGGCTTTTCCCCACATGGCTTCATGCTCGTACGTTCGGAGTCTGGAAGGAAAGAGTTTTAAAATTCCTTTGAATCCAATGTGCTCAAAACACCTTCGCGAACAGAATCGCTCTGTCTTTATCTCAGAAAATGCAATTTTACCTCGTGAGGGGCTGTAATACCTTCCCTCCTCCACAACCATATAGACTATCCGGCTCTCCGATGCTTCTGTAGATTTCTAAGAGCAGATCCTGCAAACGTGGAAATGACAAAAACTGGAGTGAACAGAGCAAATCTGGATGGGTAATTCTCAACTTTCTACTTGCATTATAAAAGCCAAATATAATATTAAAATATATATGAAAGATTTGGATCATTAGGCAACAAAATGGTTGTGGACTGCCTGGGAAGAAATACCGTTTCCTAAATCACAATCTGCCAGGCTTTTAACCCTGGAAAAATAATCACAAAAATAAAAACAAGTCTGTGAACAACTGAAATTATACTAAACCCATCTAGGCTGAGTTTTGAAAAATAATTTTGGGAAAAAGAAAGGTCATAAATGAGATAGTATGGGAGTTAAGGCACTTGCCTTGCATCCCACCTACCCCAGTTCAAATCTCCAGCATCCCAAGTGGTCCTCTGAGTCAACAGTCAGAAACAGTCGCTGAGCACAGCTGAAAATTGTCTCCCTCCCTCCCCATCCCCAAAAAGTAAAGGTCATGATTTTTCTAAGGAAGAAAATTTAAAAAAATATGTAACAAGTATAGTATTTCTTAAAGAAGTGGTTTGATCATTCAAATCTTTTGTAGAACTCACACAAAAAATAACATCCTATTTAAAAATCATTTTGGGGCTGGGAATATAGCTAAGTGAAGCATACTTCACAGGTGTAAGGCTCTGGGTTGAATCTCCAGCACCATTAAAGCAAGAAAGAGAAGGAAAAATGAACATGAAAATAGAATAAGTCAGAAATTATATTTCATAGAAAATTGATCACTACCCCCCAAAATGATAAAGTAACTTAACTGTTCTATCAATAGTTGCTCCAAGAAGTACTTTTAAAATACAAATGAATTCTATAAATCTACCTGAGCTTTCTCTATTCATAAATATGCTTCTACAGTTTAAAATATTCTATTCAATAAACATGAAATCAAGCTACCTCTGTTCCTAAGCTTAGCAGAGTACCTAATACACAAAAGATAGCACTGTCGCCCTGTCACCCTGTTGTTCATCGATTTGCTTATGCAGGCACCAATAACGTCTCCATTGTGAGACTTTTGTTACTGTTTTTGGCATATTGAATATGCCACGGGTAGCATGCCAGGCTTTGCCGTGGGTGCGGACGGGATACTCTCAGTAGCTAGCCTGACTGAGACGGGTGGAGGAATCGAACCCGGGTTGACTTCATGCAAGGCAAACACCCTACCCGCTGTGCTATTGCTCCAGCCAAATAAATAAATAAATAAATTTAAAAATAAAACCTAAGAGACCACATTATATCTAAACACATGGATTTAACTCAGAAATCATACTGAGAGGGGGAAAAAGATTTAAGTAGAAAATCCATTTATGTTAAGAAGCTAAAAAGCAAACTCCACAAAACACCAGCAGGTGAGCAGAGGACATCTTCATCAAAGAGGGGTCCAAGAGACTCGTCAGGTGATGCAGTAAGACACAAATATAAAGAACAGTTTTTGATGCTCTCTGAAAATGCCGCTGTTCTGTTCCAAGTGACCCTTTATTCTTAATAGAAATCTTTCTGTTCAAAATGCCGATTTATTATTTCAACCATCCTCTGCTACACAGAAGATACTGAAAAAAAAATTCACTAAGAGATTTAACTGTAAAGAGGCAAAAAATGGAAGGAAAAGTTCAGGAGCAGGGAATCAAAAATGGCAGAAGGCCAGGAGGGTATCTCAGATTGTAGGAGCACTTGCTTTTCATACAGGACCCCTGAATTCAACCAATCCCAACACAGCCAGATCATGCCCCCAGCACCATTGAGTGTGTCTCCCCCAAAAGTAAGGAAAAAAAAAAGGTGGAGGTAACTTATTGCAATCAAGGCACTGATGTTGCTGTTAGTATTAATGAAGCTGAATAAATGGGGATTATGGAACAAAGGAGAAACGAAGTTTCTGGCTAATATTAGCAAGGGTTTTACTTCAGCCGGGAGGCTGGGAGAGGCGGCATTGGCGAGGGCTGTTCTCTTCTGTAAAGCCGGCTAGGAAGGGAAGGGTGAGGAAAGGGGTGATGCTTAAGGAAAACAGAGGGAAGAGGGAAGTGACTTTGTGTTTATTTGAAAGAGAAGGGTTTTAATGGGAGAAGCTTGAAAATGTTTGCCTATGTTGAGAGGAAGCATAGAATGATTTTTTTTTTTTTAATTTCTGTTTTCTCTACTTTAACAAAAGGGAAGGTTACAGAGGGAATAGGAGTCAGGAGACTTCTATGGTTGATAGTCAATTGTGGAACTTCCTATGTATGTATGTTCCTTGCATTCAAGACCACAGGAGGCATGCTAAGAAAAAGAAGAAGCTTCAGCAAAGTTGGGAGGGTGATTGCAAACGAATGAGTTGACCAAAAACTCAGTAAGAATGCCAGACAGTATTGTAAACCGATTGAAGAGTAAATACTAAGAAATTTATAGAGGCAGCAATCTACCCTTAGCTGAGTAATACTCATGCAATAAATGAGTTAACAAATATTTAAGCTTCTAAAGAAGATGAATGGGGTCTTATGGTGGAAAATATATTCACTGTATTAGGTAGTCTTACTTCCATCTTTCTGATAAACGAATCCACATTTTAAGTAATTCTTTTAAGTAAATATGCAATAGAAGTGGTAGTACTAAAGTTCAGAATTCAAGTTTGTCTACTCCAAGGCCTAAGTCTGTGAACTTGTATATATGAAACCCAGTCCAAAAAGTAACTTTAGTTTGAAAGTCCAATGATACTTATATAGTTTTTATAACAAAATAATTCAAAGCATCACTGTATCACTGTTCATCAATTTACTCGAGTGGGCACCAGTAACATCTCTATTCCTCTCAGCCCTGAGATTTTAGCAGCTTCTTCTTACTTGTCTTTCCCAATGATTGGAGGCTCTTTCAGGGTCAGGAAAATGAGACCTATCGTTACTGTTTTTGGCACATCAATTACGCCACCATTAAAAATAGGGTCTGGGGGCTGGAGAGATAGCACAGCGGGTAGGGCGTTTGCCTTGCACGCGGCCGACCCGGTTCGATTCCCAGCATCCCATATGGACCCCTGAGCACAGCCAGGGGTAATTCCTGAGTGCAGAGCCAGGAGTGACCCCTGTGCATTGCTGGGTGTGACCCAAAAAGCAAAAAAAAAAAAAAAAAAAAAAGGGTCTGTTCTCAGAGGAGAGCAGCACACTAGAGAGATGCCTCTAGACCCCAAAATCACTATCCGGTTGAAAAAAAAATTTTTTAAACTCCAAGTCTAGCACCCTATAAAAAAAGTTTAGTATTCCAGGAGCATGCAGAAGCTTTTGCAGCTGTGTGGCATCTCATGCAGTTATGCCACTAATATACCAAGAGTAGCACTTCACATTTGACGAGGTGTAGGTCAAAAACAACCAATCTTGATTTAGAAAAATAATAATGTGTGTACATATTATGTAATAAATATATATTAGCAAATAAGACTCAAATCTAATAATCACGAATCACAAAATCCCGTTAATCTTTGATTTCTTGAGCGGGCTCAGTAACCTCTCATTTCATCCTTTCCCTGAGATCTTAGAAGTCTATCTCGACTCTGGTGGTGGGATTGGTTTTGAAACATTGAATGTAATCAATTACTGTGAACAACTCCTTGAAAATAAAATTTTAAAAAATAGGATCTGTAATACTAACCTGTAAACTTATTCCAGTTTCTTCTTTACTTTTTTCACTCAAACTAGAAATAGTTGTACTCTGGCTTCCTTCTTCAAACATAAGATTTCTATTTGTTACAAAAAAAATGATTTCTTTTAATGAGATCATACTATTTGAAAACCTACTGATACACATACCAAAGACTGACAGAAAAAAACTAACAAAGCTCACAGGTAAAGTATAATGAACCATTTCTACTCCAAAACATAAAACCAAAAATACACTTGTGAATATAAAATATTTGAATGAGAATTAATTTTAGTGACAATCTCATATACCTTAATATAATTACTTTTACAGACGTCATTAGAAATAAAGCATAGTGGCCAAATCAGTGGGGGTATTTTTTTGTATATATTTTTTATTTTGGGGGGGTCACACCCGGCAATGCACAGGAGTTACTCCTGGCTCTGCACTCAGGAATTACTCATGGCATTGCTTGGGGGACCACTGGGGATCCTGGGGATCGAACCCTGGTTGTGTGTGTGCAAGGTAAACACCCTACTCTCTGTACTATTGTTCTGGCCCCCAAAATCAGTGGTTTTACCTCAGATCTCTATTATTAGGAAAGATATATACACAAGTTAAAATACACCAAGATACCACTTAATACCTGGTAAACTGACAAAAACTAGTCACTCTGATAACAGAAAGTAATGAGAAGGAAGGGGATCAGAAACTCCACTTATACTCAAGATACGATAGCAGCAAGTGACAGGATTATAACTCAGATCTGTCTACTCCAAATTTACCCATAAGATAAACAGTTCTAAAAGGAACTGTTTATGCCAGAGTCTGTAACATAATCCAATATACTAAGGAAGTAATGTCTAAGTGACAGCATCTTTATTATTGAACTATAAATTTATTCCAGTTTCTTCTAGACCCTTTTCACTCAAACTGAAAATACTTTGGCTCGGTGCATCAAGTGACAGGATCAACAGTGCTCAGAGTCATTACCTTTTCTCCTGATCATCCAGGCTTTTCTTGTCAGCGTAGATTTCCGCATAGAGCAGGGCTGTGAAGTGAGCCGCGCAGGACTGGGCCACCTTGGCCACCTCCAGATAATTCAGCTCCAGCCAGAAGGCGTCATCAAACACAGTTCCTGAAGAAGGCCTGAAACAAAGATGAAAGAGGATGTCCTGTCCAGGTCTTTGATTTCAGTAGCAAACAAAAGCATGGAGATACAGAATGGAACAGCAGTAAGTGCAACTCAAAACAATTACCGTAAAATACATGGGGCTTTTCCGTGGAGTCCACACTTCCTGAAGAGCCCTACTTCTCTTTTGGAATAATAAACTCTGTAGTGGAGCTGATGAAAGCTACAGGCCAGCATACCATGTAAATATGGGGTTCACACTCTCTGTTCAGATGTCATGGATGGAACCAGGTTGTATAAGATAGCTAAAAACAAACCCAAATCTTTTTTTTCAAATAGCCAATTTGATGACAATATTTGATCCAAGATACAGTTTCCTTCCTACTGCAGTTCATTTTTCTCTTTAGTTTTTTGACTAGATAGTCACTGCCATAATAGTAGGTCAGAATGGAAAGGGACTATAAATGTTCTGCTTTTTAATTTGTTTTTTGGCCATACCTAGGCATACTCTGGGCTTCCTCCTGGTTCTGTGCTCAGCTTTTACTCCTGGTGAGGCTCGGCGAATCACATGGGATGCCAGGGATCAAATCTGGGTCAGGCATGCAAGTGCCCTACCAGTTGTACTCTCTCTCTAGCCCCAGTAATTTTTAAAACTGATGTCACAGAGAACAGAGTAGTGGTAAAGAACACAGGATATGGAGTGGGATTCAGTTATAAATTATATAAATTTATAAAGATATAAATTCAGTTAGCCCAAACCCAGCTGGACAACTTACAAGCTGTAAGGTGTCTGGCAACTGCTAATGTCTCTATTTTCTCATTTGTAAAACTTGGGAATAAAACAATTCAGAAGGCTGCAATAATGAATAGTGCTTCTTTAAAGCTGGTGAATAAAGGGCCTGACACATAACATACACTGGATTGCAGATATTCTGAGCAGCCTATAGTTCTGAGATCACAAAGCTTCTACATACTAGACTTGGTCTTGACCCATTCAGATCTTCTATGTCCCATTCAGATGTTCTCGAGGAATTTTCTCAAAGACTCCACTCAGAATTAAAACTGCATGCTAGGAATTTCTGTCTTTACCAAGGCCTGTCCATGTCAACATCACTCTACCTCAATACACAAAACTAAGAATGACCCAAAGAGATACTGTCCCTCAATACCAAGAAAAGAGATGCTTTACTATGGGTAAAGATTCTTACAAGATTTCTCAGAGCAACATCTGGTGCAAAACAAAATGGTCACCTTTTTGTTTTCTTCCAGAGTCACTCTTGGTGGTACTCAGACACTGGTGTGGTGTTTTCGGGTGCTCCCGGTGCTGCTCAGATGACAGCTCGGGCTCCTCCATGCAAAGCATATGCACCATCTCTTTGACTCTATTCCTGGTCCCCAGGATGATTCTCTCCTCGTGGTGGGTGGTCACAAGGCCTATATCCAGCAATGCTGGGGCTGGAGTGGCGATGCCCTATCAGGGACCTAACCCAAGGTCTACAATGTGCAAAGCCTGTGTTGTTTCTCCACCTGAAACCAACCCAGTTCCTAATGCTCCTGGCTATAAGAGGGACACAGAATGGTAAATAGAAGAAATTAATTTGCTTTGGTTTTTATTTGGGAGGGGGAGTCTTCCAAGCTGTCCCTGGAGGCCCTCCCAGTGATTCTCAGTCAACTGGATGGTGGTTTGATGAAGGGCTGGGGATAGATACAGTGCTGCCCAGGGCCACACTCGGTCCATGTGGTGCTGGGGAGTAACGCTGGGTTGGACATAAGCAAGGCATGTGCCTTAATCCTCTGGCCCTGAAGATATAAATACATTTTAAACAGGTTTTCATTTTTTTCCCATTTTCCCATTTTCACTCTGGAAGAAAGTTAAAGATCTGGTTGACTCTGGAAATGACCTAGTCTATAATTCCTGGGAGTCACTGTTTTATAAATCTCATGGAAAGTAATTGGAATCAAGACACCATATCGTAAAAGAATTGATCAGAATCAAGAAACACCCACTGGCACAGAACAGTATCACTACTGAAAAATCAGAGATTGCAAGGAACCTGGTACATAGTCAAGAAACTTGTGTCTGGGGCCAGAAGGTGCTGGCCTTGCATGCAGATGGTCCTGGTTTGAGGCCTGGCACGGCAGAGAGATCCGAGTCTACTGCTGGGAGCAGCCTCAAGCACTACCAAATGTGACCAAAAAGAATGACTCGCTATTCCCACCTATGCAGATGAATGAAACTAAAACCCCCGAGCTCTCATGGCTTAGCAAACACACAACTGTTTCTGGAAGTTAGGACTAGAATCCGGTGCTCCTGCTGCTGGCTTTTCTGAAGTGCCACCCTGAGTGTGGGCTACAAGGTGAGGCATCACAGAGTTGAATACTGCATCACTTGTAGTAGCATCACTTAACACCGTCCTGTTAAAATTCAGCCCGCAGTAACGAGTTCCCTTTCCAGAGCCGGAACTCAAGCAGCGATATGCGTTGTTACCTCTTTTGTCTCCTCATGTAGTCCACAACAGCAAGCATTGTTCTTTGGGATTTTTTATCCAGGTAACATCGAAAAAGGGACTCTGACTCTGAGAAACAAAAATACCTTCTTTCAGTCCAGGCAGACATGCTTAACCAACTTCTTGTTTGCATCTGTCTTCCTCTTATTGAAAGGAGCTGGTGGGCAGTATCAATCATGGAATTGATTTGGTTGTTGTGTGTGTGAGAGGTAAAACAGAACCCAGAGCTTCATACCTGTGAAACATACACTACCACTGAACCATATCCCTGGCCCCAACTTTAGACTATTGTGTTCACTGCATGTAATAAAACTGAGAATTAAAGAAATATTTTTGCAGTGCCAGAGATCAAACCTTCAACAATGAGCTTTGTCTCCTAACAAAAAGACACAGCTCCTGCCCAAAATTATCATTAGTTCTAGTTTATGAAGGGGGACTAGTTTCACTGACTCAATGAACATGTATCTAGGAGTTTTTGTATACTAGCTGCTTGGTATCCAACCATAAATAAGACCATTTCCAAGCATACAGAGCTCAGTGGTTAGTGAGAGGGACTCTCTGCAGAAGGTGATAATGTCATTAGAGGAAGCAGAGAAAACTATACAGGCATAGAGAAAGCAGAGTAATGGATGTGTTTCTCAGGAAAAGTGACTTCTGACAGAAGAGTAAGGGTCTACTAAACGAGGAGGAAAGGGTAGTGATCCAGACATCAAGAACACACCGACTGGAAACCAAAGACCTTGAAGAATTTACCAAAGGAATTTCAGTTCTGCTGAGAGCCAGCCAGAAAGCAATAAGGACAGTGGAGTCAGGGAGAGAAAGAGACTGATGTTATTAACACAACTGGCCGCATTTGGGAACGGGATGAACGTTGACAGAGGTTTCTGGTTTGGACATGCAAATGGCTATGGAGAGGAGCTTGAGGAGAGAAAGGAGCAAGTGAAGAGAAGGGGATGGAGGGGCAAGGCTCATCTTAGGTGAGTGAAATGTACAGACATCAAAGGAGATAGGCCTTCGATTATGGAACTCAGACTAACAGGCATCTTGATAGGATTCAAACTCGCCTTTCTCAAGAACTGAGAATTTAACAGTGTAATTTTTTTTCTTTCTGGGTCACACCCGGCGATGCATAGGGCTTATTCCTGGCTCTGCACTCAGAAATTACTCCTGGCGGTGCTCGGGGGACCATACTGGATGCTGGGATTTGAACTCGGATCAGCCACGTGCAAGAGAAATGCCCTACCTGCTGTACTATTGCTCCAGCCCCAACAGTGTAAATTTTAGAAATGAAACAGAATACCTGAATCCAAACTTGCTGGGGTTGTGGATCGGCTTGTTTGCGAGGAGTGTCTGTAGCAGTTAATGAAAAATCCCTGGATATGTGTTGAAAGCAGATTTCTCCATGATTTATTTGTATCTTGGAGTAAAATATCATGAATCAAGTATGGAAGCACAGTCTGACAAAAGTCAGTTTTCACCTAAAATACACAAATACAATATATAGTCTCAATGAAAATTAAACACATAAAACAAAGAATACATATATATGTATATAAAAAATATAAATGTATTATGGATATACATGTAGTCATTCATTGTTACCAATATACTAACTTTGTGGAAAAAAAAAAACAGGTGGTGGTCAGAGCATACAGCCATTAAATGCTTTCCTTGTACACGGCTGACCCAGGTTCAATTCCTGGTATCATATATGGTCCCCAAGCCCCACCAGAAATGGTGCTAAGCACAGGGCACCATGGGTGTGGTCCAAATGCAAAGACAGACAGAAGTCTGGGGAGGTTATACAGGGCTTAGTAACACCAGGTTCTGTTTGATCCTGGCTCCACCTGGAGGCCCCAAGCCCTTCCATGAGGCAAGAGTAATTCCTGACGTCACAAGGCCAAGCATTAAACAAAGATCCTGGTTGGCTGAGAATCACAAGAACAGTTTCTGGTTTTCCCTGGGCACAACTTACCCCCCAGCCCCCTATTCCACGTCCTCCGGGGGAAAGATAGATAAATGTGCCCCGAATTCATGTATTGCTAAAATGAGAACATGTATACCTGGTAGTTGTTTTGTTTTGATTTTTTAATTATCCAAGAGGGGCTGGAGTGACAGGACATTGAACAGGGCATTTGCTTTGATGTGGCCAACCTAGGTTTGATCCCCGGTGTCCCATATGGTCCCCCGAGCACCACCAGGAGTAATTCTTGAGTAAAGACAAAGTCAGAAGTAACCCCAAAGCATCACCAGGTGTGCCCCCGAAACAAAAACAACAAAAAGGGACCTAGAATATTTACATCTAGTGAGTGTTAGTCATACTCCAACTGCTCCAAAGTCTCGGCTATTCGTATACAATGAAGCAGAATATTATTTACAAGTGAAATTATCATGTCACCAATGTAAGTTTCATAGTTGAAGTGTTAAAATAACAGAAGTAATGGTGTTGGGCTTTTTTGACTTGTTCTTTGCTATTTGAGCCACACCCTGCCAGGCTTTGGGTTTATGCCTGGCTCTGCACTGGGATCACTCTTTGTGGGACAGGGAACCCATATGGGGTGTGGGAACTGAACATGGATCGGCTGGAAGGCAAAGGTCTTACCACTGTACCATCTCTATGGCCCCAACAGAAGCAGGGTTTTTTTTGTGTGTGTGGGGGGGTGAAGGTTGAAGGTTGGGGGGGGCGGGGGTTAGTCCCCAAACCTGGAGGTGCTCATGGACTATTCCCAGCTCTGAGCTCAGGGATCACTCCTGCAAGTGCTGTGGGACCATGTGGTGACAGGGGCCAAACAGAGTTGGCTTCATACAAGTCAAGTGCCTTCAGTCTTGCAGTATCTCATCAACCCCCAGAAGTCACTTTCTATGTAAGAGAAAGTGAGGGTCACAAGATTTAGGGGGAAAGCTAAAGATTTGATTTTTATACATTTTCTAAATTTAGTGAAAAGTAATCTTGAAATGTTTTATTTCATTAATTTTGTATTTAGATTTTTAACAAGTCTCTATCTTGAGTATATCCAATTTGGTTGAAACTGCCTCACTATGGGGCCCAGAGATTGCTAAGCAAAGAAATGTTGAAACAAAAACTCAAAAGGAAAATACCATGGTGGGAAGGGATTAGTTAGAATAATCAAGGAAATCAATCTCTTACTTCACACATTGGCTTTAACAATTGAAGAACATCACTTTTTATGCCTCCACTGTCCAAAATAGCACAAGTCAATGTTTTTATCCAAGCATCATGATTTTCACTGTTGGGAATCCAGAGGTTTATATCATCTAAGGCTTCCAGAGGTTTTTCTATGTCAGGTCTGGGTATTTCTAAAAACTAGAAATAAAACAACCAGAAAATGTAGATAGCAGACATACATTTTACCTTTCTGAAACAAAACAATTCTCTATGCATTAAGATGTATGTTTTCAAATAAACTTAGTTTAAACTAAACCTGACGCAATGGTTTCCTTTCAACGTTAAAATATATTGATGCTTGTGAGAGGCAGAGAGAATGATAAAACATATTACTGGTCTAGAAAGGAGGAACCTGAGTCTTCTCTCTGCTCACTATTCAGATATTAGTGGATCAAAAGTGCTCTCATAAACAAAGCCAGTCCAAATCTACCACCACATAGAACTTATTTCAATGTAAAGTGATTTTAGTGCTAAACCGATTACATTTTACATTTTGGAATATTAGTTTTATAATTTATATTACTAATAACTTCACCAAGGCTGAAATTTTATTTATGACACATTAAAAATAAGATTTCGGGCCGGAGCAATAGCACAGCGGGTAGGGCGTTTGCCTTGCACGCGGTCGACCCGGGTTCGATTCCTGGCATCCCATATGGTCCCCTGAGCACCACTAGGAGTAATTCCTGAGTGCAGAGCCAGGAATAACCCCTGTGCATCGCCAGGTGTGACCCAAAAAGCAAAAAATAAATAAATAAATAAAAATAAAAATAAGATTTCAATGATGGGTTTATGTGCTGAAATTAAACTGCTGAAACACAACTGTTTTTCCTTTGTTTCATTTTATTAAAATATCAGAGAGATTATTTTAGGAAAATATCCTTAAAGGAAAAGCAAGAGTTCTCAATTATCTCTCAGAGATAATGTTCAGGCCAGAGATAAGGCTCAGTAGTAAAGTATACACCATGTATATCTGAGGCCCGGAGTTGGATTCCCAAGGGAACAAAAAAAAACTCTTGAAAAAACATCAAGAGCAGAAAATGGGAGGCTTCTATAGGACATCTTATATTTCATTAGGGGGACTGTGGTATTTAGTTTTCTATGGAAACAAATGCTTGTTGATGAATACTTATAAACCACATCCAGAATCTATGTCTTTCATACACAGAAGGGCTTTGTGCCACTAACAAAACTATCAGTTAGTAAGAACTCTCCTAATCAATCATCACTTCCCTAGGCTACTTATCTCAACTTCTCTGAATTGGAGGATTAAAAATACTCATCTTTTAGATTTAAGAAATAAAGCTGGAAACATTTTAAGGCTTAAATGTTAGCACAGTATAGTATATCACTATACTAACATATAAACAATTTGATACTCATAACCCATAGCATTGTTCTACATATAATGTATATTCAATAAACATGTATTAGAGAGACCTTTTTCCTCGATGTTCTAAAAGGCTGTAGATAGATCAGCATAGGATCATTTGTCGTCTTATAAATCTCCCAGAAACTATGTCCAGTCCTTGTGGCTAAAATACTTTTCAAACAGGTAACAGCAGCTGATCTCACTTTGACACTGAAAAACACAGAATTCAGATGTCTATCAAGCATATCAACTACTGAACTTGAGGATTTTTCCAAATGAAAAGATAAAAATCTAAAATTTATACTAAGAAATATACATTGAGGGGCTGGAGCGATAGCACAGCGGGTAGGGCGTTTGCCTTGCACGCGGCCGACCTGGGTTCGATCCCTGGCATCCCATATGGTCCCCCAAGCACCGCCAGGAGTAATTCCTGAGTGCAAAGCCAGGAGTAACCCCTGAGCATCGCTGGGTGTGACCCAAAAAGCAAAAAAAAAAAAAAAAAAACAGAAATATACATTGAATAGAAAAACTGAATGTTTATCAAGAAATTTTACATATATAAAATTCTATAACATTAAAACCCAAACTAACAAAGCATTTTTAGTATTTGCTTCAGTAAACTTGTTACTAATAACTACAAAGGAATTCCCTTTATTAAATACAATAGTTCATAGCACACTATAAATTTTAAGAATTCATAAAAATACTTGGGAAAAAACACTAATAAGAAATGAGTAAGGAGATGATAGAGTAATATACCTGAAAAGCTATTAATCAGATATATTTTCACAAGAGAGAAGTAACTGGGAGCAAGGCAGAATGGCATTTCCCTTGGAATTATAAAATTTGCCACATGAAAGCCAGAGAAAAATCTAAACTACCTTACATCTTAAATTTCTGCGACTTATATTTCAAATAATAGATTTGCAGCTTTCTTTAATTTCCCCACCTTTCTAATTTCATTTCCTGTCATCTTTCTCCATCCCAGGTTTCATTCTATTCTTTCAACACATCATACTCATTCCTACCCAGATAGTCTTGGCCTGGGATGATTTCGTCCCAAATCATCTTGTTTTTAGTCAACATTCAACACCTGAGCCCTTTTATATATATAGTAATTGTTTTCCTCTTAAAGAATGGTAGGAATAGATCTTACTGTTCCCTTTGTTTGAAAATTCAAGTTGCAATAATATTTCTATATACTTTTTCAGAAAACAGTTGCAAACAGGACATTTCATGTTGGCAAATTTTCTAAGAAAAATCTCTTTTAAGAAAACCCCTGGGACTGGAATGTGGCTCAGTAGCAGTCTGTCATGCCTCACATGTGTCAAGCCCCAGCACTGCCCAAACAGAAAAACAAAAACAAAAAACCAGCTCTGTCAGATAGATACAGATACACTGAAATATAGGTAAAGGAGAGGAATTGATGAATGGATATAGGAAGGCTAGATGTGGTAAAGAGAGGAATAGTAAAATATTAATGGTAGAATGTAGGTGGTAAATAATGGATGTTTACTATAAAATCCTTTTACTTTTGCTGTATAAATTTTTTTCTAAGAAAATGTGTTGAGAGAAATGATTCCAGCCTTTTTGGGGGTGGATTTTTAAGGCATGCCTGGCAGTGCTCACGGGTTACTCCTAGTTCTGTGCTCAGGGGTCGCTCCTGGCAGTGCTCAAAGGACACTATCTGCTGCCAGGGACTTCTGCCAACTGGGGTTGGTGCACTCAATGTCAGCACCACAGTCCCTGAATCATTTCTCTGGCCTCCATGCCAACCAACCTTTCTAAAGGATACATATCCTTTAACAGTGAAAGCATGGCAGAGAAATTATCAACAATCATTTATTCCCAAGATGAAAAGTTAGAAATTCCACATTAGAAAGATGCCCAATTGTGGATAAAACCCACAAAATCAGGTGAAAACACCCCAAAATCAGACTGATTAAGTGCTAAAAATACTAGAAATAAAAAATACTAGAAATAGATTTTTAAAAAGGGGAGAGGATGAGGGGAGTGAGGGAAGAAAGCAAACACAATATCCCAATCAGCAAGGAGAGACTATAACTGTTCTTGGTTTTTAATTTTTTTTACACTGACAATAAACAATGAAAGAAAACCTTGGTTTTCTTCTTAGTTTGGGACTTTTGGATTAGTGAAATTTCTGACCTAGAATTTATCTTAGAAGAACTAATATAGTCCAGATGAGAGGCGAGGGGTACCTTAGATTGTGGGTAGCACCCCTCAATTTACATCCCCCACCATTCTAAGAGTCCTTGTAAACTGCACTGGTAAATTTCTTAATGCACATCTAATCTACCATTACTAGAATCTAACTCAGACCTTGTCTGGGATGTTTCTCGCACTATCAAATGCCTGGCAATTTTAGTCAGGTTTCCCTGATTAGATAACTAATAAAAATAAGCCAAGATCCATTAAAAGACCCAAGACTAAAAAAAAAAGTCTTGGCAACTTAAAGGAGAAAATTTTCACTGGAAATATTAATTTATGGAAGGTACCCTTCTCGAGTGTCAGATTAAGTAAGTGATACCAGCTCTGATGTGTCATGATACACTTACCAATCCTCTACCAGGGCATTACTCAGGCAGGTCAACATGATGAAGGTCCACTGAAGTTCTTTATCACTGAACAACTCCAGGGCCGTGGTGTAAGATGTATCTTTACTATGCTGGATGGCGATGGTGGAGAAATCGATAGGACCCACTTCTCCCAGGCAGCTTCCGACAGCCTCTAGGTAGAGAAATTCCATTTCCACAGAGTTCTAACTCAGAGATGACACTAATTTAAAAACCATCGTGCTTTAAAAATATTATGAAGGTAGCCACTCAGATGAAACTCACATTCATGCATTCATTCATTCACTCTGAGTTACCTAAAACTTCTCTTTCCCCCGTGTGGTTTACGGCCGTCTTGGACAGCTGCAGCAAGCTAACCACGAGCTTCACCATGATGCCATCTTGCGGATTATCTAGGAGCAGTTGGGAAAGATTGACTGAAACTATCATGAAGATAATACTTTTTTTTTTACAATATGCCATATATTAAATGATCAGACTAGAAACATTTATAAAGATTTTTTTCTCCTCTTAACTTTTTATTGTATTTTAGGCAATAAGGTTACAAAAGTGTTCAAGTTCATAGTATTGATGTGGGAAGTCACTGCACATGCCCACCACCGAAATGCCTATGACAGTCCATCTGTGTCCTTATGTCTCCGCAGGCTGGACCTTCCTTCCCCGCCACTTGTCCTCACACTGTTTGCTGACAATTATGGTTTGGGTCATAGTAACATAGGCAGAGATAAAGGATCTAAAGGCATGATGGTAATGGTTAAATGCAATATAAGTTTTTTTTTTTTGAAAATGGATTTCAAATCATGAGCAGCTCTAAACACCGGAAATGAATGTTTCTGAACTTTTTTATGAAACAGAATCATGCGAGGGATATAAACATCTGCTAGCCAAAGAAAAATGTCAAGGTTTGCAGTTAAGCAAATTTCCTGGGTAGGTGAGAAATAAGGTGATTCTAAATGGAATGAGAACATTAAATCCAATTCAAGACAGTTAGAACCAACAGCAAGGACAAAAAGTTATTTAGAAAGGTACAAATAACCCACGTCATTAAAATTAGTACCCTGAGATGCTCTCATTAGATCCAACATCTGATCTTTGTGTTGTTCTAATTGTCTTCGAAGATCCTTGAGTCCTTCCAGCCTTGTCAAGGGAAGTGCATCATAAACACTCACTGACAGAAAATGGTTAATTTCCTAAAAGGGAGAATTAGTAGAAAATGTAATTTTCTTTTGATGTGCACTGGTTATGTCTGTTAAAAACAGCAAAAACCTTTCACAGTGACTCATATCAGTATGTCCTAACATTGCCCCCAAAGAAGGAAAATCCTACAATGTTTTAGTAATTTACATTTTAAGACACTTTCATAACACAACCCTTAAGACTGCTATATGCAAAGGGAAAGATTAAGTTTATTTTTACTTAGTACCAAGCTCTAGTTTTATATTAATATATTTAACTATACTTTCATACAGTTAAATTTCAAAGAATAATCTTAACTTTTTTGGGGGGGAGGGGCCCACCTGGCGATGCTCAGGAGTCAGGACTCTGTACTCAGAATCACTCCCAGCAGTGCTTGGGGACCATATGGGATGCAGGCATCGAACCCATACATCAGCCATGTACAAGGCAAGGGCCCTATGCTCTGGCCCCTAGAAAATAATTTTCAAATTATAGCATGATTTACAGGAAAATACATATCTAAAACTAATCAAGAAGTTTATGCGGAAGGTTGAAACAGAATTAAAATTTCAGAAATGCTGGACTGGAGCTAATGAGCAGCAGGTAGGGCATATGCCTTACACAGGCCAACCTGCATCCACTCCCCCGAGCCCACCAGGAGTGATCCCTGAACACAGAGCCAGGGGTCAGCCCCGACTGCCGCCACCTGTGGCCCAAAGAACCAAAAATAACATTTTTAGCTTTCATGTTTGGGCCCCATGAACACTAAAAATCGTTTGAGGTTTTTTTTTGGGGGGAGGGGGATGTTGGTGCTGAGCACTGAATCTGGGGCCCCCAACCCAGACCATCCATCTCCCGAGCCCTTAACCACAACCTTACATAAAGACTCAATTTCTTTCTAGAGCATCAGAGGGTTGCAAAGGTACCACTGTCTGTCCTTTCTGATTCAAAACTGTAAGATGTAAAATGTTGGGATGATTATTACCTCCAAAAGGGAAAAAGGTCCTCTACTGTATTTTATTTTCTGCTGTGTAACTCGCAGATCCTTAAAGACAGCATGGTCAGGAAAAGGATCTAGAAGTTTGATCGTGACATAGAGGTTTTCATTATCCTTGTTATCTATCACTAAATATTTCAGCAGGTCCAACACCTAGGTATAATAAAAAAATAATCATCAAAAGTGGAGAAACAACTTAATTATGTTTTAAGGTAAGTAATCAAGTCTACTATAATAAATGACAAAAATTCTATTAATCTAGCTCAGGTAAAACATTTTCATTACTTTTTTGTGGCACTGGAGACTGAACCCAGGACCTACACGTGGTCTGTCATTGCAGCCCCATCCCTGATCTTTTAATTATTCTAAGGCACTATTGCTATTTCTGTGCTTTCCAATAAAAAAATTCAACAGACATGAGCACTGAATCTGGGGCTCCCACCCCAGGGCATCACTCTATCTCCCGAGCCCTTAATCACAACCTTCCCAAAAGACCTGGAACTCACAGACGAGCACTGTCGTACCAAAAGGCCAGTGATACTGACACACATGATACAGGCACGATCTCACCCCCATGGCACAGTGCTGCCAGCTGTTGTCGCTTACTGGCATAACAGGAAACACCCAACAGATTCCAAGAATCCTACATCACTGTTTCCAAATATCCGAGAGATGGTCCAGGAAATTACCTGTTCCCGAACCTCCACCTGCTCGTCCACCAGGGGTATGAGAGTGCCAACGATAACATGAAGGTGGTTTTCTAACGCATCCTTACAGTGAGTGACCGCGGTGCGGCAAACCCGGCTCAGCAGGTCACAACAAAGGGAGAAGCTCCGCAACGAAACATCCATGAAGCGAGAAGGCCTGACAAAGGGGGGAAACAGTCAGTATATACCAAGTCATTTTTATGTAACAGCTCTAATTCTGGTGTGTCCTCGTGGAAAGTCAGCCTATTATCTTTTCTTATGATTCAAAAGCCAAGACAGCAAAACTGCTAAGTGGGCCTATTCTAAGCAACTCTTCTTGAGAGAAACATTACAAGACAAGAACTGCTAGAACTTTCCCAAATTCTCTAAAAGTCCAAGGTTTACAACAAACAAGCAATGAATCAAGGAAAAGGCAACTTGAGGCACTGAAAGGCCTGGAAGATGGTTCCAAGGGCCTGTGCAAATACTCTGCACACAGGAGGGAGATCCACATTTGACCCGTGGTACCCTATGGTCCCCCAAAGCACCACCAGGGAGTCACATCAGGGCACAGAGCTGGGACTAGCTCCTGGGCACTGCCCGGTGTGCCTTACCACCCTCCATCTACACCCCTCCCCTCCCAAAATAGGAAATATATGTGGAGAGTGGAGATGTGGAACTATACTCGTAAAACACAGTACTGTAAATAAAAAGTTAAAACAACTGTTTTCAAAACAAGTTACAGGATGGGAGATAGCTCAGGGGGAAGGGGGTGAGCCGGGTTCCATTTCCAGCATCCCATGCACCAGTGGTGGTGGTTCTCTGCACCACGGGGCTTAAATAGCAAAATGTCTTTAGGCCTTAGCATTGAACTGTCCAATGTGATTGGCCGACAGTCGCTGTTAGTGGCCCTTAGCTCTTGAGTCTGGCTGAGTGCCCCCCTCCCCCCTGCAAAATTATGAGCTGGTAAATTTGACTGAGAGCCCACTCAGACCACTTAATATCCAGCTGTACAAGTAGTGTCACAATGCTTCCACATAAAAACCACTCAGTAATTGTAAAGTAAAGAAAGTACAAAAAAGCTCTGGGGAAGAACTGCCCTCTGCTGTCCCCCTCCCCTCTAGAAAACACTCCTGAGAATGAAACCCCTTTCCCGACGGGGGGCCATCCTCTGTGAATCGAGAGGGAGCAGACTGGTCTTTACTCACTGAGGGAAAGCTGGCAGTCTCTTAAATTGGTAAATGATGGATAACTCTATGACCAACTAATGTCATTCCTAGGCACAAACCCCTACAGGTGATCTGGGATTGGAGCGATAGCACAGCGGGTAAGGTGTTTGCACATGGCTGACCTGGGTTCGAGTCCTCCATCCCTCTTGGAGAGCCCGGCAAGCTACCGAGAGTACCCCGCCACACGGCATAGCTTGGCAAGGTACCCGTGGCATATTCGATATGCCAAAAACAGCAACACTAAGTCTCACAATGGAGACGTTACTGGTGCCCGCTTGAGCAAATTGATGAACAACAGGAGGACAGTGCTACAGTGCTACATACAGTGCTACAGTCATAAACCCCGAAGGGCTGAAATCAATATGAATCTTAGGCCTAAGACTGTGAAATCTGATACTCTCCTGCAGAGAGAATCAGAACTGAGTTGAATTACAGGATACCCAGCTGGGTTCCCAATCCCTGGATGTGTATTCTGACCGCCACCCCTTCTCAGATATACACATTTGAACTGGTGACAGAATCAATATGGTAATATTTATTTTAGGCCATTCAAAATTACTTATTTTAAACTTATTTTTCAAGGGCTATACGGTGGTGTTGGGGGGAGCACCATCCGTGCATGATGAGGATCTTAGCAAGAGTGGTGTCACAGCACTTCAAGTAGAAAATAATACTTGAAGATCTGTTCTAAACTGGGGCTAGAGTGATAGCACAGTGAGCACAACTGTATGTGGAATCCCATATGGTCCCTGGAGCCCAGAGCCAGGAGTAAGCCCTGAACACTGCAGGGTATGGCCCCCCAAAAAAGTAGTAGGTAGACAGAAAAAAGTAAAATCCAAAAAATAATTCTTGTCCTCTACTTCCTAGAAGCATATATTTCCAATTAACAGATACATTCAGGGTAGAAAGCTGCTTATATATGGATTTTAATATACTATTTACCTTTTGTTAATGTAGTGAATCAAAGTATAAATCACATCTCGAAGAACAAAAGCCCAAGCTCCTCCCAAACCACTTTTTATATCTTTCAGCAATAAATTGACAAACAGGTGATATATTTTAAGAATTCTGTGCTTTTTATAAACATTATTTGTCTCAGCTGCTTGCTCACATATAGCTAGAAGAATTTTTGGATAGGAATCCTAGAAAATAAAGATAAATTTAGTAAATACTTGTCTGATCACATACATTCTACCATATTAAATATATTTTACATTAAAAATAAATCACAAAATTTTGTTTTGAGTTTGATATACAAACTATGCAAACTTTAAAAACTATCATCAATTTACCACCATTTCAAATAAGTCACATGCTGTGCAGAACTGGCATATCACTTTAGATGGGTACTGCACAATCAGTTTTTAAAAACATTTTTTTCATCACTAGTTAAATAGTTGTAGCCTCTTCTACCCAGATTCCCCATTTTCCAGTAGCTAGGCAGTCACACTCAAAAACTGCCCCAGCACAGTGCAATCCCATCAATGGCCAACATCCAGAGACTATAAAACCAAGCTCCTGGAAATGCGCAACCATGAAGTGCCCACACGACATCTTATAGCCTAGTTCTCCCTCTCGGAGAACCCAGCAAGCTACCGAGAGTTTCCTGCCCACACGGGAGAGCCTTGCAAGCTCCCCGTGGCATATTCCTATGCCAAATACAGTAACAATGATGGGTCTCATTCTCCTGACCCTTTAAGAACCTCTAACGAGGCACCATTGGGAAGGATGAGTAAAGAGAGACTGTTAAAATCTCAGGGCTAGGACGAATAGAGTTGTTACTGGGCCCACTCGAGAAAATCAACGATCAACGGGATGATAGTGATAGTGATCAATAATTAAAAAACATATTCTAAAATTATGTATATTCCTGATCTTCTTGTAATATATTTCATCTAATAAGCTGTAAACTTTTAAATTTTATTATTTTTTTATTCTCATTTTTAAAAATTTTATTAAATCACTGTGAGATAGTTATAAGCTTTCATGTTTGGGTTACAATCACACAAGGATCAAACAAGCTGTAAACTCTTCACTGAATTTTTTTTTTAATTTAGATAATTTTTATCTTAGTTTACTTTTTCTCTTTAAGAGGGACTTAAAATTTCTTGGGGCTGGAGTGATAGCACAGCAGGTAGGGCGTTTGCCTTGCACGCAGCCGACCCAAGTTCGAATCCCAGCATCCCATATGGTCCCCTGAGCACTGCCAGGAGTAATTCCTGAGTGCAGAGCCAGGAGAAACCCCTGTGCACTGCTGGGTGTGACCCAAAAAGCAAAAAAAAAAAAAAAAAAGAGGCACTTAAAATTTCTTAGCTACAAAAGGATAAAATTCTCTCTTAATATACTAGAGAAGTTATATTAGGAAAGAAGTACACTTACTGGGCTTTTAGAAAGGATTTCTAAAGTGCTTTTAAACTTTTTGTATTAGGAAAACATATTAGGCAAGTATATATATTATTATTATAACACCAGGAAAGTATACTTACAGGGCTTTTAGAAAGAATTTCTAAAATGCTTTTAAGCTTGGTCTTATGGCAATTGCTGATATAGGCAAATGTTGCTTTAATCACATGTGATGGAAAATGAGGTGGATTAGGAGCGGGATCCAAGTCCCTAAGAGTTGTAGGGAAAATCACTGTCAGAACAAAATTATTCAAAACAAAATATAAACCCAGATTTTCTCAGCAAACCAGGTAATTTCCCAAAAAGGAAAATCTAAGCTAGAATAACCAAAAAACTTTACTTTTCTACTATAAAAACTTAACTAAAACATCACAAGTGGCATACCAAGATACCTTTACCCGCTTCAAAATATTTTATAAAATTAATGGTAATTCCACAAATTAATGTCATTGTGCTTCCTTTCAGATATGAATTAAAACTCTATGCTTATGAGGGGGTGGGGGGGTGGGAAAATAAATAAATAAATAAAATTAAAAGAAAAACTCTATGCTTACTCCAAATGCAAATATTATAGTAACAGAAAGCAAATATTATTTATAGCAAGTACAATTATACAGGTAAAAAGTATATATTATTTTATGTCTATTATAATTTTACATACTTGCATCATAGGACAGATTAAAAAATAAAGGATACTTTCATGTAGTGTAAGATTAAGCTGAAAAAACAGCTCTAACTTTCTACAACCAAGTGGATTTCATATCCAAATTAAATTTTAGTACAGTAAGTTTCAGATATGTAAGGAACACGATAAAGATAAGGTGCTCTAGAAAGACAAGTCATAGATAAGGAGGAAAGGACAAAGGATAATGAGTCATAAAAAAGAAAAAAAATTTTTGAGTGGTGAGGCTTTTGGGTCATACCAGTAATGCTCAAGGGTTACTCCTGGCAGTGCTTGGGGGACCATATGGGATGCCAGGGATGGAACTTGGGTCGGCCATGTGCAAGGCAAACGCCCTACACACTGTCCTATCGCTCTGACCCAAAGAAGAAAATTCTAAGAGACAACAATGGCACATGCTCACACATTTCAGAGACTGAGAAGAAAAAGGTTCCTGGGTTTGCAGACAGGAAAGACTTTTGGGGAAGAGAAGTACCTTCTTCAGTTCAAAAACTTGTTTTTAAAAGAACATTTTAAAGCCAAGAATATGCCTGAAAACTGAAATAGACATTTGCAGTGTCAATTCATAACCTGCCCCTGATACTTCTGAAACTGCAGCTAATTCTCCAGTTTTAAAACCCTCTTACCCAGAAAAATCACCCCGGTCAGTATTGGCATCAGAAGTTGCTGGTTCGTGTAATGTCATCAATAACTCCACCACAATCTCTGGTAAATTACTCATGAATAAGTGATCAATCTGCAGATACAAAATTAAGATGTTAAATACTTTTAAGGCCAGTCAGGGGGCTAATACTGGCTCATCCCCAAAGTCTCCAGAAATAAAACCAGAAAACAGACCGAAGCTCAGCAACAAGACACCCACTTACAAGTATGCTGGGGACGCAGAGGGCCGGAGGGCTAACGCAAAGGCCCTCTTTGCACAGGGCAAGCAGGAGCAAACTGCACAGGTTCCAGCCCCGGCACCATGTGCAGGAGCGACCCTCAAGCACAGCCCTGGCAGTAGCCCCTGAGCACCTCTGGCCCAAATTCCAAAAGCACAAGAGTAGGCCATGTGAAGCCATACCTGCTTTCCTAGTATGTTTTCGTCCTTAAGCATATCGTAGACGTTGGCAGCCGTCTCTCTCCGCCGCGCCATCACAGACTCGCCTGTGCTCTCATAGGCAAAGTAGGGGAGAATGTTTACCAGGATCTTCGGGAAGCAGTGTGTGAGGAGAACTTTCCAGTCTTCTTGGATCTGATTAGCAATGGATTTCACCTCATCAAAATTACTTCTAATCACCAGATGCGGGATCAAAACCTTGTAACATGATCTGAAGATATAAAAATGAAAATATGTCACATATAATTCTCAAAGTAAAATTCAAAACAATATATTTTTTTTCCTTAGAGGGTGTGTGGAACACATCTGGCAGTGCTCAGGGTTTATTCCTGGCTCTGCGCTCACAGTTCACTCCTGACCAGGCTTGGGGGAACCACATGTGGTGCTGGGGTTCAACTTGGGCTGGGTGCGTGCAAGGCAAGATTACCTATTTCTCTGGCACCTAATAGAGTTCTCCATAAAAATATTTATAATCACGAGAACTTTATCTAGACCCTTATGCATTTTTACTCTGATTTTATAGAGAGAGAAATAAAGTTAAGTAAATTCTAAACAGTTCATCTAAAAAGAACTTATGAGGACATCACCTTGATTCTCCAGTTATAAAAAATCACAACAGCTGTATGACAAAAGATGGATAACTTTGTACACCAAAATTATAAACATTAACACTATAAAAATGATAAAAACATGAAAATTAAATTTCTTTTGTGCCATCTATTTATGCCAAGTTGCTATGAAATGAGACATGAAATTTTTTAACTCAAAGAATAAATGGGAATATTACCAAAACGAGCAAACAATAAGGACCACTAAAGATGGTCATCCCATTATTCCAGTGTTCAACATTATTCTTAGTTGGTTCCAAACTCTCCATTCTCAAAATTTCTTCTTCAGAGTAAGTGAGCAAAATTCACACTGTTTGGTTAAACTTTAAATCTACTAGAAATAATGACTAAATGACTTAGTCAAGTAACAAGAAACAGGACAGCAATAATCAGTCACTAGTAGTTTATATTTGATTTCACCAGGGAAGCGAACTAAATATTAAAGTGGAAAGTGACCTAAAAGATCTCAGTATATTTCGATTAAGTCAAGCGGCCTTGATTCAGACAATACAGCCCGCCTCAGTGTACACACGTGTGTTCACATGAGTGTGAGTGTGCACAGGTGAGGGATGGGGGAAGTGGGGGCGATCGGGATGGAGGGGCTGCTAATCATTATTACCTAATTTCACAGCAAACATATTTTACATGTGCTAAATATATAATCCTACCTATAGAAATCCTCAACATGTGTGTAGTTTAATAACATGAAGGGAAAAGAAGATAAACTATATTCAGCATCTTGAAGATTGAGCCATTCTAAAACCAAATAATCCAAATGAGAAGCCATGAAGTCTTCTAAATGTTTATATCCAAAAGTGTCAGAAACTTTCTCTAAAACCTAGAGAAATCAGAAAGAAGTTAACGCTTTAAGAAAACAATAAAACAAAACCAAGCACATCTTTGTTAAAATTTATTTACAGTATGGCTTTGAAGTATTAATTTAGTTTTTCTTTATATTTAATCCTCATCTATGAGAGAGGGATAATTAAAGTACCAATTCAACAAGACTAAATGAGAAGAATGTATTTAACAAAATAGATAAATTAATTAGCCTAGTGCCTAGCTCACAGCAAACCATTAGTAACTGTAAATGAAACCAAATGTAAATGAAAATAAGTACATATAACCAATGCTGGATTACATCTGAAGATACAAAAATAAAATGTTTTCGGTCCTAGAACAAAATGAGAAAAATTCAAATCCATTACCCTTACAATAATTGGTGTAAAGGTGTACATAAGAAACAGGGGGAAACTTTTTAATATGTGAGGGTTAAGATTAACCTCGGGCATTTTCTGTTGGCTTTACCCTGTGCCCTACGTAGAGCTCCAAGGAAACCATCGTGGAGGCTGAAGGATGGATCAATGATTCCTCTCGTTGAAAGCAGGCCTGGGGCTTCCCAAACCGTTAGTGCCGAGGTACAGAAATAGGGTAGAGAGAATTCACAACACTTCGCTAGGAAATGACAAAGACTTAAGTCTTCCATTAGTGGGCATGTAATTGAAAAGCTTACACAGTGTAAATGTTTTTACATCTGACCTTGCCAGAACCTGGAATTTTACCTCAGAATCCTTGGAGGCAAAACACTTGCTTTTGCTCTTTGTTCAATGTATTTTTCTCACTACGTGCCTCGTCTGGAATGTAAGAAACCACGCTGCACAAATAAACACCCCCCCTAAAGAGTTGCTGCTTTCTGATATTCCCATCTGGAAAATAAAATGGTCCCGAGTGTGGTGGTGGAGGAAAGTGACACTCTGGTGGAGGGCGATGGTGCTGGGACATTTTGTGTATGAAACTATATATATCATTAGGATTGTAAGCCCTGGTGCCTAAAACAAAATTTTTTTAAAAAATTCGTAGCTTTTGCTTTCCCATTTAAAGTGATCTAAGTTACCTAAGGAAGAGTATAAAACAGATTCATTGGCACATACCTTTTTTTAAGTTGTTTTTTTTTCTTTTTGGGTCACACCCGGCGATGCACAGGGGTCACTCCTGGCTCATGCACTCAGGAGTTACCCCTGGCAGTGCTCAGTGGACCATATGGGATGCTGGGATTCGAACCTGGGTCGGCCACGTGCAAGGCAAATGCCCTACCCACTGTGCTATCACTCCAGCCCCGGTACATACCTTTTTAATGAGGTGCGGTTCTAATCCATTCTCTTTCACAGACTTGCACAGGGCGAACAGAGCCTGTTTTTCACACATGGGGCTACAGTGTAAGACCACCGCTATCATCATCAGTAAAACTGATTTTCTATTATAAATCTCATCCAAAAGTTCAGGACTCTCAGCTCTGTGGGACTTCAAAAGAATTTTAAAAGCCAATAATGTAAGTATCTCAACATTACCAAGACATCAGGTGAGAGTCAAAGCACAACTGGCAACATTTAAGCATCCCACAAGCTGTGTTGTAAGTCTGGAGTGATGGAACTCAGTGTAGAGACTTGGAGAAATTTCTCAAATAAAAATTAATTACGTGTAGGAAAGAAAATGCTTTTGATAAGATCTCATGAAAACAACTGCCAAACGTTTTGGTGAAGTCTAAAGAACTCTAAGGGGGAAAAAAGTGGGCGATGCAGGTTAGCATAGGCTCTGATTCCAAAACCAGCCCCCAGTCCCCCACAAAGAACTAGATGAAAGCAGTAAAGAGATGAACTTCTCTTCCACCATCAGAAATATTTGCCAAGATGTTTATTATCATTATGACAAACTTTATTTGGTTTTGGAGCCACACCCGGCTGTGCTCAGGGCAAACTCCTGGCTCTGTGCTCAGGACTCACTCCTGGTGGTGCTCAGGAGAACATATGGCATTGCCTGGGATGGAACCCAGGTGGGCTGATGCAAAGCAATTGCCTTAACCCACGCACTATCTCTTCGGTCCTCACTGTGACACATAAATACGTAACACTCAATACTTTTGTGTATTTTTGGATCATATATAGTGAGGCTCAGGGGTCACTCCTGGCTTAGTGCCCATGGTTGCTCTTGTCAGTGCTCAGGAAACTACATGGCCGGAGACTGAATTCATGGATTCCACCTCCAAAGCAGATGTTCAAGCCCCCTGCGCTATCTCTCTGGCCTCAGCACACAATACTTTAAAAAAAAAACCCTATTATACGACCAAAGGAACAACAAAATCTTGCAGCTAGACAGAATGATGTAATTTTTAGTTTAATGCTCAATCATTATAACATTCCAACAGACGTTTATTTTTTTGTCTAGAAATCTCTCTTCACATCTAGAAAGTTCTGTCCTCCTTAATCCTAGTTCTGGTTTTTGGTGCAAAGAAAAATAGAAAGGACCAAATTCCTTTAGTAACTGGTCAATCATTAACTTGTCTGTAAATAGCTAGGAGGTTCCCACTTTGTCAACATCCTCACCTATTCCTTATATAAGAGAGACACACTCTAACTCTTTTGGCTGGGTCACCCCCAGCTGAGCTCAGGACTTACTCTTAGCTTCTGGCTCAGACTTAGGGGAACATACTGGTGCGGGAGTTGGAACTCTGATTGAACATGTGCCAGGAAGTGCCCTGCCCACTATACTATCTCTCAGCCACATAAACTCCCTAACATTCTAATTTAAAAACTTACTTTTAATTAGAAAGAAACCCAGCAGGCTACTGGTTATCTAAAATATATAGATGATCTAAGCTTTCTTAATCAACTTGTTCATGACATTATGTTTCCATTACTTCTAAGACAAATTTTTTTCTAATAACCATTATAATGCTTATTTATATTATGGTTTCAATATAAGAAATTTCTTATGTCATTTTCCAGATGAACTGCTATCAGATCAATATTTTCCCTTTTTGCACATTATAAGCTAATTTATAATTATGTATGTACCTTTGCTTTTCTTTTTGGGTCACACCCAGCAATGCACAGGGATTATTCCTGGCTTTCCTGGCTCAAACACTCAGGAATTACTCCTGGTGGTGCTCGGGGGGACATATGGGATGCTGGGAATTGAACCCGGGTCAGCCTTGTGCAAGGCAAAGGCCCTACCTGCTGTGCTATCACTCCAGCCCCAATGTTACCTTTATTAGATTTTACACTATTATATTCATCTTTCTAATCCATTGAAATTTTTTTCTAAATTACATTCTTTCATGAAACCTCATTTTCATTTGTTCTATTATAGATAATCAACTTGTATTTTTTTCCAAAGGCTTAAGTAAATGAATAAATTTAAACACTAAGATAATTTTTCTATCTTAAGAAGTATCATTTTACAGAGAAATATGAAAATCACAAGTCACAAACACCAAGATAATCTGAACTTCCCTTGCCAGAACATCTGTTTACTCCATTTCCCTACTGTCACAAATACTCTGAATCAGCGTTTAATTAAGATTACAACAAAGATTACTTTTTAAGCTGGAACTTGATCCTTAGCACCATGTGGTCCCAAAGGTGTCAGGAATGACCACTGAGCAGAGAGCAGAGAGCCAGAAGCAGCCCTGTGTATTTTAGGATATGGCCAGAGAAGCAAAACAATTATATTTCAAAATGAAAAAGAAAGCCACTTACTGATTGTACTTTTTCCTTCATTTTTGCTATTTACAGGACTAGGAACCAGGGGCTGGAGCAATAGCACAGCGGGTAGGGCATTTGCCTTGCACGCGGCCGACCCAAGTTCGATTCCCAGCATCTCATGTGATCCCCTGAGCACCAGCAGGAGTAGTTCCTGAGTGCGTGCGCCAGGAGTAACCCCTGTGCATTGCTGGGTGTGACCCAAAAAGCAAAAAAAGAAAAAAAAAAAGGCTAGGAACCAAATTCAGGGCTCACATATGTGAGCTTGTACTCTACTGCTAAACATGTCCCTGGCCAAGAGAGAAAGCTGTTTAAACTGTCATGAAAACGCAATGAATTTTTTCTCACAAAAATGCTACATGTAAGCTGAATCAAAATAAACTGCCATTATTCAACTGATTTTAACAAAAATGGCCATTTTCATTCATTTATCTAGATTTAGATTGTAAACTACAGACTATAAATGTTTTTGGGCCAAACTTGGTGTAACATATATGACATTTTTAATAGACAGCATCTGATAATAGTAAATATGCATCACTAAAGTTACCCATAGTCCAGAGCAATCGTACAGCTGGTAGAGCATTTGCCTTGCACACTGTTTACAGGGATTCAATCCCCAGCACCCCTGATGCTTCCCCGAGCCCTGCCAGGAGTGATCCCTGAGCACAGAGACAGAAGTAAACCTTGAGCACATCTGGGTGTGGCCTCAGAACCAAAATAAAATAAAATAGCTGCTCTTCAAGGCCATGTTCTCCCTCGAATATGTATCTTGCTTGACTGTATCTTTGTTTGCTTGTCCCACTCTGGAGAAGCCTGTGACACGTATTTGCTCTCTTTTTCCCTCCTCACGTAATTTCTAAGTTAGCTTAAATAAAAACTTCACAAAATAATAATGATAATATTAATTATTATTGATAATATTTTCTTCACTAAATAGTGATAATAATAACAATAACATGAAGTTACCATTTCTCTCATTCCTTCCTGAGCCTTTAAGTACGCATTTTCAAAAGCAGTTTGCTGAAGTTTCAAAGGAAGTGCTTTCAGTAACCTAGAAGAAGGTCCTTGTTTCATATCCTGGAATAATCTTAAGGAGAGAAAAAAAAAGTGAAATAATTTTTTATTTAAATCTTGCTTTCCAAAACATATTATAAGACAAAAATGAACATTTGTGAGACTAACACACTAGGGTTCAATGACTAAAGGAATTTTAGTCTAATAAGGTTAAGTCAGCTATTGAATCAGGTTCTTAACACATACTCCATTTTTCCCTAGACCTGAAAAATGATCCCAAAAGATTTTTTATTGTTCAAAGTTGAACAGCCCTGAACTCTAACTCACCGGAAATTAAATTCTCTGAACTAAGACCATTAGAATAAGCCACAGATGCTATGTTAATGCCTAGCCCACTTCTATTTAATCTCCATGAAAAGTGATGGCTTTGTTTTATCTGAAGTTATTTCCTCTGATGAAAAGTTGACCAGTGTTTTTTGTATTATATACTACTGTAATTCAGGCTCTTTCCATTTTTTTTAATGCTTTTCCAGCAAACTTTTATACTCTCTCGTGTTCTCTGATCTCTCCAGTTGTTCACAAAAAAGAACCCAGAAGCAGTAAATAACATATTTAATATCTACTCTCCCCAACCCAAAGAAATCAACAAAAGCTACATTTATGCCTTGTTAACACATACTACACAGTATTCTATTTTATTACATTACACTGTACTGAATTGTACAGGCCATACCCCACATTCCTTGGCCTGTGGTATGTATAGTATTCAGGCTCATCAGTGCTCCAGTCCCAGGGGCTACTCCCAGTCGGGTAGGTGCTAAGGGAGGGCACTGCAGTACCCAAAAGACAGCATGCAAGGCATTCACCCTAAAACTGAGTTATCTCTGCTGATCCTCTTAATTTTTAATAGTGCAGGGGGCCTAGGGCCACTCAGGTGGGCATGTGTGCTGGGTATCAAACTACAGGTCTCACGTCTACCATTCGGGTTATCTCCCCAGCTCCTACAAGTTTTATTTTAAAAATCACTAATAACCTGCTAAACGTGCAATCCTTAAGAAACAATTATTTGCTCCCTCAAAACCCGATACAGAACCCTGTAACAGAATCATAGCGTGTGCTATTCATTTAAGTGAGATACCTGTAGTTTGCACAATATAAGATCTGGTGAATTTCATTTTTTTTATTAATAGTTTATTTTTAATTAGTGAGTCAACGTGAGGGTACAGTTTCATCTAAAACCACAGTGGGTTCCAAAGATTCTGTATCTCAAATAAGCAGGTGTTCTCCTTTAACCCAGCCTCTTACGAGATATGAGTAAGTTGTTTCCTCTAGGAGAACACCTCTCCACTTACACACAAAGTGTC
Source organism: Sorex araneus (assembly GCF_027595985.1). Lineage (NCBI taxonomy): Eukaryota > Metazoa > Chordata > Mammalia > Eulipotyphla > Soricidae > Sorex > Sorex araneus. The sequence continues at coordinate 161,023,122 of NC_073304.1, read as the reverse complement.
TGAATCAAAAGAACACATAAATTGCCATGCATATGCCATTTGCTCCTTAAGAGCACCTGTTTGAGTCATAAGGGCACCCGGTGGCCTTTCGAGGAGTGCTCTGTGGCACTGCAGTGACACTTGGCCCTAACCTGTTGATGGACTCTGCAGCCAGCATCCGAACCTGGTGATGATCATCAGCAAGAAACTGCGGAAATACTTCATTAACGGGAAAGTCTTTTCCCATCACAGTAAGAACAGCCCACTTTGAATAAGGATCAGTCTGTTGGAAAAGAATGAGTTGTGTTACAAAGGAAATATTGAGGGAAAGAAAAATAATTAGAAAAAAAATGATTAAGAAAAGGAAGCAAAGGTTGTTTGAAAAATTTCAGTGGAGACCTTGATAATATTTCATGTGAATTAACTCACCTCAAGGAAAGTCTTAAGGCACTTTACTAGTGCGATTCTTACAGAGAATGTACATTTTCCCTCCTTTGCCAAGTGCCTGAAATGAAATATTTTAATGTCAAATAATCATTCTGAAAAAAATCCTGTAAAAAAAAATTCAGATCTTAGGGGTTATTCTAGGTTGTCTATACAATTTCATTCCATGCTACATTTAATTCTCATTATGATATAGATACCAATTATTTTTAGCTCTTTAAAAATATTCAGGTGAAAGAAACTAAGTATAAAGGTTTATTTAAATATAATTTGTTTTCTAGATTATGCCTTAAGAAAAAATAATTTTGTTGTTAAAGATTTTAAAATCATTCTAGTGATTTGAACTTTATATCAATCAAATGGCACAAGGGCTCAAAATTACCTATATTAGCTCCTCTTGAAAGTACCATGGTGCTATTTCAGACTGTGATGAAATGTATGAAATAACCAGCTTGGGGCTGGAAAGATAGCACAGCGTGTAGGGTGATTGCCTTGCACTCGACCGACCCGGGTTCGATTCCCAGCATCCCATAATGTCCCCTGAACACCGCCAGGAGTAATTCCTGGGTACAGAGCCAGGAGTGACCCCTGTGCATTGCCAGGTGTGACCCAAAAAAGAAAAAAAAAAAGAAGAAGAAATAACCAGCTTGTGGTAACCAGTCCCATTTATTCATTTATGAAATATAAACAAACAGCTGATTTAGGCTTTCTGCATTTAACTGTTTGATTCACATATTAAAATACTAAGTGACTCATTACTTTTTTGCACCCTGATTTTTTGCTAGTAATGTCCCTGCTACTAACCCTCTATGGAGATTTGCAAGGATTTATGTTTAGTAATAAATGTTTACTTTCAACAGCTCAAAAGAATGATCTTTCTTGGGGCTAGAGGGTAGTAAAGCAAAGTAGGGTTCTTGCCTTGCATGTAGGCAAGGCAGGTTCCATCCTTAGAATCTTATACAGTCTCTGAGCCCCACCAGAGTGAGGGAGTGATCCTGAGCCCAGAGTCAGGAGAAAGCCCTGAGCAATCAGGTGTGGTCCAATCCCCCACCCTACCCAACCCTTCCTCCAAAAAATGTATGATCCTTGTAAATCATATATTAGTATCCATATTATGAAATGATATAACTACCCAAAAACCTGTCTACACACTTTTTGGGGGGGAAATGCAGTAGAATATTTTGCATTGTTTTCATTTTTCTTGTTGTCAAATTTGAATATCTATCATTCCATGGTAATAGTTGATATTACTATGTTAGCATATTTCAAAACAATCTTCTCTTACCAGGAAATTGTGAAATTGATGTTGTCTTTCTATTATAGGTTCTTAGTACTCTGTACTTGAGTTTTGTCTCTTTGAACCATTAGTGACAATCCTGCATAATCAAACTGAATTGGACAGTTGCCCAATAATATAGCTTAGACAAAAATAAATGGATAAAAATGCTACTTTTCTCGGTACTAATTAAAAATATAGTAGGTATTTTATAATCACATATCCTCATCACAGAAAATGCAACGGAAATGAAATTTCACATGATTAATCATTACTCTGATCAAAGGCTCAGGAGGAAAGGGAGAAGGTTGTATTACCAATGTAAACAAGATATTATACCTTTAATGTTAGATTTCCATGGTAAAGCTATACAATTATATTCAGAGCACTTGCATCTTCCTTCTACAAAGATATCTGGATGATTTGAAATAGGCCAATAAGCCACGCAACACCTTTATTGCAAACCACAACACCTAATCAGAGAGAGAGAACAAAAGGGAATACCCTGCCATAGTGGCACTGTGGGGTGGGGGGAGACGGGACTGGGGAGGGTGGGAGGGATGCTGGGTTTACTGGTGGCAGAGAATGGGCACTGGTGAAGGGATGGGTTCTCGAACTTTGTATGGGGGAAACATGAGCACAAAAATGTATAAATCTGTAACTGTACCCTCACGGTGATTCAGTAATTAAAAATAAATAAATTATTTAAAAAAAGAAAAAAAAATACTAAGTGACTAAAACTCAAGGGAAATATTCAAAACACACTTAGGAAGGCAAGCATTAAGGAAAAATTTCAGAAGGAAACATAAATTACATTCAATTATTGTATGCGAGATATATACAACACTCTTACATTTGAGGAGTAGCAAGAACTCCACAAAATCTTTTGTACCGTCATAGAAAGATCGCACTCATATGTGGAATATAAAGTAGCTGAAAGGTACAAGCTTACAATGTTGTGATTCCTGGCAGACATTTCACTAGACTTAGTTACTAAAATACAGAAATCCAAAACTATGCTGCTGCTAGTGCGGACTCCGGACCTCATATCTCTTCATTCTCAGCAATGGAAAACAAATTACCAAATGCTTTCTTTTCAGCAGATCGACTTTAGGGGGGAGAAACTCCAAATCAATAATAGTGAAATTTTTTTTATTGAAATAATGAATGTAATCAAAGTAAAGTGAAAGTAAAGTGAAATTTACTAGTTACACATGCGGGGTGGGGGGCTGGGGACGTGGGGGGAAGGGGGGAGGTATATTATGATTCTTGGTGGTGAATATGTGCACTGGTGAAGGGACGGGTGTTTGAGCATTGTATAACTGAGACTTAAACCTGAAAGCTTTGTAACTTTCCACATGGTGAACTAATAAAATTAAAAAAAAAATTAAAATAAAAAAAAATCTTTTGTACCTACCAAAATGCCCCAATCACTGTTAGGAATTGGTCTTGGGCATCCCTTGAGTTTTCAGTGTCCATACTGATTCGGCCGAGGGTCCGCACCACCGGAATGGTGTGGCTCAGAATCGTCTTACAAACATCTTGGTCTCGGCGGTACAACGAACACACGTTGCTGTGACAGAAACAGTTTGATTTTGTGATCATGATGGCACTTATCAGTTACTTACTAAATTTGAATTGAATATAAGATAGGGTTTAATTTCTTACGAGAGTGGTTTTAGGAGTTCAACAACATCTTCCATTGGCAAAGGATACTCTTCTCCTGGAAGCGCCTTTAGAAGCACCAAATACTAAGAGAGTAGAGGAAAATCCGGATTATTTTCTCCTGTAGACCAGTTACTTAAGTACATGGATAGATACTATACATATACATGCACTATAAGAGCACAAGCTTACAAATGTGCACTCATGTGCATGTGTGTGTGGGCGCGAAGGCACATATTTTCACATCCTCATTAAGTCAAAACTGTGCTTGGTTAACAACTACTCTATGACTGAATTCTGGAAAAGCGGATATCATCATGGAGTGGGAAGGTGTCAGGCATCCCTCTGACATTTCTGTCAGGCGAGTCATAGGACCTTTTCAGCACTCAGGATTCATAGGGCCACTCCACAACCCCGTCAGAGCCATGGATCTAAATGAGCAACCATTTCTGGACTCCGCCAAGTCTTTTCTCTAGCTGTCGTAAGTAAGAAAAGAACTATGCTGAGCTTAAGTGGGAAGCCAGGTTTTGTAAACTGCTCACAAGGGAGCTACAAAGGAATAAAGAATCCTGTGACGTTGTACTGGAACTTTCTGCACTCAGGGATCTCTCCTGGCAGGCCTGGGGGATTATATGGGATGCCAAGAATCGAACCAGAGTCAGCTGCATGCAAGGCAAGTGCCCTCCCTGCTGTGTTATCACTCTGGCCCCCAATGTTGCACTGGAATTCTATTAGTAGATGGAAAGACGGGATAGGGCAGGAGAGGGATTATTTTTACAATATTCTCACTGAGGTTCAAATCTAAATCAATTCATGAGGAAAAAACACACAAGACAATCCCCAAAATCAAAGATTGTTTTCGCTGGGGAGTTAGTTCAATGGGCACGGAGCTTACCTTGCACAAAGCTAACCCAGGTTTGATCCCCTCATATAGTCTCTGGAGCACCTCCAGGAGTGATCCTTCAGCACAGAGCCAGGAGTAAGCCCTAAGCACCACTAGGTGTGGCCCCCAAAGTCACAGTAACCCAAAAAGATTTTTTAGGGCATGTGCTGTACTATCAAAATATGAGTCATTAAGAAGGCAAAACTCAAGTTTTCAAGATGAAATAAGCTATAGACCTGACAACTAAATGCCGTAATACAAATAAATTTCAGTATGATTTTGCCTTGGTTATACTAGAGAACACTAATTTTTATTTATTTATTTATTTATTTATTTTTTTGCTTTGTGGGTCACACATGGCGATGCACAGGGGTTATTCCTGGCTCATGCACTCAGGAATTACTCCTGGAGGTGCTCGGGGGACCATATGGGATGCTGGGAATTGAACCCAGGTCAGCTGCATGCAAGGCAAATGCCCTACATGCTGTGCTACTAGAACACTAATTTTTATGAAAACACACTGAGCACTGAGTCTGTAACTTAAAATGGCTTCAGGAAAAAATAAAAGGTATTTATGTATATGAGAGAAGGAGATTACTAGGAAAATGTGATAAAATGTAAACTGTAGAAATTTAGGAAGTGACTATAGGGGTTCTTGCACTATTTACACTTTGAAATTACAGTGAGAGTATTTAAAGCATATAAACCATGTAAACTAAGGAAAAAGATTTAAGGTAAAAAGTTAAATAAACATTTAAAAATTCACTGTTTCTTGGCTTAAGGAAATTTATAATTTATATATTATATAAACTTAAAATTTATGTATATTATATATAAATTATAGTTTAAGGAAATTTTTTTTTTTTTTTTTGGTTTTTGGGTCACACCTGGCGATGCACAGGGGTTACTCCTGGCTCTGCACTCAGGAATCACCCCTGGCGGTGCTCAGGGAACTATATGGGATGCTGGGATTTGAACCCGGGTCGGCCGCGTGCAAGGCAAATGCCCTACCCGCTATGCTATCACTCCAGCCCCCAGTTTAAGGAAATTTATAATAATAACATCTAAAGTTTGCTGCAGGTTGACTTTAGGTTGACCTTGCGAGAGGTCTTGCCCGCACGCCTGGCTGTCTTCCCCGGGGCCCCTCGGAGGGGATGGGTTCCAGCTTCCCTCCCCACACTGAGCAGAGGTCCCGGCAGCTGAGGACCACCGGAACCTAGCTACGACCATGCTGGAGGCCCCTCTCCACACGTTCGGACAGACCTCATGCATGAAGGTACCGGCAGAGGAACCCAGGTGTGTGTAATCCCATCAACGGCCAACATCCAGAGAGACTTAAAAGCAAGCTCCCAGAAGCGATATCTTTAGCCTGCTTCTCCCTTTGGGAGAAACTGGCAGTCTTCTGAGAGTTTCCTGCCCACATGGGACAGCCTTGCAAGCTTCCCATGCAAAATCCAGTAACAAGCTGGATCTCATTCCCTTGACCCTGAAGAGCCCCCAGTGCAACATTGTTGGGAGGGCCAAGTCCAGATGGACTTCTAAGATCTCAGGGAAAGGACGAAATGAGATGTTACTGGGCCAGCCCGAGAAATCGGTGATTAACGGGCTATCGTGATCGTGAACATCTAAAGAGAAAAAGATATATACAGAGTGCTTCCAAGTTTTAATATCTGAATCTGTGCTTACGCATTCTTTTTTTTTTTTTTTTGCTTTTTGGGTCACACCCAGCGATGCTCAGGAATTACTCCTGGCAGTGCTTGGGGGACCATATGGGATGCCGGGGATCGAACCCAGGTCGGCCTCGTGCAAGGCAAACGCCCTACCCGCTGTGCTATCGCTCCAGCCCTGCTTACGTATTCTTTCACAGCACTTTAAAAGAAATGGGCTGGAGTAATAACACAGCAGGTAGAGTGTTTACCTAGCACTCGGCCGACCGGGTTCAAATCCCAGCATCCCATATGGTTCCCTGAGCACCGCCAAGGGTGATTCCTGAGTGCATGAGCCAGGAGTGACCCCTGTGCATTGCTGGGTGTGACCCAAAAAGAAAAAAAAAAAGAAAGAAAAGGTGTACTTTATGACTACTCTTAGATTCAATACTCAGCACTGGGGCATCAAAGGTACTGTGGGATTTTGATAACGTCGGTTCATGACATTTAGCCTCTATCATCAGAGAGAATGGAAAGAGTTTCTTCATTTTACTCAACTTACCATATGCAAGTGGAGACATTTGGTAAAGTCTAGCATGCTAGAATCAATCAACATTAGCAGTTTCCTCCGAATATCAGCTGCTCTAAATGACACCGCATTGGTCTGAGCAGTCACACACAGACACAAGAACTTGAGCATGTCTAAAATAAGGAAATCTTGTTTTGACAAATGTTCTTCAGCTAAGGGAGTGATGGCACCTGAAAATAAAAAGCACTTAGTAAGACTCTGAGAGGGCCCCAAACCTCACAGATACTCATCAGTAACTCCTACTCTGCACCAAAAAGGGAGAGTGACAAATGTATTAAAAAGCAAAATTATGGCTAAATTTATTATACAATAATAGCATCCAAATTCTTCACAGTAGGTTTCTTGATCAATTTCCATAAGTAAAAACTAGTCAATCAGGCTAGAGAATACAAGAGACAAGATGCTTATATTGCATAAGCCAACCCAGGGTTGCTCCCTAGCACTCATGGGGTCCCCGGAGTGCTGAAAGAACTGAAGCCTAAGTGCAGAGCCAAGATGAAGCCCTCAGCACTGCCAGGTGTGGGCAAAACAAACAAAAAGTTAAATGATAGACTACTATGAAGTCAACTAAAAAGAATGATTCAATATAAGTAGTTACATTTAAAAAACGTTCATTTTAATGCAGTATAAGAAAACAAAGTATATAAGGCATCTGAATGTTATGATAACAAGTTTAAAAGGAAATTAACAATATTCCAAATATACAGAAATAAGAGGAAAAGGGCAACAGTGATTACTTTGAGTACTTTTTTCACAATCTCACTTTCAAAACTGCCAAACCATCTATGGCTTATCTAATGTCTTTCTTCCCTTTTTTTTGGCACCATACTTGCTTGTGCTCAGGGCTTACTCCTGGGTCTGCACTCAGGGATCACTCCTGGCAGGGCTTGGGGTGAACATATGAAGTGTTGGAGACGGAACCCAGGCCAGCTGCACGGAAGGCAAGTGACCTACGCACAGTACTATCTCTCCAGCCCCTATGGCTTTCTTTGGTGATTATCTTAAATTCCCAATGGAAAACAGTAAATAAATAGCCAATGAAATACATGACAAAGCTCAAAGGCATAGAAGGAAACAACCTTAGTAGACTATTTCAAGAGGAAATCAATGAGTTTAAAATTAGCACTCACTGAGCTGGGCTGTGATAACTCTGCACGCTTTGCATGCTGGAGTCTTGGCTTCAACACCAGCACCACACGATCCCCAGAATTGCCAAGAGTGACCCCAAGCACTGCCAGGTAAGGCCCCCAGACACAAAAAAGAAGTGGCATTCCAACAACACCGGGGAGCCAGACGGAGGAGGTGCAGCCAGCACACCTCCAGATGGAGCCTTGGCGACACTGAGCAGCAACTAACAAGGCTCCGGGATTCGGGACTGGGACATATCCTTTTCTAAAACCTGAAAACATACAATCTTTTAATGGAAAACTAATTATCAAATTAGCTTCCTTAGTAGGGTTATCTTGTTTGGGGATATATCTCCCACAACAATAGTGAGTTTTGTGTCGAAATATGGAACGTAATCAAGGTGAAAAGAAAATGAAGTGAAATTCATCAGTTATACAGTTGGGGTGGGGGGCGGGGGGTATACCGGGGATTTTGGTAGTGGAATATGGGCATTGGTGAAGGGATGGTGTTTGAATATGGTATAACTGAGACATAAACCTGAGAACTTTAACTTTCCACGTGGTGATAAAATAAAAAAAAAAGAAAAAAAAAAGAAGTGGCATTCATGGGGCTGAGGCCACAGCATATGCCTTGCTCATCCACGGTCTCCGAGTTCCAGTCTCCTGAAATCTATCCTTAGCACAGCATGCAGCTCCCACTTATTGCTGTGGGTGCTTCTGGTGGCACCCAGAGCTGCTCAGAGCCACATCACACGGCTAGGCCCACTAACCTAATTGTCTGAGTATACCAGGTGTGGCCGTAAAGTCCCAATCACTGTTGGGAGAGACGTCGCCCAAAAGAGGTGGTATCCATGAGGTATTTTATACTGTCAAGTAGAAATGAAAAGGAACTCCCAAGTAGGAAATACGTATTTACCAATAGAAATTTGGTTCTCTCCACATTCATTTGCATCGCTGTTAGCAGAGTGATCACTGAACAGATTCACAGAGGAATGGTCGTCCATCTCCATTAGATTCTCATCAGCATCTTCTTCCACTGATTCAACTTCTCCATAGTCAAGGGGCTTTTTGGTAAATGATGCCTACAAAGAAGAAAAAAGATGTCCTTCCTTAAGTTGGTATCTTTTGGAAGCATGTTTTGGTTAAAACTGATCAATTTTAGAAACATGTATATAATCAGTATTACTTCTACTATTTACTGCCAGAAAACAGGTAAACAGCAATGCCTATCATGGAAAATGAAAACTATAAATAATTTTTCTATTAAGTAGTTTTTTAATTCCCAAAACTTATGATGGTGCAGGAACAATTTATACAGATATTATTATTGTTTTGTAGGATACAACATTCATCCAAGACTAAAATTCACATTTCTTTAATAAACAGTTCCATTTCCTACTATGTCTTAGACATTCTATGTCATAGAATTTATATTATGTCTTAGATACATGTACATATAAACAGACAAAAGAACAAAATCTTTGCCACAGAATTCTTTGCAACAAAAATACTAAAAAACACAACCAAAACCATAGAAAACATTTAAATCTTCAGGTCAGTAAGAATGAAAAACATATATTATTTCCCCATATAATGAAAAAAGCTCTACTATTAAAAACAATCTAAAGAACAGCTCAAAGTTATGACATACCTATCATGAGATATTCCTATGTGAAATTTTAATCAAAAAAAAATAAGAAAAATTTGAAGAACTTTAGTAAAACAAAAAGCATACTCACTAAACTTCGACAGATATCTGCAATATCATTCACTAGCTTTGATGTTAACAATCGTAAGAAAAATCCAGACGCGACCTTATTTGGATTGTGCTATAAGAAAAACAAAACCCAAACAAACAATTATTCTTGGCAAATATTTTATCATTTTAAGTGAAATGTATATTCTATACTAGAAATGCTGTGTTATAATAAGCAGGAATAACAATTTACTCTTAGGATATCAAGATATAAATTGCTTCAAAAACACTGATCTTTTTTTCTTAGAATAATAAGAACTCAGCACATACTGTTCACTGTATATAAATGATATTAAAGTAAAACGCAACTATAGGCACTAAACCTAAGCAGGCTATAACTGTATCTTGGAGTTTATTCTTGCACTTTTCCATTTCCAAATGCAGAAACATATATAACATTACCCAAAACACATGCTGATAATATTGCTGTATGACCAGGACCATAATTTTTAGCTTCCCAAAGAGTTTCCTATTATTATCAATACTGTGGCCTGTCTCAGTCACCCCCAAGGTCTGCTCAGAATTGGAACAAAGATTATACATTCTGACACTGTTTCTAGCAAATGTCTTAAAAGATATCAGCAAGAGAAAACTGTCAGTGCTACAGTGATTTATCTTTGCAAAGCTCAGCAGCCTTGGGTATAAATGGTGTGACATTGCACAACCAACAGTCAACAAGTTCCATTAAAGGAGTGGTAGGTGGGGAGGGCAGCTCCTAGGCAATGAATGAGGGGCTCAGGGGCCACTTCAGTGCCAGAGCCACCACCCTGGCAGCATTTGGGGGCCCCCAGGGTTACCCTTGTGTTATCTTCCTGGCCCCAGCAAGTTCTTTTTTGTCTTTGTTTTGGGATTACACCAACCTGTGTTCGGGGATCACTTCTGGTGATGCTCAGGGTACCAAATATGGTGCTGGGCATAGAAACCAGGGCTCTGATTAAATACATGAAAATGTGCTGGCAATAAGAGAGGTACTGATACAAATGTATACAAAAATGTTAACATAATTTCAGAACATACCAGAAGTGACCTAAGTTTCATCATGTCATAGAAACTCAGATTACCTACTGCATTATTCCTTTGGTTGCTACATTTATTTATCATTCAGTTCAATTTGAAATCAGCGCATAAGCTTGTGAATGGCCCAAACAACAATACAAAAGGAAAACCAACAGCTTAGGTATCTCTGAGACAGGGTTTCTTTTCAAGGAGGAAGAACATCTTACCTTGGTACAGTTACACAAGCAACTTGTACAGAGATGCATCATATTTCTCAGAGCAACAATCCTAGACTCCTCATTTGTCTTGTTCTTAAACAGACTGATACTTTCTCCTGCACACTGCATTAGAGACTATTAAGGATAAAATAAGAAGAAATACAAATCCCAGTTAAGATTAGAGCCTAGTCATTGCTTTTTTAGAGTTTTAAGAGGTTAAAACATTTTAAGAAGCAAAATTTGGTTTTATAATTTAAAATCATGAACTTCTAAAATAACAGTATATACACCCCATTTCCTTATATGTATACATATACCCCATTTATATATATGTGTGTATATATATATGCACACACATATATAGACACACACCCCATTTTCAGCACGCTGCTAGAAACATAGCACCCAGTGATGAAAATAAGCGCCATTGTTAGAGTCTAATTGATTAATATTTTTTGTCAGGATTCTTTAAGCTAGATGATTCAGAAAAAACTGAAAACTTAAGGGACTGGGAATGTGGTTCAGAGTTAGAGAACATGCCTGCATATGTAAGGTCCCAAATTTAATCGCCATAAATCCCAATTTCTCCAAAATGCAGAAACGCTCCAAGAATCTCGTTAAAGAGACTAACGTTACTGTAATTTTTAAAATTACAATACTTAAAGTTGTCACTGTATCACTGTATCATTGTCATCCTGTTGTCCACCGATTTGCTCGAGCGGGCACCAGTAACATCTCCATTCATCCCTGTCACGTGCTAGTGTAGCCCGATGGCATATTGAGGGCTCTTTCAGAGTCAAGGGAATGAGTTAAAATTTTTTTGGCATATCTAGTATGCCACGAGTAGCTTGCCAGGCTCTGCCATGCAAGAGGATGGAGGCCTGATGGTGCCGATGCCACCTGAACCCCTCGCACTCTTCCAAACAGGGCTCGCCATCTCGCCTTAGACAGCGCGGGGCTCAGCACACCAGGCATGGAACTCTACGCATGATTCCTGCTGGACATCACCGGCTGTTTTGCAAGATTCAGACAGAATGGCATCGGCGGGGCATGGAGAAACCATGGCGGCAACCACAGCATCACCACCTGCCCTGGCCCATCAACCTCAAGGAGATCAACCTGAGGCCGCAGATGTCCCAGGTGCTGCCCAGAGACGCAGGCAGGTGCATGTTTGTCAGTGTGCAGATCCTTACAACATGCCAGTTGACCAAAAGCTTACATTTGGTAGGCTGGGAACACCAGTAAATGCAATTAGAGGCCACCCCAAAAGCCTCCATCCCTCTTGGAGAGCCCAGCAAGCTACCGAGAGTATCCCGCCCGCACAGCAGAGCCTGGGAAGCTATCAGTGGCATATTCAATATACCAAAAATAGTAACAACAAGTCTCACAATGGAGATGTTACTGGTACACGGTCGAGCAAATTGATGAACAATGGGATGACAGTGCTACAGTGCTATACATATATACATATGTATATATACACATTTATATGAGCTGGAGCGATAGCACATCGGGTAGGGCGTTTGCCTTGCATGTGGTTGACCTGGGTTTGATTCCTCCATCCGTCTCGGAGAGCCCAGAAAGGTACCGAGAGTATCCCACCCACACGGCATAGCCTGGCAAGCTACCCATGGCATATTCAATATGCCAAAAACAGTAACTACAAGTCTCACAATGGAGACGTTACTGGTGCCCGCTCGAGCAAATCGATGAACAGGATAACAGTGACGGTGATACGGTGATACACACACACACACACACACACACACACACACACACACACACACACACACACTTGGGGCTAGAGCGATAGTACAGTGAGTAGAGCATTTGCATTCCATGCAACCAACCTGGGTTCAATCCCCAGCATCCCATACGGTCCCCTGAGTACTGCCAAGAGTAATTCCAGAGTGCAGAGTCAGGAGTAACCCCAGGCACCTTATCACTAGGCCCAACGGGAGTGCCCCGGACCCTGTGCCACACCACTGAAACAGTAGCTTTACTTTTCCCTGAATCCCGACTTGCCTCTAAAAGTGTTCAAATGTACTCAGAATCTTACAAAAGAGTAAACACATAAATAGAAAACAGTGGCAGTCTGTCTTCCAAGAGGCAGAGAGCGAGCGGAACTTAACTTAATAAAAATAATTTACACTCTTAATAAAAAAAAGTATGATTTCTTCTCAGATTGCATAAAGATTAAGCAACACAAAAAGTAGTGCTTTACAAACAATATCAGTTTTTCCCAGGAACACACTTCACTGAAAATACTGCCAAACTTTACCAGCATAAATTCTCCTACCTTGGCTTTCTGGAATAATTCTGATGTGTACACTTGCTCTTCAGTTATCACACCCACGTAACAGTAGCAGCCGAGAACACCCACTAGAAGACTTGAACACCGAACAAGTGTTTCTGAATTTGTGGCCTTCGAGTAAAAGAAAAAAAAAGATCTTATAAACATATTTGATTACCCTACAATTATCTTTCATAAAAACAAAATTTTAAGAACAAATTTTATGTATGTTATTAAGAAACGAAAGTTCAGTTAATTGAATTAAAAGTGTTGGGCCGGAGCAATAGCACAGCAGGTAGGGCATTTGTCTTGCATGTGGCCGACCCGGGTTCGATTCCCAGCATCCCATATGGTCCCTGAGAACCACAAGGGGTAATTCCTGAGCGCCGAGCCAGGAGTAACCCCTGTGCATCGCCAGGTGTGACCCAAAAAGCAAGCAAAAAAATAATAAATTGGAGTTTTGGCAATAGTAGCACAGAATGTGATTTTAAAGAGCACAGGAAATGATATCAGAAATTACTAAATGACATCTAAAATAAGGGTGGCTCCTAATTCATTTCTTTTTTTTTTTTTTTTGGTTGTAGGAGCTACACCTAGCTATGCCCAGGACTTACTCTGGGCTCTGATCTCAGGAATCACTCCTGGCAGTGCTTAGGGGATGGTCTGTGATGTAAGGGGTTGAACTGGAAGTTAGTGACATGCAAGGCAAGCGCCATACCCTCTGAACTATCTTTCTGGTCCCTTTATTACATTTATTAATCACTCCTACCTTTTCAAATACTACCAAAATCATTCACTTTTTTCTTCCTATTAATATTTGAAGAATATCTTATGTTCCTTTTCTTTTGCATCGAAAGGTTCTAATAATTTAATCACTGCGCGTAACTATTATGCTCCATTCGTCTACTGAAAGAATTCTACTTTATGATTATTTTGGAGGGTGTGGGCACAAGTCAAAAATGGGATGCATGCACTCCCAGTCATTCTCAGCCCCAAGCATCTCTTGCCTTAATGTCTGCCAGAATTCCCAGTACTAAGGAAATAACAGATTCTCCTCTACCTTTCCATTTGTAGTCCTAGGCTTGTTGCTTTGCCCAAAACAAGCATCTCATTATCACTGCAGCTTTTCCTGCCCCTTCCTCCTTCCTAACAGCCTATCAAAGTTGCATCAAACACAGACTGTAGTGTCTTCTGAAAAGCTCACCTCAGATGAGTAATTATTTAGAAGCTGTTCTGATAATCCAAGAAGAGAGCGTTCCAGGGATTCTTTCAGATCTGGGCGGACAGAAAGGCCTATACTGGATTGCTGCTTCTGTGGAGAACATTCTTTTGCAACGGTTAAAAAGTCCATCTTGTCAAAAGTTGTCTGAAGAAACAACTCTTCAACTTCGGAAAAGGAAGACTCTTCTTTGTCTTTATGGTGTTGCTCACTTCAGGAAAGCAAGATTTCAAATTCACAATGAATTACCTCACACTCCATACTGCCATAAAGCAGCAACATTTCACAGACACAAGCATTATTCAAAGACTGCTTCTTCAAGTAATGCGTAAGCTTTCTTTAAAATGCTTCTCTTCCTGAACTTTGATACCCAATTAACTGTATTTAATTTTATAACTTAATAGCAAACATGACTAAAAAAAAATCTGGGTATCAATTAAGAATATGGGGCTGGAGAGAGTACAAGTAGAGCGGGCATCTGCCTTGCACGCGGCTGATCAGGGCTCACTCCCCAGCACTGCATGTGGCTCTCCAGCAAAGCTAGGAGTGACCCCAGAGCGGATTCAGGAGTAAGCCTGAGCACAGCTTGGTGTGGCCCTGAACCAAACAAACAAACAAAAACACCAGGATGTGGCTCAGTGGTACAGAATTCGCCTTATATGTGTAAGGTCCTGGGTTTTAGTGGTGATGCCTGGTGATGTTCAGGGACTATATGTAGTGTCTGCATACAAGGTGAGTGACTTAACCCTTGTACTATCTTTCTGGCCCATAAGACCATAATTTTCAGAAGATTTGTGTGTATGTGTGTTACCAGAGACTGAATCCAGGACTTCACATTTACAAGGCAAGTGCTCTACCACTGAGCTATTAATTTATATTAAATAATGTATGGTGAGGCTGGAGCGATAGCACAAAGGTAGGGCGTTTGCCTTGCACTCGGCCAACATGGGTTCGATTCCTCTGCCCCTCTTGGAGAGCCCAGCAAGCTACCGAGAGTATCCCGCCCCCACGGCAGAGCCTGGCAAGCTATCCGTGGCATATTCAATATGCCAAAAACAGTAACAAAAAGTCTCACAATGGAGATGTTACTGGTGCCTGCTCGAGCAAATCAATGAGCAATAGGATGACACTGACAGTGACAGTGAATGTATGGTGATTTAGATTTTTATCTAAATTAATCACCAGCTTTATGATTAACCCTTTACCTTAAATAAAATACAGAATTCAGTTAGATAACCTACCATTCTGGCACACTCTGGAAAAAGTTCATTGCAGCTTTACTGTTTTTCATAGTGAGACTCACAAGAATTTTCTCCAACGCAAGATGAGGAAAATTACTATAAAGGAAAATAAAAATCTTCACTTAGAAGACCAAAACTTGTTATTCTTTAAATGTAAACATACAGATTTGGATATATATTGTACCCTCAAGACTTTAGGTCCAAATTTTAATTGCTTTCTCTGAGATCTGGCTTTAGTAAGTGAAATCAGTGATGAAATAGCTAATCTGAGCATTATATTTTCTAGTCTACCTGGTGCATAATTCTGAGAAGCAACAACATCGTGTGTATTGAGGATGCAGAGAAGGTGTAAGAGATAACTGAAGACTCAGTGCTGGGTGAGACTAGGGGAGGGTGTGTGTGTGTGTGTGTGTGTGTGTGTGTGTGTGTGTGTTTGTGTGTGTGTGTGTGTGTGTGTGTAAAATCTGATCAGCTGAATTCTGATTAAAATATTTAATTAATCTGACCTTTTTCTAAGAGTTTCTACACTTGATCTGAGCTCAGAATTTAAAAAAGAAAGAGAAGAAAATGAAAATTATTTCTGTTTGTGGTTAGATTTGCAGTGGAGACTGAAAGAGAGAAGATTTTCTGTGACTGTCATTTTTAGCACTTCCTTAGAAGTGGATTCACATCAATTCTGAAACAAAGAGTTAGTGAATTTCAGGTGAAAACATGGGGCTCAGAGGTGTTTCTTCAGTCAGTCAGCCCCAATGATATATGGCCAGTGTGCAGCTGGACAGAGAAGCTGCCTCGAATCCTTAGGCCCCGACATCCCCATCTCAGCCCCATGTTACCTTTCTCTCACTTCCTCTCCCCATTAATTTTAACCTCTTTCACCAAGTGGTACTCACCATTATGATTCCAGGATGCACCCAAGTTGGCTATGTATACAAATGGACCAACTGACAGAACAGCAAAAAAGAACACCTAGTACCCAAAGAATTAAATACGCTTATCCTTGAATATCTCCCTACGCTCATTCAATGACCAGGCAGAGTCAAAAACAAAGTAAAAGGATTTACACAGACCCAGGCCCAAAGTCACAGAACACTGAAAAGACACTGAAAAAACTCCAGCCAACTATTGCATATTCAGAGTTGGCCCAGGGCTATCCTGGTTATGAGTAAAGCACATATCGTGGGGAGACTTACACAATCAAACCCCAGCAGCCTGTGTGTGAGCGCTTTACCTGTGAAAAACCGGAGGCAACTCTGTACTCTCTTCTAAGTCATCCTCCGGCTGACAAAGCAAGAGCCATTTCATTATCAGCTCCTTTAAGGAGATACTTCTATTTACTTCGTATCCGTTTTGTTCCATTCCTGCTTGGACTGTTTCCGGAACTGTGCAGGTGCTCAGCGCCAACGTCAAACAGCGCACTGCAGTACTGTATATGGAGCAGAGGACGACAGTCAAAAGGAAGCTCTCTGAGGTACAGACAGTCTGTTTGCCACATTTCCTGTGGTACTAGCAATCCTGGGCAGAACCTGACACTTCGTAAGCAGGCTTTTATAACAATACGCAGTACTGTGAAAGAGTAATTTTTATAAAGTGTATGCAAATAATTGTTTTTTTGTTTTGTTGGGCCACACACAACGATGCTCAGGGGTTACTGCTGGTTTTGCACTCAGGAATCACTGCTGATGGTGTTTGGGGGACCATATGGGATGTCAGGGATCGAACCTGGGTTGGCTGCGCACAAGGCAACTGCCTTAAGCTCTGTGCTATCAATCTCATCCCCGCTAACCGTTAATTATTAAAGTCTTTTTACTCTTGGGGCAGGAGTGATAGCACAAAGGGTAGGGCCTTGCACATGGCTGACCCAGGTTCGATTCCCAGCTTCCCATATAGTCCCCCGAGCACCACCAGGAGTAATTCCTGAGTGCATGAGTCAGGAGAAAACCCTGTGCAACATCGGGGTGACCCAATAAGAAAAAACAAAGTCTTTACTCTTTTAAAACTGGACTTAGTAACCTCTTTACACCAGAAGCTAAATCTACATTAAGACTTAGAATGTGGGCTGAAGAGACAGTATAGGAGCTAAGGCCTTGCATGCACTGACCCAGGTTCAACCCCCCAAACCATCTTTGGGTCTCCGAGCACCACCATGCCCACAGAGCCAGGAGTTGGCCCCAAGCCCTGACCCCATAAAGACCTCCCAATCAAACAGATGCATCTGAACTAGGATCAAACAGATGTCTAACTGAAATTACAAATTACAAAAATAATAGGGAGAAAATAGATACAGACTGAAAATCTGTTATAATGCATAGTCAACTTACCACGAAGGTCTGCAAGCTGACCCTGTAAATACCTTCCAGAATTCTCTGTCAACTTCAACCAAATTGCCTTGAATTATGGCTTGAAGTAAGCCAAAATTTTCAGCTTGTGTCTGTTCAGTACTTATACCACGAAAAGCAATTGACCATATTTTAATCCAGAGTTTCCGCAAATCTGACTTCTGTGAGCATTCCAGGTTCGACTTTTTGCTTTGACATAATGCGACTTCCGCCAGGCACCGCAGCACATATGGCCGGCGATCCCCCTGGCGCCGCTGAGGGAGGAGCTGGTACAGGATCATCAGCAATGGGCACAGCTCCAGGTCTGGCAGACTTGCAGGATACTTTGATATTAACTGAGTTGCAATCTGTAACCTGAAAGGGAAAAAAAGGATCATTTGAAAACTGCCTTCTGCCATGAACAAGTGATATGAAAGATGTATCCTGCTACCCTTTATCATACTATCCAAATAAACTGGCTCGTATTATTCATTTGCCCAAGTAAAAAGGCAGGAAGGTGACAAATTAATTTTTTTTACAAAAATGCTTAAGGTGGTCTGCTCCATCCCTCCCTAGCTTGCAGTCACCACTTTTAGGTTCATTATTTTCTAACACAAAAACTCTAGAGTGAAACAATAGTGTATGGCTTAGGACACCTGCCTTACAAGTGTATGGTCACAGTACAAAGCCAGATGTCCTGAATAGTACCCAAATCCACTAGGTGTGACCCCAAGCACTGAACTAGGATTGAAATACGCCCCCACCCCCATCTATAAAAGTGGAACTGGCCAAACAGCTCAAAGGCCCGGAGCATCTGCTTTGCACAGGGAAGTTTGATCCTAGGTACCACGTGGTGTCCTGAACAGAACTGGGTGCAGCCTTTTAGCCCCAGTATCATTGAACCCAAGTGACACCACATCACCAGCACACCAGTTTGAGCATCACGGGGAGTGGCTCTCAGGTGCACACACAAGCTCTAATAATTCAGTTAGTAGTATTCTACTTCTAAGTTATTGCACGCACACCTAATCTTCAGCTACCGGTAATGTGTTTTCTGAAACAGAAAAACAAATTAGAAGGCTGACTTTTCCGCTTAACATTCGTGCAGTTAAGTCAGTCAATATTTGAGGTGAGTACTCAAGAAAGTACTTGGTAAGACGAACTGTGGTCTGGGGTGATGGTAGTGGGGTAAAGGCATCTGCCCTTCATCCTGCTGACCCTGATTCAAACCCCAGCACGACATTTGGTCCCTGAGCATGGCCAGGGGTCTCTCCCGAGCACAGAGTCAGGAATAATATCCTCTAAGCACTGCCAGGTGTGGCCCATCCAAACAAAAACAAAAGCAAGAGAATAGGAACTTTATCTTAACTCTTTTTGTAGTGCTGAGGATTGAAACCAGGTCACATGCGTGCAAGTTAAGAGCTCTGCTGCTGAACCATGTCCCCAGTTCCAGAACTTAACTTTATTCACCTCTGTATCCCGAATGCTCGGCACACAGCACCAGGTGTCTAATAACTAACTTGTGTTGAAAGGGAATTTAAAGAATCCAAAACAGGAGCCCTCAAGTACCTAAAATAAACATGAACATAAGCAACTGCTATTTAACCAAAAAACGTTCCCCTCCAATTCAATTATGTGTAGCTATTCCATCAATACGGTAAAGATGAAAAAACCACAAATCACAGGGCAATATATACCTGTCCTCAGGCATGTTACTTAACCTTCCTGGGTTTCATTTTCCTTTTGAGATGCAAAAAGGTTGCACTGGATGGAATCTAAACACTCCCACCAAGCTCACAGTATAATTACACAGATCTCCACAACTTATTTAAATGATTATAACTGCTAAGAGACTATAGAAGAGTAAATAAGGAAAAAAAGGATTTTATCATGACACCAGGTCAGAATTATTCTTTGATTTCTAAAAGCTGTTTTAAATTTCTTCATAAGCTGATTCTCCATGCCAGCATGTCTTTGTGCTGCAGTATACAACTGTCCTTCGTGGAGTCAGACCCTGGCTGTCAGGCTGCCATCCTCCCTCTTCGTGCCAGGGCCAGAGGTTTTGGAGAGATGAACGTGGAATGTCAGAGGAGCCCTAACACTGGTCTCAGCACGCCCCAGTCAGTGACTAGCTGGGAGTGGACTCGTGACCTAGTTCTGGCCAGCGAGATGAAAAGATCCTTCTGGAGAAAGAATACTGAAATGACACCAGACAAGAAAAAGAAAAGACATTTACCAAGGGACAAGATCAAAATCATTCTGTGACTTCTGAAGGTGGTCTTTTATTACTTCCCAGCCTAGTTGTATTTTCCTCTTTTTGCAAGGTGTACCACTACAATCTCTTTGTGTGGTAGCATAATACTGGGAAATCTCCAAAGATCTGGTATCCTCATTGAAAACCTGTAATACAAGGAAAAAGAAACACCTATTACTTTCATTGCCATTGGTCATTAGGACACTGAACTGAACAAGGAGTTCATTAGGGAAAAAAAAAACCCCACACAGCTTTCTCCACAAATACAGGTAATTGACAAAGCCAAAGTAATACATTACAGAAAAATATAAACATAGAAATATAATAAGAAACTAACAATTTATATGACTAGCACACACTCTCGCAGAAAACCAAACACATTACCCCAAAGTAATATATTAGTTTTTGTTACCTGGAATATTTACTAAAAGCATAAAAAGTAAAACAAACACCTGTATTTGTAAAGGGATTAAATCATTAGCAGCAAGTAAAAATATTTTTTAGGATGTTTAATCTCTGGGGAAAAAATTTTTTTTTAAATATTAAGCTGTCAACTGATAAATGGATATCAAAAAAATATTTACCATTTCTCAATTCAACCCATAAAACTGTATGTTATTCAGTAAAAATGGTGAAATACTGATTTATGGTGTATCATGAATGATCCTTGAAAACATGTTCAGTGAGTCAAGCTTATATATCGTATGATTCCATTTATCTGAAAAATCCCAAAGAGGAAACTAAAGAGACAGAATTCAATGACAGGAACTGGAAGATGCAGTGAATCAGGGAACTGACTGGTAAGAGGTTTGAAGTGTGTTTGGGGATGATGAGAATATTCTGCAATTAAGTAGTGACAGTTGTGTGACAGAAGAAATAAGTTAAAGGGTAATTCAAATATTTACGATATTTGGAACAGACAGTAATTTTACAGGTTTCAAGACCTCATAGTTGGAAAATGGGAAGTTTCAAGATGTGAGAAGACTTACTGTACCTGGTGACAAATGTCTGCCATCAATTCTATCAAGTTTTCCTTAACAGCAATATTGCGAGAGCCCGAGGAATATTTTCCTCGACTTCCAATATGACTTATCTCATTAACTAATAGATCATATAAGTTGTATAAGATGCTTTTCCATTTTGTTGATTCAAAAGCACCTGAAATACAAAACAAAAACAGAAAGAAACATTATATACATATTTATACACACACACACACACACACACACATACACACACACACTTTGTACTGCCAAAGCCCACAGAGCTATTTGTCTATTCAGAGGAAAAGAACATTAAAATACACCTGGTCTAATCCTTAATTCAGCACTTAAGTCTCCTCTGCCGACATCCTTGACAAACTCTATTTCATATCTGTCCCTTTTACAGTTAATTGTATTGGCTGAAATCCTTCCATATCTTAATTTAACTTTCTTTAACTAAAAAATTAATTTTTTTATATTGGGGCCATACCCCACTGTCCTCAGTGATTGCTCCTGGCAGGCTCCAGGGATTGAACCTGGGTGGGTCACATGCAAGGCAAGCACCCTACCCACTACTCTCTCCAGTCCCATCACCTCAAATTTTTATATTGTTATTTTAGCTCTACCTGGGAAGTAGTGCAATTAACATGATTCCACTTTCATATAAGGACCAATAGACCTTCATTTACCTAAGACAAAACACTTACAGGGACCCAAACAAAACCAAATGACCAGTTACTTTAACTATGTACCAATGATGTTTCTATATTTATCATCCCAGTCATCTTTCCCTAGACAGGCTTCAATTAACTGAAG
Source organism: Sorex araneus (assembly GCF_027595985.1). Taxonomy (NCBI): domain Eukaryota; kingdom Metazoa; phylum Chordata; class Mammalia; order Eulipotyphla; family Soricidae; genus Sorex; species Sorex araneus. Next base: position 161,001,422 of record NC_073304.1, on the reverse strand, counting down.
TCCAACTAAAATTGATGATGCTATAAAAATATGAATATACTATTCCTATGAGTCACTTCTGCTACCATAATAGTATCATAATACTCCTAATACTAGTTCGGGGAACAACTGTATTATCTCCTACAAATAAGGTACCATAAAATCTATTAACATAGGAATTGGAGCGATAATACAGTGGGTAGGGCATTTGCCTTGTATGCAGCTGACCTGGGTTCGATTCCTGGAATTCCATAGCATCCCCCTGCACCGCCAGGAGTGGTTTCTGAGTGCAAAGCCATGAGTAACCACTAATCATTGCCAGTGTGATCCAAAACACAAAGACAGACAAAAAATCTACTAACAGCAGAAAACTACATTCACCTTTCTGATACAACCTCCTAATAAGCCTGATTTTCAACACGTGAAGGATGGAAAACTACGGAAAGTTACCATTCCTTGATAAAGGGGCTTCATGAGCTACAAATACATTTAATGATGTATACCAGAAAAGCCTGTGAAGCAGGTACTCGATCTCTGATTAAAAACCTGGTACTACAGTTTTCTTGTTTTAGCTGCTATTCCTCAAAGGAGCACTATTTATTAATATGATCATTATAAAGCCCTGATAAGTTGGTCCAAAGGCTAGTTAATGCTCACGGCAAACAGAGTGAGGGGACCCATTCAGTTCCAGTTCAAAGTTCTTCACTTCTGAATCAAGTACTAGATCAGACAATTTCCTCTAGGTAAAATACAAATACAATGGAATCAAAGAAAGATAAGCCATTCAACTATGGTTTACCCAGTAAGAGCTTAGGGTAAGTTTAAGATTTAGGGTAATCATTTCCCCTTCCCATCTCATGTGCCTACAAAATGATATCTCTTCCTCAGACACGGTATCATTTGACTGTCTTCACTGATTTGTTTGGTTGTTTCGGGGCCACACACTGCAGTGCTCAGGGTTTGCTCCTGGCTCTGCACTCCTGGTGCTGCTAGGGGGACTAGAAATGGTGCTGGAGATCAAACCAGGTGAGCTCCATGCAGGCCAAGAGCCTCTTAGTAGCTAATTATTGCTGCATAACAAGATTCTCCAGGGAGCATAGTCACTGCTGCTTATCGTCCTCACAATCCCCAGTACCGCACTGCAGTGAGAAGGCAGGCTTTCAAATTCTAAAACACTCATGGAAAATACGTCAGTGACTAATTACATCACTATTATGCACGGCCCTCCAAGATGGGAAGGTCACAGCTCCTATACAGCACAGACTTCAGAGTTAAGTTTCTATATTCCCAAAGGCAAATTTAAAAAGCAAAAGCCTTTCTTGTTACCATTTTCTTGGGTTTTGGCTCCTTTGGGATGGTGGATGTAAATTTGCAGTTGAAATAATTCAATAATCACTTCCTTTAAGGAGTCGTTAAGTCTGTGTTGAGTCCAAATATAAAGCAGCGTGGGAAGAATTTCATCTCCTAATTCACATACTCGAATCCGAAAGTTAACAGCCAGTGTCCTGACGAAGACCGTAAGTGCTGCTAAGATATGACTCAGCCCTGCAGAGCTCTTGTCTTGTCTGCAAGAGAAGAGAGTCAAACTCAGATGGGTACGAGGAGGGTGACCTGGAGGACTTTACAACCTGAAGCAACTGTGAAGATGCATGCTAACAAGACCCTAGCCTAAGGCCAAAGCAACAGTACAGCATTTAAGGCATTTGTCTTGCACTCAGCCAACCCTGGGTTCGATCCCTGGCATCCCATATGGTCCCCTGAGAACTTTCAGGAGTAATTCCTGAGTGCTGACCCAGGAGTAAACCTTGAGCGTTGCCGGATGTGACCCAAAAATCCAAAATATAAAAAACAAATATTTTTTTTTTCTTTTTTGGGTCACACTTGGTAATCCACAGGGGTTACTCCTGGTTCATGCACCCAGGAATTACTCCTGGTGGTGCTCAAGGGACCATATGGGATGCTGGGAATCAAACCCGGGTTGGCTGCGTGCAAGGCAAACACCTTACCCGCGGTGCTATCGCTCCAGCCCTAAATCCAATTATTATTTAAAAAAAAAAAAAAAAAAAAAACCCGAACCCAAACTCTGAATTTCAGGTAAAGCAGCCTTAGTTAAAAAAATTCATGGCAGTCTTACTAAGTAACAAAACCCCCCATCTGATGCTAAGAAACCACTTTAGCTCTTCTGGTTGCTGAACCATTGTTAGATCATTTGTAATAACTACCACTTATAAAATGTTTCACATTTTAATCTTGGTTATATAACACAAATATAAGCTATTGATACTTCCAAATATATTCTGATTTTATACTTAGTTCATCACTTCTTTCTTTAAATATGGGGAAAATGAGGGCCAGTGATTTGGTTTGGTAGTAAAATACCTGCTTTGCATGCAGGAGGCCTGAGTTCAAGCCGGGCACTGCAGGAAAATAAAAACGGGAAGCGAGGGGCCAAGGGGTAGTTCGACCCTTGACATGACAGGGTACCCCAAACCTTGTCAGTAGGGACCCCTGAGCACCACTGGGTGTGACTGCAAAAGCCAAAACAAAGGGTGGTGGAAAGGGAAAGAAACTTCGAGCTTATTTCCCCCCATCCCCTCCCTTTGTTGCTGCAGTACTGGGGGTTCTGAATACTCGGTTGTGGGGTCAGTTGTTTGTGCACATTCTGGTGCAGTGCTCCCCAGGGGTCGCTGTGGTGGTCGCACACATGCTTAGAGGACAAGTCTTCTACTTCTGAATATTTTATGCTCTGCATAACATTTGAGAAAAAGAGTGAGGTCTGACACTTTCTTTGGGATTCTACTATTAGAATTGGCCAACGGTTTTTAAGAACTGATAGTATTTTGGGGCCAGAGTGATATACAGTGGCAGGGTACTTGCTCTGCATGCAGCAAACCTGTTTTCGATCCCTGGCACCCTATAAGGTCCCTCCACACCCCACAGTAGTGATCCCTGAGTACAAAACCAATAGTAAGCCCTAAGCACCACCGGATGTGGCCCAAAACAAAACAAAACAAAAAAAGAAGAAAAAGAAGAAGGAAAGAATTGGTAGTTTAAGTTACTAGAGCTAACAGTCTTTTTTTTTTTTTTAATTCATAGCCTCATCTTATGAGAGGCTTTTTAAAATTATCATTATTGTTATATTATTTTGGAGGGGTCACACCAGCAATGTACAATGGTTACTCCTGGCTCTGCATTCAGGAATCACTGCTGGCGGTGCTTGGGGGACCATATGGGATGCTGAGGATCAAACCTGGGTCAGTTGCGTGAAAGGCAAATGCACTACCTGCTATACTATAGTTCCAGCCCCAATATAGTCTTACAAGAAGTTCAAATGAATTTTCAATAAAAGTCAAATAAAAAAGACATTAGATTACCTTGCATGCTGAATAGCCTTGGAAAAAGCATCCAAGTACTTGGGATTTAATCCATCAGTTTGTGAGCAGCATCCTTTGGCCACAGCCTGAATTATTCTAGCCACTAAAACTCTATTAATATCTGGGGAAGGTTTGAGGTACAGCCTGAAGTACACCGAGAACAGTTCTGAAAAAAAGCAAAAAACTTGTTAACAAGAAAAAAAAACCCAAACAAACCATGGAATTTAAATAATATTCCCCAGAAAGATAAAAAGGTATCCTTAGAACCATTCTTCCTGACTACAGTAAGAGGACATCAGCATTTTATTTTCTCTGAGTGGCTTCCAGGGAGAGGCAAGCCCGAGCTTCAGAGCCCAAAGTTCGAGGGTTAACTACTTTCTCTTGGATATTTTTCCTGCTGCACTAAAGCACTAACAGTGTCCTCCAAAGATGGACAGAGAACCAGGTAATTGCAGACCAGGACCGTTTGATCACTTCTGCTTCAGTGTGTAAGACGCTGGCTTTGAAATCACCTCATTAAGTCTCATCTTCACCCACTTAAACTCCACGAAGAAATTTTCCATCTTTGAAATCCAGAAACTCAAGTTTCTTGATCTCTGACCACCATTTGCTTCCCTTGTGGTTCTCAATACCTCTCACTCACAAACTATCAACAATACCAGATTTCTCCCTGGTACACAGTTTAATCAGAGTAAAAGTTACTGGCTCCTACATAATCTTACTTATTCCCACTAGTTACAACCAGTAAAACTACTAATTGCTTGATCCAATGGATACTTCTGTTAATTCTTTCTACAAGATTCAAAATATCAATCACACCCCCTTCTGCTTCTACTGTTTCTTTAGATGCTGATGATTTTTCTTCCATCTACTTGAATCATGGCTGACATGATTCAATCATCATAACAATGATGAATTCAGTGAACTGAAATGCCTCTACCATCAGCATGGCCACTTTGGTTTTATATTTATTTGTTTCTCAATACCTGTTAATTCCTTTAAGACAGTGATGGAACCTTTTGATCTATAATTTCAGTCCTGATAGCAAGGACCTTGTATCAGTGCCAATTTGGAAGTGCCAATTACTAGGAAGTACATAATAAATGAAAGCTAAGGGTCCAATTTTCTCATCAGGTCACAGCTCTGGAGCACTATTAAAATGTGAGTTCATTTGGGGAAGGGAAAGCGGAGGAAGATACAGACATTACTTTTTTAATGAACTTTCATTTCTCACAGACAAAAAAATCTCAAACAACAAACTTCAAAACATACCCAGCCACTGCTGCTGAGATATTTCACACCAGTATTTTCTTACTGAAAGAATGTCTTTGAGCAGTATGTTGCTGTAGTCAGCTCCATAAATGGTACCGTGAGCTGCATCTTTAACCGTATCCATAATGTAATTCAAGAGCTCTTGACACTTTAATCTTGGTGCTCCTATGGAGAAATGAACATATGTATCATATATGACTCAAAAATAAATTAAGGAGCTGGAGTGATAGCACAGCGGGTAGGGCGTTTGCCTTGCACGCGGCCGACCCGGGTTCGATTCCCAGCATCCCACATGGTCCCCTCAGCACTGCCAGGAGTAATTCCTGAGTGCAGAGCCAGGAGTAACTCCTGTGCATCACCAGGTGTCCCAAAAGCAAAAAAAAAAAAAAATTAAGTATTCCTGGTATGGCAACTATATCAATACAAATTGGGAAATTATTATTACCTAAGCACATTATCAGAGAGCAAGGGTTAGCAAACTGTGTCACCTGTGTTTGGAAATAGTTTTATTATACCACACAACCACTCATAAGTAGATTGTCTAGGGCTATTTTCATGAGATAGACACAGAAAAGAGTCCAAAGCCAAGAATAGGGGTCATTATTATGTTAAACAATTCAAAGCTTCTTGTCATATTTTATTGAATTAGAATAATATTAAAAAGATAGCTATTGGGAATGCAAAATTAATTCCAAGTCCTGTATCAGTATATATGACATATAAGTATGAACAGCAGCGATTTTTGCAGCTTCATCTATTTATTAGCACTGTCTAGCATGTAGCATTGTCTTCCTGTTGTTCATCGATTTGCTTGAGCGGGCACCAGTAATGTCTCCATTGTGAGACTTATTGTTACTGTTTTTGGCATACCGAATATGCCACGGGTAGCTTGCCAGGCTATGCCGTGCAGGCAGGATACTCTTGGTAGCTTGCCGGGCTCTCCGAGAAGGAATTTATTAGAATTAATAAAAATAATATATTATTTATTAGAAGTCCTTAAATTACTGCATTATGGGTATCTTCTGTTGCTTTGGGTCCGGGGCCATATGTGTGGGTGCTCAGGGTCTACTCCTGGCCCTGTGCTCAAGTTTCTCTCCTGGCAATGCTCAGGGAACCATATAGTGGGGGGATCTAACATGCAAGGCAAGCACCTTATACTATCTCTCTGGTCTTGAATAGATTCTTGATGTACAAAAGTATCTTAAAAATGTATGTGATTCCCATTTCCAACAAAGAATATTGATGTTGCAGCTGAAATTTTATTTCAATAATTTAAAAATTGTTTTTAAAATAATTTAAATATTTATAAAAAATTTACTATGTTTCAATAATGACATCATCTAAACATTACATTTTTGTTATGAGCAGGGCACAACTTATTTTCTATATATACACATATATGCATGTAGTCTATATATAGATGAATATAGTTTAGGATTTTCTTATGAGACTGTCAAAAGTAGTACTGGGGCCGTAGATAGCACAGCAGGTAGGGAGCTTTCTTGGCATATGGCAGACCCAGGTTCAATTCCCAGCACCATAATAAGATCCTCCAAGGCCCTCTAAGAGTAAGCCCTGAGCACCACCAGGTATAGCCCCAAACAAAACATATATTATGTTTTGTTTGGCAGGGAAGCTAGCTGAAAGTGCTCAGACTTTGCAGGCAGTATCTGTGTCAATACCACCAGGTACCCTGAGCACTGCCAGGTGTGGTCCCAAAACCATAAACAATGACAACTCTGCTGTAACTGTGAAATCATTATTACTGCTGGCTTATGCACTACTTTAAGGCATCTGGCCAAGGATAGAATTCAGCCTTAGTATCTGCTGCTGTCATCTACACAATGGAATACCATGCAGCTGTTACGAAAAACGAAGTCACGAAAATTGCCTACAAATGGATGGACATGCTGAGTGAAATGAGTCAAAAGGAGAGGGCCAGATACAGAATGACTGCATTCATTCATTTGTAGTATATAAAAAATATATATATAGTATAAAACTAATATCCATGGCCAGGGAGAATAGGGGCTAGGAGGACTGGTCAATGGCTGGAACCAACCACAAGTGTGTGTAGGACTGAGAGTAGCTAGGATACAGAAGAGACCAATAAGGCAATAGCAGGTGATGGTCATGCTGGCCAAGATCTGAGTGCTAAATGTAGGTAAAGGGATATTCTTCATAACCTTTCAGTATCAATTTTGCAAACCACAATGCACAAAAGAGAAAGAGAGAGAGACAGAGACAGACAGATAGACAGACAGACAAAAGAAAAGTACCTGCCAGAGAGGTGGGGGTGGGTGATAGGAGGAAACCTGAGGACACTGGTGCTGGGAAATGTACACTGGTGGAGGAATGGGTGCGGGAATACAGTATGAATAAAATCTAATCATGAACAGCTTTGTAAGGGTCTATTTCACAGTGATTCAATGAAAAGGTTAAAAAAATTTTTTTAAAAAGAGATCTGTTGCTCTAACATCCTATGCACCTCTCTCTCATAGCCTTAGAACATTCTCTATCTGTAGCATTTCTTCAGAACTAAAGGGACTAATTCATCTGTTTCCTAGCAGAATTTAGCAACTTCCTAGATATCAGATATTTAATGAGCAATGACTGAGCAGCTACATAAATATCAGGATGAAATGCTGTTTTTCCTCTGGCCATAATGCAATACATTTCCTTCATCTCACAAATTTGAGAAATGCTTAAAGAACTCATGCTTTATCCTTTAAAAAAACAAACAACAAGAAGAAACCCAGAAAGTTAACTTATTTATTCAAAAGAGTAGCTAAGTTGCCAGCAGAGACTAAGGAATCCTGTGGAATTTATCATTTTCCACAGCTGGATTTTCTATTCTCTAGACTCCATCTCTGCTTTGTCTGCGTAGGAACTGACAAATGCTAGCATAAAAGAATGGACAGTATTGGCTTACTTGTTCTTCCCAGCTGCCTCTTTTCCTCAGTCTGTTTCTTGCATCATACCTTGGATGCCAAGCTAAGCGAGTCTAGTGGAGTCTAAACATGTACTTAAATTCTTCTCCTCACCCCCCAACCCTTTGGGTGTGGGGGGACAATGTGATAGTTGCTCCCTGATTTTATTCTAAAATTAAAGCTATAAAGCAACAAAAATCAAACTGGAAAGAAAGTTTCAAATAAAAACACCAAAATTGTACCCTTTTGACACAAAGGTAAATTACTCGTGGGGGAGAGGGTGTTGCATCACACCCAGGGCACAGACTTACCCCTGCTCAGGCGTCATTCCTAATACTGGCCAGGAATGAACCAGGGTCACAGCTGAAGTGGAGGCATGCAAGGCAAGTGCCTTACCTCACATTCTATGTCTTTGCTTCAAAAGATAAATGATCCTGAGACTGGACCAACAGCACAGTGTTATCTTGCACTCAACTGACCCAGGTTCCATCCCCAGGATCCCATGGGGAAGCCCACCAGGAGTGATCCCTGAGTGCAGAGCCAGGAGTAAGCTTGATCCCTGACCCACTCCAAAACAGAAAAATAGAGCATGGGTTCTGACTGCCAAGAAAGCCATAATCTCAGAATTAAATTATATAAAATGGGAGAGGTAACAGCACACTCAGTACCAGTCAGAACATTTTTGTGAGTTTTACCTTCTAAAAAAAAAAGACTAAGACTACAGAGAAGGGAGTGACATAAAAACCAGGTTGGGTGTGTTGAAAAGAAGGAAGTCTATTTATCTTGGAGAACTAAGAGCCTCATAGTGTCTTCAGATATAGCAAAGGATGTCAACCTGAAAACAGCAGTTATGACTTTTTCTGTGTTATCTCAGAAGGTGAATAGAAACAGACATATTTTATCTATAAGTAAAGCCACTCAAAGAGAGTGGCTTTATTTTCTCAAAGAGAAAAAATAAAGTTAAAAAGGCAAGTCAAACATTAAAGCTACCTCAGTGCTAAGAATACATACAGAGGGGATCCAAGACAAATGTTAATTTCAAGTAATTTTAATGTTTTCCAGAGATTCTATCCCATGCTATAAATTCTCCAAATGTTATTTGTATTTGAAGTATTAAAAATCACCATATATACCTGAATTTAGTGGGCACACATCTTGTATTTCACTCTACTATTCGGAGCAAACCCATACAACAGTGAGCTTTTTAAGTCATTTATTTATACTACACATCACTTACTTTTATTTGCACATCTGATGAAGTATTTGACCAAGCTGCCAATTTCCTGCATCTTTTTCTGCCTGGACGCTTGTGCTGAGGTTGACACATTCGGTTTCGCTGTTCTGAGACATTCTGTTTCTTTCTGGATGTACTTCTGTAAAAATCTTCACAAAAACAGAAAGGAAATTTAGAAACCCACTGCATGCTTGATCATGAAAGCTTCAGAAAGCTCTCATGCCATCAGAAGGAATAGCTTCTCTGCCACCAAGCTTCAATGAAACAAATCTCTTGTGGCCTAAACCCCACCTAGTAGCTCCAGACTAGACCAGCTGGGAATCCCAAATGCATTATTTCGACAAGCTGGTTAGTTTTTGAAACACAGTTCTCTTCTTTAGTTAACAGTTGTCATTTTGATAAACAAAATGAATGATCAAAGGACAAGGCACAGCATTTTCCCTGTTATGTCCATCCATAGAGTCACACTGTACCAACAGGAGCTAACTATAAAACAAGGACAAGTAAATATTCACATTTCCTCTCAACTGCAAATGTTCTTTTAAGCTCTGCAGTAGTCGACATGAATTTAAAAATAGAGGTTGGGGATGTAACTCAGTAGTCAAGCATTTTATGATTAAGGTATAGGGTTGATTCCTGGGATTGAAAAAAAATCTTAAATTTTTCCTTTATCTTGCACTCTGTATCTACTGTAGATGGAATCCACAGTTGAAAATAATATCTTAAAGCATCAATTCTGTTTGTCATTCTAATCTTTCTAATGTCAGCATTTTGCTTTTTATAACTGCATCCATATGTAATTATCCTAATTTCCTACAGTTTTATGATCATTTAAGGTGTGACAGTTACCTAGAGTAATACCTGAAGATGTCAAAGTATTAAGTATTTATAACTAATTTTGCTCTCTAATTTGAAGAGTTATGAACTTATAAAAAGGAAATTATTTTAAATCTTGAATGGGATGTCGGAGACTTTTATTGAACCAAATGATTAAAAAAAAATTAACTTTGGGGTGGGAGCAGGAGAGGTAGTACAGCAAGCAGGGTGCTTGCCTTCTACATCGCTGACCTGGGTTTGATCCCCGGCATCCCATATGGTCCTCTGAATGTCCCACCAGGAACGAACCCTGAATGCAGAGCCAGCAGTTCCAATTGCCCCCCCAAAAAAGAATTTTTAACTTTTCCTACAATAATAATCCTTTTAAAATGATGTTTCAGGGGCCAGGGAGATAGCCCAAAGGATTGGAGCACGTGTATGACAACAGGGATTGTTGCAGAGAACCTCTGGGAGTACCAGAGAGCTGAACTGTGCACAGACCCTGGCCTTCAATCACCAGGTATGATTCCCCTCTAAAAAATGAAACAGAACAAATTATTTGCCATTTTTTGGAAATATTTATATGACATCTACTTTTGAATGTCAGAATCTATCTTTCAAAGAAAAAGGCAGACCAGGGGCAGAAGAAACTGGGTACACTGGAGGAAGTGGATACTGGTGAAGGGAGGGGTGTTGGAACATTGTATACTTGAAACTAAATCATGAATAACTTGGACTGGAGCAATAGCACAGCGAGTCGAGTATTTGCCTTGCACGTGGCTGACCTGGGTTTGATTCCTCCATCCTGAGAGCCCAGCAAGCTACCGAGAGTATCTTGCCTGCACAGCAGAATCTGGCAAGCTATCCATGGCGTATTTGATATGCCAAAAACAGTAACAAGGCTCACAATGGTGACGTTATTGGTGCCTGCTGGAGCAAATCGATGAACAATGGGATGACAGTGCTACAGTTTGTAATTTAGGATTCAATAAAATAAAAAAAAGGCCTATCTTTCCATTTCAAAAAAAAAAAGAACAGAGCAAACTGCATTTTAGATAAATATTAAGCTCCAATAACACATGCATGCACAAAGCCATATAACAGAAGAAAAAAAAATACGACTTGCATACACAAAAACATACTATGGCAACAGACAGATGAAAAACACAAAAGAGTAAATGAATTAGAATGGAATACCTAAAAACAGCATCCCAATTCAAATATTTTCCTTGTTTGGAATCTGAATGCCGATCTAAATGTTGAACAGTTTCAGGATCTCGAATCAGACGCTTAAATTTTTCAACTTCTTTCTGAAAATGGAAAAAAAAATGATAATGGTCTGCCAGTCACGTGCTTGTTTCAAGAAAAGGTTAAATTTAGAGATTTTCTACCCTCCGTTCCGTAGCTCTGTCATGTTCGAGTTGTCGGCAGCAAACAAGCAGATCATTTAGTGCAAGGCTCATGATTCAGAATTTCAGAATGTACATCGTTGTCTGTAAAAAAGTACAGAGATGTACAGTTATTTCAGACTGTAGAATGAATCTAGAACTAGTGTGTAGTTAGACCTAACTGTGCAACTGGAGGGTCACTGTGATCAAAGGCACTATGATCTTTCTTAATACTTCTATATTTAAATGAGATTTCCTTAAAATCAATCGTACAAATGTGTGGTTTGCAGTAGCAAAATAAAAACGCAGAATTACTATCTTGATGCTTCTAAGAAACATGACAGTTAAAGTCATAACATTAAAGGTGAAGATGGCTCAAAGGGCTAGAGCGCAGGTTCTGCATGCAAAAGCCCTGTTCTTGGTCTCTGGTTCCCCCCGCCCCATACCAATGCAGGGAATAGTCCTCGAGCACTACACGTGTCCCAAAAACAAACAGATAAGATAAACAGAAGACAGGCAAACATAAAGATAAGAACACTAAAGGATCTGAATCTAAACTACTTAAAAAGCACTCTTTCTTGGGCCAGAAAGATAAGATGGCCCAACTGGCTAAGCACACCATCAAATGCGGGAGGCCCAGCTTTGATCCCCAACCTTGCGTGGATCCCCTAATCCACCCTCCATCAAGCTGTAAGCAGCTCCTGAGCCCACTGGGTATGGTACCAAATTCTAAAAAGTTAAAAAAGAGAATTACTTTTTAAAAATCACTCTTCGTTTATGCTTCAGAAATGTGTTTTGTTTTGTAATATTTCTTATCCTCTGTAGCATTTCTCTGGCCCCAACATAGGTTTTCTTGATGTTGCTGATGGATGCTTATCTCTATATGCATTTCTGAATGATTATTCAAAATAGCTATTCCAAATTTTTCTCAAATATTGTCAAACTAGTCATCAAAACTATTCTAACAATACTCACAAAACATCGACTATGTTTAATTTTTCATATCTGGACCATGGGTGTTATCAATTTAAAAGATCATTTTTTAAAATATTTTTAATTTTATTGAATCGCCGTGAGATAGTTACAAGCTTTCATGTTTGGGTTACAATCTCACAATGATCAAACACCCATCCCTCCACCAGTGCACAGTCCCCACCACCAATATCCCGGGTATATCCCCCCTTTCCCACCCTCCCCCTGCCTCCATGGCAGACAATATTCCCCATACTCTCTCTCTACTTTTGGGCATTATAGCTTGCAACACAGACACTGAGAGGTCATCATGTTTGGTCCATTATCTATTTTCAGCATGCATCTCCCATCCCAACTGGTTCCTCCAGTCATCATTTTCTTAGTGATCTCTTCTCTATTCCATTTGCCTTCTCCCCTCTGCTCATGAAACAGTCTTCCAGCTATGGCCCTTGTATCTACTGTAAAAGATCATTTCTAATCTTCTAATGAAAAATGGCATCTAACTACTTTTGCTTGATTTCTTTGATCCCTAGAAAAGCAAGACACTTTTCTCTTGGTGTGTCCATCTTTTTCCTTGAAATGTATTTAACTGAATATATTGTAAATAATGCATATTTTAATAATGTGTACCCATATACTCTTCATATAACATTTGTATATACCTGGAGTTTAATATACAGGATTTGTTTTCCGCAATTTATTTTGCTCACTCAATCTCATTTGACGCACCCTGAAAGCAGACTATAGACGGAACATGATGGCCACTCAATACTTGTATTGCAAACCACAATACCCAAAAGGAGAGAGAGTAAAAGGGGATGCCGTGCCACAGAGGCGAGGTGGGGGGAGGGGGAAGTGGGGTGGGGATGGTGGGAGGGATGCTGGGACCATTGGTGGTGGAAAATGGGCACTGGTGGAGGGATGTATATCTGACCATTATATAACTGAAATGTAAGCACGGAAGTTGGTAAGTCTGTAACTGTACCTCATGGTGATTCACTAATAAAAAAAATAGTATCTCATTTGAAAATCCTCCAAGTCATCTGGTAGAGCTCCAGTTTATAATTTTGCTTTTGGGTCTTTATTTTAATTGAATCATGTGAGATACACAGTTACAAAGTTGTTCATGATTGTGTTTCAGTCATGTTTCAACACCAGTCCCTTCACCATTGTACATTTCCCACCACCATGCTTCTTGTAACAGCTATCAGACCTTAGTTAACCTTGCCTGCAACTAAGCATCTCAACCAGCTTTATTTTTTATAGTGTTTTGGGGCCATACCCAGAGGTGCTCCCAGCAATGCTCAGAGGACCAGGAACTGAATCTGAGCCTCCTGCATGCAGAGCATGTGAGCAAGGACTGGAGAAATAGTCTAGACGGCAGGACAACTGACTTGCACACAGCTGACTAGGGTTTGATCCCTACCACCTCTTATGGTTCTGGAGCCTGCCAGGAGTAATCCTTGAACTCAGAGCTCCATTAGGAGTGATTCCTGAGCACAGAATGAGAAGTAGTGTTGGGTGTGGCCCAAAAACCAAACCAGAAAAATAGAAAAAAAAAAGAAACTACTTAAGACTCCATTCCCACAGGGAATGAAAACATATATATTTCTTAAGTAATAGTCTCTGAATTGGTAAATTCAATGTTTAAAATCTCAAACAATATCTCTGTGCAGAATTTGACAGTGATGTCTACAGACCTGGAAAAAATATGTGGTCTAGGTACGCCATCTTTTCAAAGGGTAAAAAAGTGGGTTCTGTAACCAAATGGCACAAGTTTAAATCCTAGGATCATCACTTACAAGCTGTCTTACCTCTTTCTAAATCTCAGTTTTCTCAATGATAGAATGAGACAGTAGTTCCTAATGCAAAGATTAAGGAATTATAAGGATTTATGTAGTTAACAGTGCCTGGAAACAGCAAATAAATGTCAGTAATCATATCACTTCTATTTCCTATCTGTAATATTTCTTCCCACACCTGGAAGAACACCCTTGCTTCCTTTTCTGTTTTCTCCCAATGTGATCTCACCCATTCCTATGACTTCCTATGTGTTAAAAATGCCCGAATTTGCCAGAACTCACTCTAGAGATACAAGAACTATCATCTACGCTTTGTTGCCTTTAGAGAGTATTTTCCATTCGTCTGGAGAGCTTGGAAAGGTAGCACCCCAAACTAAGTTGATGCTTCCAGGTTGAGTTTACATCTAAACTGCCACTGTACTCGTCTATAACATTTTACCACCTAGAACCGTTAACAGTCTTATAACATGCGTACCTGGTAAAAACTGCAGCCACCAATTTTAAGAGCGCTCGCCACCAGCAAGAATTAGATCAAAGAGTACCAGGAGGTCACAGGGCTGCTGTCAGAATTCACACTCCTTCAGAACACCAAAGTGTAGTTTAGGCCTCAGCAAATGCTTCCTGATGAAAATCACTAATGATAGGGAGGGGAAGGGAGGGGAGGCAGAGTAGCTAAACCACCTCGTTAAATCGGAGTCTAATACGGTTAACGGGAAGGGAAGCACGCAGAGCGTTCAGATGGGGCAGAGATTCAAGGCTAAAGTCGCTAGGAGTTGGGAGAAGGCAGGAGACAGCGAGGTGGGGAGGGGGGGCGGTTCGGAAAGAGACTGAAGAAAGGAATAAAGAAATGCTGGAGGAGTGCGTGAGTTTAGGAAAGCGGGGGTAGGGCAAGACACTTCGGGGGACTAAGGAGCAAACATCTGGGATGCGACTGCAATTGCCAAAGCAGAAGCCCCAGCGCTGCAGCCGCGCCCCTACTGCAGGACTCACAGGGCCTAAAGTGGGGCTCGCGGGAGGCGGCGGTGACTGCGGCTCCGACCCCTGCTCCACGCGCGATCGCAGCTGCGCCACTCAGCAATCGCGCAGCATTCCCGCTTCCGGTTCAAACCCGGCGCGACCACGCGACGCGGGTAGCTGGAGGAAGAGGCAAAGCCGACCCGACGCCCGACACGCTCCGCCCCTGCGCACCAAACCTCGTTCGCTCCCCTAGCTCCACGCACTCGCGCCACCAAAACATTGGGCGAAACAGGGTCGCCGCGCCTGCGCCTGGTCCGCCAATGGAGAGCCTCCTCGCCCGCCGCGACCCCACCCCCCTCACAGCCGGGGCCGGAAATGACGTCGCAAGCCCGGCGCGCCGAGGCGGGATTTCTCTCGGCGCCTTTCTCCCTGGCGCGCCCGCGATTGGCCGGCGCGGAGCTGAAGAGGCGGGACCAGCGGCCGCGGGTTCGGCGCCGCCGCCGGGACCGGGAGATGCTGCGCTGGAGCGGTCGCGGAATTGGCTCGTCTGTCGCTCGCGTCCCTCGTTGCGCTTCCCGCTGCGGCCTCGGTCATGTTGCTGCCGTCGGACGTAGCCCGGCTGGTGTTGGGTAAGCGGGGCGCGCGCGGGAAGGGGCTGGGGGCCGGGCCCAGCCCGGTGGCCGAACCCGCGGGTCCGGAGGCTTTCCCAGGGTGGGGAAGCCCGGGCGGGGGGTCCTGCGTCCCGGTCGCCCCGGGCCCGGGCGCTTGAAGCCTCTTTGTGTCGGGCCGCCCTGCGCCGCCGGGCGCTGAGGAGAAGCGCGGGCAGGGACAGCCGAAGCCTGGGCTCGGCGGGTCAGCGGGGCCTGCAGGGCGGACGGACGCACGGACCCCGCGTTCTGCAGCCACCTGAGCGCCCCCACCCTCGGTCAGGACGGGGACCCTCGGTCAGAGCGGCGTCGCTCGCTCCCCTCACCCCTGGCTTTTGTGGCCCAGCTCTCCAACGCCCTTCGAACTCGGGCGGCGAGGCGAACGGGCCCGGCGGGGCTGGGGTCTGAAGAGCCTCCGAGGGCCGTTTCTTGTCGGGGTCGGACCTCCGACCCGGGAAGTGGCCCCCACCCGGCCTCCCTGCGGGGGTCGGCAGTCTGTCGCGGGGCAGGAGGGTGGGGTGGACGCGGGTCCTGTTCGTTCCCCCGAGAAGAACCGGGAGCCCCGGGCGGGCCCGCGAGGCACGTAGGGCGCGACGCGCTTCCCGGACGTGGGAGGCGGCGCCCCCGGGAGTGCCGGGGCCCCGTCTGTGCAGGAACTTCCCGTGGGAGCCACGTTTCACGGGGTGGGCGCTCCCGCCGGGCGTGGGGCGTGCCGAACGAGGTAAAACCAGGGGCTGGTGCCCGGGCCGGGGAGAGCAGTTCGCAGGAAGGTGATGGTTCCACCACCCCATCCTGTGGGGAAACGAAGCGCCGGGGCTTAAAGAGCTGTTGTGAGCCCTCGGCCCCCTCCTTGCCTTTGCTCTCGAAATTGCACATGGACGGTTGGTTGGTTAACCTTGGTGTGTATCTGTGCGTATCTTGTCGCTTCTGGAGTTTCGGGACGCGGCGCAAAGCCACCCAAAGGAGACTGGGACATTGTCTGTGATAACAGCGTTGACTCGGGTTGTTTCTACCCCTCGCTGTGTTTTGCGTGCTCTAACAGTGAGTTCCGGCCATCTCATGGTCCCGTTGACTTCAACAGTTTGACGCCCTGGGCGCGGTAGGGTGTTGAGTTGCATCCCTGGCCAGTAGGCGTTGGATGCCACACTCCAGCCTCTGTCTAGTTGTTACCATGAAAAAAAAAAAGTCGGGAAAAGGTGCAGAACCGCCATGTCCCCACCCTGCAAGACCTACTTTGTTAAAGCAATTTACTATGAGGGCCGGTCAGTGAGCTAAGTGGGGGAGCACACACTTCTTAGGGGAGCATCTGGGTTTGTCCCTGGAACTTCTCCCCTCCCCCCCACGCCCCAAGAAAGTTAAGATAGTAACGGAATTTTTTAAACTAGTGTTTTACACCCATGTGTGACTGCTCTTCATCAAGCAGCTGTGCTGTTTAAATTCCTCCTTTTTAAAAAAGAATGGTCGGAAATCCAGTCATTCTCTCCTGGGGGTTAGGCCATAGGTAAAGTTACTGTTCTGTGGTGCTGGCGAATACACCAGGGTCCTCCTTGTCCAGGACAAGAGCCTTAATCCCTGTACTATCTGGCCTATCACTGTTTCCTTAAAAGTTGTTGTTCGCTTTCCTTTTTCATCACCACCAGTCATATGCCTCCTCTGTTACTTTAGAACCATTGTCATGGTTTTTTTTTAATCTTGGCGTTTCTCGCTTATTACCTTTAGGGATGCCTGCCCAAATCATTCATATTCTGAAAGTAAAATGTGCACTTACCAAAAATTTCAGATTGTGCAAAAATTAAAAGAAAGACCTCCATATTCATTGTCTTTTATATTTTTTTCAATTTTAAAGTTAATACCTTTACTTGGCAGGGTGGACACATTGCTTGTAATGACGAGGTTCCACACACTTGCTCAGGTGCTTGCACTTGTAGGTGCCCAGAAGTTGCGCACTTTGCTGTGGTGCCGGGGGTTCCAGGTAGCATCGCTGTTAAGATTAAACTCTGTGTTGTGTTTGGAAGTCAGATGCTCTCTCACTGAGTGCTCACTGACCCCTGCCCCCATAATTCATGTTTTAATACACAGTCACCCTTTCCTAGACCCCACCTTACATTCTGTCATCTTGTGTAAATGTCCGCTTTCTTTTTAAAATGTGGACTTTAAGTTCACCTGTTTTCTCATAGACCTTTCATTCATTCTTCAGCACAGTCTGCTTTTGCATCTCACTACTCCACTTCTTTGAGTTTGGGGCCACACCGTCTAGTGCTTGTAGGTTTGTTTGGTGCTGGGGTTAAACTCAGGACCCAGCTCCTCACACAGTAGTGAGGTGTGCTCTTAAGAGACCTGGAGCTTCTCTGTAAAAACTGTACAGGCGGTAATACTGCACGGTATGTTTTATTGCCTGATAAAAATCCCAGATTAGTTTTTATCAGTCAAGAGTTTGTGGCTACCTAAAAGTAAGATGTTTCCATTTGGTATTATTTAATAGGTCATTTTCTGGGTGTGGAAGTTCTCAAAAGCTTTTCCATATTAAGTAATGGTATTGATAGTCCCAGACCCTAAAGATAGACCAAGTCCTGTGTGCTAAATGGTTGCAATCACCTTTGGGATTGCAGATGGGGGTACCTGTACCTGTCCAAGCAGAACTCGTCGCCCCTGCTCCTGCCTCTGCTTCTCCGCCACTGTCCCATGCCTCAGGCACATCAAAGTGCTAGTTTTTACAGATACTCTTATGTGTTGTGCTTCCTCGGCAATGTTTTTCTCCCTGTATTTTTCTCTCTTGTCTTTTATACTTCATTGTATACCACTCCTTTTTTTTTCCCCTTTTTGGGTCACACCTGGCGATGCATGGGGGTTATTCCTGGCTCTGCACTCAGGAATTACTCCTGGTGGTGCTCAGGGGACCATATTGGGATGCTGGGGATCGAACCCGGGTCGGCCGCGTGCAAGGCAAACGCCCTATCCACTGTGCTATCGCTCCAGCCCCCATTGTATACCACTTCTATGATACCATTACATTGTTTTTTATATACAATTTTTCTTTGGTTTTGGGAC
Organism: Sorex araneus; assembly: GCF_027595985.1. NCBI lineage: Eukaryota > Metazoa > Chordata > Mammalia > Eulipotyphla > Soricidae > Sorex > Sorex araneus. Next base: position 160,983,003 of record NC_073304.1, on the reverse strand, counting down.
CACACTGGTGATGCAGTGGTGCTCAGTGATCACTTCTGGCAGGGTTCCGGGGACCATATCTGGTGCCAGGGATTAATCCTCATTGGCATGCAAGACCCGTGCCCTACCTGTTGTACTATCTCTGAGGCCCATTAGATTGATTTATTGTAGTTGTATTACTTACATACTTTTAATGTGCCTAACATAGTCTAGCCATTTGTCTTTTCCCAGTGGGTCCACAGTTTGTTTCTTTGTAAGAAAGACACCAGTTTGTGTGGATCGACTCTGTGAGAACAAGCACAGAGCAAAGGTAGCTCTGGAGTTGAGGAATGGCTTTGGTTCTTGGCAGAACTTGTGAGTCCACTGCTTTCTTGATCACCTCTTGCGGCTCTTCTATTCTCTTGTACTGAAGATGTCACCTTTCTGGTATCGTAGGTTTTTTTCATTTTGAAATAAGCATCAGTGAAATGTTTTGGGATTTTAATACCACCAAGTAGCAAGCCACTGGCTGAATACTTCAGGGCAGCAATGCTTTTGAAGCAATACCAGAGAGGGTGAGCAGAACAGCCCCAGGAGTGACCGCCTATGCAGTGTCCTCACGTGTGACAAAAGGGCTTTCCAGGCTGACTAGGGTAGTCTGTAGGCATCTCACCAAGTTGAACTACTTGGGTGCCACAGTCTTTTTTTTTTTTTTTTTTTTTTTTTTTTGCTTTTTGGGTCACACCCAGCGATGCTCAGGGGTTACTCCTGGCTTTGCACTCAGGAATTGCTCCTGGCAGTGCTTGGGGGACCATATGGGATGCCGGGGATCGAACCCGGGTCGGCCGCGTGCAAGGCAAACGCCCTACCCGCTGTGCTATCGCTCCGGCCCCGGGTGCCACAGTCTTATCGCCACGGTTTTGCAACCAGAGCGGAAGCTGCTTCTCTTTCAAGCCCTGAATTTTCGCTGCTGAGCGCTTGCCCTTGTGCGTGGACTTTCTGGAATACATCGCAGACACGAGTCATCTGCCAAGCCCTCCTTTCTTGAATAGGTCCTGCCGCAGAGGGCTTTCTTCTTCTTGGCTTTTTAGCCTTAAGGTAACTTTTTTTCCTTGTTTTTCTTTTTTTGGACCATTCCTGGCTCTGTGTTGGGGGGGGGGGGAGGTCTTATGCTGTGCCAGGATTCAAAACAAGGACCACAGACTAGGACCAATTCCTAACTTTTATGTTTCTCCAGTTCAGCCTTTCGTTTCTTTATTTTTGTTTGTTTGTTGATAGGGGATGGGAGAGGGAGCACATCCGACAATGCTCAGGGCTTACTGCTGGCTCTGCACTCAGGGATCATTTCTGGCAGTGCTTTGAGGACCATATAGGATGCAGAGATTGCACCTGGGTTGGCTACTGCAAGGCTCTATCCAAAGTACTGTTACTCTGGCCCCACCCAGCTTTACCTTGCTGCCTTCCACTTTTTTTCCTTCAGCCTTTTCACCAGCTTTCTTGTCTGGGAAGAAGAATGCCACTTAGGCTCTCCGCTGAGATGTGATCCCGGGGGCTGCATGTATGCGGCCTCTCTGCAGCTGCACGAGCATGATTCCAGAGGCCAGCTAAACTACTTTTGGTACTGGCAGCTCCTTGCACAAATGTCTCCAGACTAAGAACTAAGCCACGGCTCCATGGCTTAGTTTTTCTAAGGGAAAGGTTTTTCTCTCCCCTTTTCCTTGCCTGGGAGGGGGGGAAGGGCATGGCGACCTCCATATTATGAGGACCACTAATGAGAGATACAAGCTTGCAATGATCCAATTTCTGGAAGAAATTTCCCTGGACTTAGTTGCTAAAATACAGAAATCCAATATCTTCACAGCAGGTCTGACTCTAGTGGGGAACTCCTAACAATAATAGTGAGGTTTTTGTTGAAATATTGAATGTAACCAAAGTAAAGAGAAAGTAAAGTGAAATTTATCAGTTACACAGGTTGGGGGGGATATGGGGGGGATGGGAGTTATACTGGGGTTGTTGTTTTTTTTTGTTTGTTTTTGTGGAGGTTTGTTTATTTTGGTGGTGGTGGAATATGTGCACTGGTGAAGGGATGGTTGTTTCAGCATTGTATAACCGAGACTTAAGCTTGAAAGTATTGTAATTTTCCACATGATGATTCAGTAAAAAAAAAAGAAGAAGAACGCCACTTGCCACTTTTACTGCTAAAATTTTGTGGCATTAATATTCATAACACTTTTTAACCATCACCCACCTTTGAACTATTTCATCTTCCTAAATTGAAACAGTCTTTTGTAATCTTCATATTCTCCCCACTTTATTTAAACATAGTGATTTACAAAGTTGTCCGTGATGATTTGTTACAGGCATTCAGTAGTCCAACATTAATCCTGCCACTACTGTCACTTTCCCTCCACCATTGTCCATATTTTCCCAACCACCCCTCAAGCCTGCCCCAATAGCAGGCCAAATGCCTGTTACCACTAAATGCCTAGTGGAAAAATTAAAAAATACTTGTGTAGAAGAAGTTTTGTGGAAATCATATCTCACCATGGGACATTAAGTCCTTGTGTGATGGTTTACTAAGCTGTTGTTGCAAGTTAAGCCTTCTGTGTTAATGTTTTTGTAGATCAAGATTGGTTGGCTTCTGTGTTACATTCCCCTTCAATCTGGTGTGCTCCTACCAAGATGTGGTCACCCTAGAGGTCTCAGCTTGGAAGGAATAGCTGAGAAATGTTTGCAACCAGCTGATCTCTTTTAAGATTTAATTATGAGTCTTCAGAACAGTGCCAGTAAGTGAGCTTACATAGCAGCAGTGGTGGGATGTGGGTCTTCGTATTCTTAAACTGTGATCAGTTAACAGGTTTCAAGAGTTTTGTGAGTCTCCCAAACTATCTCCTCCCCTCCCCCCACTTTTGAGGGGGGGTGGACATCAGGGGAGTCTATGCATGGTATTCAGGGTCTATTTCTGGCTCTACTCGAGGCTCACTTCCAGCGGTCCTCAAGGAACCATTTGTGGTACTGGGAATTGAACTGGGATTAACTGCATGCAAAGCAAATGCCTGAAACCCTGTCCTGTCTCTCGGGTCCCTCTCTTTTTCCTTTTTGAATAGCGGCTTCACTCAGCAGAGTTTAGCAGAAGCACAGTGACGATACTCTTGGGCTCCCGTGGCCAAATACAAGGCTCTTACATGAACCCACTTGGGATCACAGGGAAGACTAGGAGAGGTGAAGCAGTGTAGACACCGGGTTCACTATTTGCAAATGCAGGACAGTCTTGTCTAATGAGGTCAGCAGCCGTAGAGGAGACTTTACTGGAGGATGGGAGTTCTGGAAAAGGAACTTCTTGCAGCTACTCTCCATCTCCTGAGTGCTTCACTTTGAGTAAGCCAGCCAAAAACATTGACACGAATCCTAGCATTTGAATGGAGTCAGCTTTCCCTTCATACATTGCAGAGTAGGGGAGGGGGACAAATTGACTGGAGAGCAGACAGAACCGATCATAGCCACTGGTGCTACAAATTTGTGACTACCAAAGGAAAGGCGGAGACAAGTGGGATAATCAGGTAAAGGGGCTAGTAGTGTGGTGAAAGATTACATTGGATTTTTTTATGTCCTGTGTATAGACTTTGACTTATAGTGATGTACCCAAGACCTACATAATTTTATAATAAACACTATTGGAAAAAATTATTTTATTTATTTTTTATTTAGGGGCCACACCTAGCAGTGCTCAGGGTTTACTCCTGGCTCTGCACTCAGGGATCACGCCTGGCAGGGTTCCGGGGACCATATGGGGTGCTGGGGATCAAATCTGGCCAGCTGTGTGCAAAACAAAACACTATCTCTCTAGACTCATCTATTGCAAAATGTTCAAGTTACTGATTTTATTCACCTTTATAGCACTAAGATATCAGAAGTGTGACTGTTACATTTTCTTCTGTCTACTGCTTATCTTTCAGCTTATCTTTTGTTCACTTATTTTTTTTCAGATTCTGTTACTCATACTGTTGTTGATATTAAAAACTTAGCCTTTCTATATTTCATTCATTTCATTCTATATTTTCAGTTTTATCTTCAGTTATGTTCTGTCAGTTACATAGTGTCTTCCCCTATGAGCAAGTTCCCCAAATAATGCTCTCTACACTTTCTGCCAAGTTCATTATTCTCTAGTCTTCTTCAAGATAGACCTCTTCCTTGAAATATTGCAAAATTTTCCTCAGTCTTGAGAGTATTTTGCTTTATCAATCACAGTCTTTTTGTCTTATTGCCACTTTTGCTTAATATATATGTATGTGTACATATGTGTACACACATAGCCATATATGTTTGTGTATCTTCTGGGTTTTCATAGATGATATTTGCAGACAGGCTTTGTCTTGGTTTTGAATCTAGTAAAGCAACGTACTATAAGTTGAGTCTTCCTAAGAATCACCTACACTCACATATGTGAAGGTAGATGGTTTTTCTAGCTCTTTCTTGACACCCAGTTCCTATAATTTGAACACAGTGAATAGAGTTAGAATTTTCTTTCCTATTTTTTGTGTTTTGTTAGGGGTTGGATTGGGCAGAACTTACTCCTGTCCTCAGGGATCACTCTTGGCCATGCTGGGGTTCAAAGCTGAGCCAGCCACATGCAGGGCTAGACCTTTAGCCCTGTACAATCTATTTGGTCCAGATTTCTTTTCTTTATTGCTTCCATTTCTCCAGTCCGTTTTGTTGCCTGTTACTACATCTACTCAAAAGCCAGCAGAAGACAATATTAAGATACATGGACACCCATGTATATTTATTTACTCCAACATCTTTGTCAGTAAGTTTATGTGGAAAGAGATTTATTCTCTGACTGGATAGTTCAAAGGGTTTGGTGGGCGCCTAGCTTGCATTTGTGGCCACAACCCTGGTTTGAATCTGAGCACTGGTGGGTATGGGTATGACTCAGAAACCAAGACAGGGGGAAAAGACATTTATTCTAACTTACTAGTAACTCTTGTTGTTTGAAAGAGTAATTGTTGCCTTGCATGAGGCTGTCAGCATAGTGGCCGTCAGCCAACCACCAGGTGACCTGGGATTCGGCACAGGTGTTCAACCTGGCACAGACCCTCCGTGATAGGGTCCTGCTCTGCCAGCTGCTCAGCAACCTGCGGGTGCACTCCATCAACCTCAAGGAGATCAACCTAAGGCCGCAGATGTCCCAGGTGCTGCCCAGAGACCAGGCAGGTGCGTGTTTGTCAGTGTGCAGATCATTACAACATGCCAGTTGACCAAAAGCTTACATTCGGTAGACTGGGAACACCTGTAAAGGCGATGAGCCTGCCCCAAAAGCCTCCATCCCTCTTGGAGAACCTGGCAGGCTACCCGTGGTATACTCAATGTGCCAAAACAGTAACAGTGACGGTCCTCATTCCCCTGAAAGAGCCCCCAATACGCCATCGGGCTACATTAGCATGTGACAGGGACGAATGGAGACATTACTGGCACCCGCTCTAGCAAATTGATGAGCGATGGGATGATATTGGGAGTGATTATATTCAAAGATGCTAGAACCTAGTTTGACCTTTTTTTTTTTTACTCTATTTGAGATTTTTGAATACAGTTGGCTCCTTGAATAATTATGAAATTTAGTGACACTATGCCTTTAAAAATCTGGAAATAGTTTATAGTCAACCATCCACTAATGTCGTTTTCATATGGTTGGTTGAATCTGTAACTGTGAAATGAGGATAGAAAGAAGTCACTTACAAGGGCCAGGGCTGGCTAGCTCAAAGGCCGGTTTTTCGAGCTTTGCATGCATACTGTCCTGAGCTAGTTGTGGCCCAGAAAAGAAATTGCATATAAGTGGAACTGTGAGGCTTAAAGCTGTGTTGTTCAAGGGGCATCTGTAATTTGTATTTAGGACTTCCCCTATTAGAATAATGAGTTTAATGATAAATCATCAGATGATAATTATGGGTAAGGTTTTTATAGGTAAATAACTGGTTAAATATATATGAGAAAAAAAACATGAAGAGGCCTTATGTTTACCATGTTCTTTACCATGTTCTTTTGGAATTTCTGGCTAAAAATAAAACTAAATACCTCAAGTCTAAAGTAAAATTGAGAACTCTAGTTTTATCCAAAGCTATGGTTGGTTGTTTTGTGGTGCCAGAGATAAAACTCAGAGACTCACATGTAAGGTGCATGTGCTCTCTCAGTGCTGTTCCCCTGGGGACTTGCTTTTGAGATCAGACTATCTTAGATAAGATACATTATAACTTGCAAGTACTTGTTATAGAAGTCATTTATCCCTTAGTAGCCTTTTTTTCACTGCATATTGTTTAAAAGTATAATGTTGTAGAGTAAACCACAAATTATCAGGTCTGTGATTATTCCATTCCTGGCAAATGCTGGTGCAAATTACCACATTTTCCTGGGAAAAGTTAATTGTACGTTACCACATTTCATCAAGGGTAGTGTTCCTCATCCTTTTTCATTTCACACCCCTTATGGAGTATTTTCTAGATCATTTTCCTAATTGCCACTCCCACATGAAATTTAAATGACACAGAGCCAGTATATATTATTTAATATCTGTGACTTATGCATAAAAGTATGTTCTTTATTCCCTTCTCCCTGAGAACCATTTCTCCTTTGAAATTTCAAGTTTTCAAATTTCTCCTTTGAAGTACTAGTATGTGAATACTTGGCCTAGTGAAAAACAAATCTAATTTAAGGAATTAGAATTCACCTCCTTGAATCCAAGTAGTTATGAATGCATCTGGAGTTATTAGTACCTTGAAACTCCCCATTATGAAAACAAATGATTTATTTGGGGCTCTTGATTAAAGAAAAAGTTCTGATTGCACCTGTTCTGCGGGTGGTTCTGAGGTTCTCATTTTAAGTTTCTATTTTCATTTATTCCTACTGGAGGTGATTCTACCTGTGCTTTGAAGAAGTTCGTGAGACGAAAGTATTCTTTTGGTTGCCTTTTCATCTTCCAAAAGACTATATTTGGATTTTGATTAGTATGCTTTTTTCTTTTCTTCCCTGTGTGGTGGGAAGCATGCCCTGCTGGGCTTGGGGGATTGTATGTGGTGCTGGGGATCAAACCCAGCTTTGCCACGTACAAGACAATTGCCCTGCCCACTGTACTATACGGTCCAGTGTGTTTACTTCTGTGATTCTCTTCATGTAATGTAGGCATTATTTTGCAGAGGTTGGGAAACTGATCGACTCCTAGTTGAAAATGGTGAGTTCGTTCCCAAATCCTAGAGGTAGTTCCTAAAATGGGATTCCAGTTTCCTTGCGCTTTTTATAACCTTGTATGTCAGGACTGGTGGTGAGCGGCAGTGTGCAGTGTGTCTGAAGTTTGATCTCCAGCACTGCCTCACATTTCCTAGTGCCTTGCTTAAGCAGATGGTTGCATTCCCATGTTGTAACAAAAAAAATTTTTTTTTCGGAGCTGAAATTCATGTAGTAGATTTGCCTTGTGCTTGTACTATTAAGTACAAGGTCAGGCATTTGCCTTGCATTTCAAACCAGGTTTAATTCCCAGCACCACACATGTTCCCGTGACTGAGTCCTACTAGAAACGGTCCCTGAGCACTTCTGGGTGTGGCCCAGAAGCTAAAAACAGCAAAGTTTTTTTTGTGTTTTTATTTTGTTGGGTTTTTATTTTTTCTTTGGGTCACACCTGGCAGTGCACAGGAGTCAGTCCTGGCTCTGCACTCAGGAATCACTCCTGGCAGTGCTGGGGGACCATCTGGGATGCTGGGAATTGAACCCCAGTTGGCCGCATGCAAGGCAAACATCCTACCCGCTGTGCTCTCTCTCTATCCCGCAAAGTTGTTTCAAAATATATGAATTTGTGGGGCTGGAGAGATAGCACAGCCAGCGTGCAGCCTGCTCTTCTTACACACAGCCGAGCCGTTTGCAATCCCTGGAATTCCATAAGGTCCTATGAGCACCAAGTGTAGTCCCAAAACAAAAATAAAAAATAGAAGATGTATGCCTAATTGTCAGTAAGTGGCAGATTTGTACATACATTGTTTATACTTACTACCTGGGGTTGTGTAAAAGTTTCTTAGGTGCTGGGCGGTCAGATCAATGTTGTAACATTGTATGCTAAAACTCAACTATGTAAATCACAGAGATACAATAATTTTTTTTTTCATTTCTTGGATGGAAGGTGCTGCAAGTTTCAAGAAGCCCTGGTCTAGGGCTCCCAATCTATCAGCACCACACAGACAGACTTTGTAGGCTTTCTCGGTGTATTTGTGGGGCTCAGTTAGATAGCAATTTCAAGTGAGAAAAAGTAGACCCTTGAGACATTTAGAAATAATTGCTGTAGTAGCAAAGTACTTACCGTTACATCAGCATGGATCAGTGCTGCAAGGGCTATTACACAGGAATCTAATACTGGGATTGCTGTACATAGTAAAACTTTTTTAAAAAACTGAGGAAGTTACAGTTAAATTTGACCTAAAGTATGAGTGGGAATTGACTGAAACTAAGAAAAACTAAACTGCCCAAGTAAAAGAAATATAGAAAGGCCTTGAAATAAGAACATTTGTTTATTTACATAATTGAGAAATTTGTTTGACTGGGATAGGTGGAAGGGCAGGACAGAAGTCTTAAAGAAATTAAGGGTGCAAAGCAAAAAGAATGTTCAGGGGCTGGAGCAATAGCACAGCGGGTAGGGCGTTTGCCTTGCACTCGGCCAACCGGGGTTCAATTCCCAGCATCCCATATGGCCATATGATCCCCTGAGCACTGCCAGGAGTAATTCCTGAGTGCATGAGCCAGGAGTAACCCCTGTGCATCGCCGGGTGTGACCCTAAAAGAACCAAAAAAAAAAAAAAGTTTAATATCTTGAGAATGTTAGATATCTTTTTAAATTACGATTACTTGTATACCAAACAACTGTAAAGCTCGATGTTTGTAGTATGTTCACAGTATATACAGCCATCACCATAACCCAGACTGTTCTCATCACTGCCAGTAAGAGATCCCAGGCCTGTTAATAGTCATTCCCACAGGACTTGTTTTATTTTATTTAGTTTATGTGGATTTGGGAGCCATACATGGCTCTGTGCTCAGGGGTTACTGCTGTTTTTCTCCTTTCCCATCTTCTCCAGCCACCACTCTCATTTATGATTCTGGAGTTTTTTTTTTATTTCATGTAAATGGGGTTATACAAACAAAATGTGGCCTTTAATACCTGACTCCTTGGACTTAAATTCATCAGTTCTGTACCAGTGTCATTTTTGTAGCTGAATATTGTTCCATTCTGTGACTATCATTTTATTGCTGGACATTTGGGTGTTTTCCAAATTTGGGGGCTATTGTGAAAAATGCTACTGTGAGCATTTGTATGCAAGTCGGGCTCAAACATGTTAACCAGCCCCAGAAACTTGAATTTTTTTTTAATGTACTCAGCTAGGAAGGTGCACATGAAATGGAATTGCACAAATGAAAATGCGGCAGTAGAGTGGGAAGCTAGCTCAGTGGGCTGGCGCGTCGGCCGCAGTGCGGCTTTGCATGCTGGAATCCCCAGCTCTGTTCTCTGCTCATCCCACCCCATGGCTGGATCCCTAAACACTGAGGGGTGTGTAACCGGGTCCTCCATCCCCCATCAAAAACACAAATTTGATAGTCTTACAGACATTCATCCATTTTCCTTAAATGTAAGGTTTTCTTGCGGTGTTGTCTTAGAGTTGACTTCAATAATTTGTGGTTTCTTTGCTTGGATGGAAGAAAGGAATTTTTTGGAGGCCCTCGTTTCCAGCTGAGTCAGTCCCTTTAGAATTTAGAAACTAAGCTGTATGGCTTAACTGGATTTTTATCTACAAGTACAATGTCCTTTAGATAAAATGTCATACACCTGAAGAATTCGCGTGATTTTTCTTTTCCACTTTAAAGTTTCCACCAGTTTTCTTGAGGAGGGCACTTGCAGCAGAGCTGGGAGCCACCGGGGCTACACCCGGCAGCAGTGTGTGAGTTTGGAAAGGGGATTTGCGTCCTGGGAATTGAACCCAGGGCCTCAAAGATGCATGACAAGTACTCTATCTCCAGGCCCACAGGGTTTGTTTTATTTTACTTAATTTACCTGGGTTTGGGAGCCACACCTGGCTCTGCTCTCAGGGGTACACTACTAGAGGTCCTCAAGGGGGCATATTGGGTGCTAGGGATGTAATGTGGGTCAGCTGCATACAGGGCGAGTGCCTTTCCCGCTGTAGTGTCTCTCTGACTTAGTGCTTATTTTAGATTAGGAGCCTGGTCTGACTGATAATCATTTTTTCTTTTTGATCTTTTCAGTGGTTCATGTAGGATAGACTACTAGTCAGAGTTCCTTAATTTTCTTGCAGAGTAGGCATTCATTTCATTTTCTTAAAACAGTTGGCATTTAAATGAAGTGTAGAAGTAAATAGCAACCTTGGGAGAACGTAGTTTTTAATATATTGTCATGAGTAATTTACTATCAGTAATTTACTATCAGTAATTTATGAGTAATTTACTATCAGTAAATTTAGTATCAGTAATAATAAATACAAGAGAGAGAGAAAGAGAAAAAATTGTTCCTCTTATCTCCATACTGACATGGTCAGTGGATGGATATGTTAACTCATGACAATATATTAAAAACTACGTTCTCCCAAGGTTGCTATTTACTTCTACAGTCCCGGAAGTGAGCGATGCAGAATCTCACACGGCAGAGCCTGACAAGCTACCCGTGGCGTATTCGATATGCCAAAAACAGTAACAATAATGGGCCTCATTCCTGTAACCCTGAACTCAACAGGTACGAATGAGACGTTACTGGTGCCCGCTTGAGCAAATCAATGATTAATGGGACAGCGGTGATACAGTGATATTTCTGTAAGCATTACAGTGCAGCAAATCACTTTGACTTTGTCAAATAACTCTTAATTTAAATAATTTTCCAACAGATAGCCATCTGTTTTATGAATTCCTTTTTGTATTGCAGTGCAAACTGGTGTTTATGGGCAAGTCTACAGAATACCAGCCTTTTCCATCCAAGGTTCCATTTGTGATATGAAAGTGTTCTTATTTTGTACATCATTTTTCAAAAATCTATAAAATTGACTGGAGTTAACTTTTTTCATTTAGGTTACTTACAACAGGAAAACCTTACTTCTACCTGCCAGACTTTCATTTTGGAAAGTTCAAATTTAAAAGAATATGCAGAACACTGTACAGATGATGGTTTGATCCCAGCCTGCTTACTGGTGAGTGATTTGTTCCTTAAGAGAAATATTTCATCTTTGACCAGAATAAGAGATGGAAAAAAAAGCAGTATTAAAATCAACTCACGTATCTGATAGTTTGTTCCTGGATGACTAGAAGAAGGCCAACTCTTTTCACATATATGCTAGAGCTACACTTTGTGCCTCTGAGAATGTTTCTTAATATCACCCTTATTTCTGTTTAATTGCTACTTACCTTGGGGCTTAAATGTTTCCCAATTGCTAAAGGGTTAAATAATTTTATCACTCCGAAAATTCATGTGTTGAATCCCTAACCCCTAGTTTTATGGTCTTTGGAAATGAGGACATTTGGGAAGTAATTAGATTTAGACTGCTTCTTGTGGTTAGCACCCTTCTGATGGGATTAGTGTCCTCAAAGGAACTGAGGGAGAGAGAGATCTCTTTGCGAGCACACTCAGCAAAGACCACGTGGGCATAACCAAAAGGGGGACACCTGTACAAGCCAGGAGGAGGGAACTCAACAGGAATGGAAATAACAGACACCGTGCTCTTGGACTCCCAAATGAGCACTCAAAAATAAAAGTGTTTGTTACTTAAGCCAGCTGGTCTGAGGTATTGTCAGTCTTTTTGGTTGCATACTTCCACTAAAAACAGGTATTTGGGGGGCTGGAGTGATAGTACAGTGGGGAAGGCGTTTGCCTTGCACACAGCCCAACCCAGGTTCGATTCCCAGCATCCCATGTGATCCCCTGAGCAACGCCAGGAGTAATTCCTTAGTGCAGAGCCAGGAGGTACCCCTATGTATCACTGGGTGTGACCCAAAGGGGGGTGAGGAGTATTTTTCACAAGTCATCTCTTTTATAAAATATCACTAACCAACAGTCTCTAATGAATAAGTTGCAGGATATGCATTACTTCGCAAGACAGTAACTAGAAATGGTAAGGATTGAATGGCATTAGAGGAAGGTTAGGCACTTAGATCAGTGGAATAGGATAGACTATCCAAATGCAGAACTATATAAATGATTTTTGGCAAAAATGAAAAGACAATATATTGAGAAAGGATAGTCCTATCAGCAAAGAACGTAATAGAACAGATTTGCAGATTTTCGTAAAAGACCATAGTTCAGCAGGTAGTGCGCACTGTGTATGCTGGTGTGATCCCAGGCACAGCAGTGTCCCTGAGCACTCTTGAGACGTGACCCCAAACCTCCCGCAGTAATAACTAAAATGACGTAGCGGTAAATAACAGACTTTCAAAAGTAAACATAGTAGAAAGCTTCCTTAATCTTGGTTGGCAGTATAGTTTTGGGGACCACATCTGGTGGTGGTCCTTCAGGGACCACATATTACACCAGCCCACTACTCCTGCTTGGGCTCTGGAAGCCATGTGGGGTGCTTACCCCTATTCTGTGACCTCAGACTTGACCTTCCATTATGGTTGAATGATCTCTAGGAGTTGGAGAGTGGAGGGGAGACAAGCATCTGAGATGACAGACATAATAGGAAGATGCTGATACTTGGCAAGCATATCTGTATTTTCCTGGGTTTGGGGGATTCACTTAGGGTGGTGCTTAGGGGCTTCTCTGATCTCTGTTGCTTAGATTCTTCCCATTGGTACCTGGGTGATGGCATCTGAAGCTGCTGCCTGCAGTGTATGTGTTCCAGCCCTTTGAGCAACCTTTGTGGCTTGTGAAAGATCTCGCCTTTTTTGTTGCTTTGGCCTTTGGCAGGTTTATATTACTTTCAGGGTAGAAAAGGCAGGTTAAAAGTGGGTGACTTACACAAGCATGAAAATGTGTAAATCTGTAACTGTACCCTCACGGTGATTCACTAATTAAATAATAAATTTTTTAAAAATGGGTGACTGTTTTTAAACATTGGGTGACTGGATCCCGAGTGAAAACTGATACTCTGCCTTAGCTAAAGAAAGTCGTAATGTCTTAATCCGATAGACATGGTTCTTTACCCTTAGAAGATTTGACACATGGACTACTTCAAGATACAAGTTTTTGATGATTGTTCTTTACCCTCTTGGGGTTGGTTTGTGGGCTTGGGGGGTTTTGTTTTGCTTTTGGAGCCACACTCAGAGGTGCTCAGGGGCTGCTTGCAGGTTTTGAGGTGCTGAAGACCATAGAGCATGCATGGATGAGACCCCGGCTTCCTGCTGCACGAGCGTTCACCAAGCCCACTGGGCTCTCCAGGCACCTCTTACCCTCTGTTAGCTACTGTGCTTCCAGATCTTTCACTAACATAGTGAACTATTTTATTTTAGGAAATTACTAGGAGTATTGCACAGTTTTGGTAAAACGATCTTCTTTTCCCCCCAGTCCCTGTTTGGAAAAAACCTGACAACAATTTTGAATGAATACGTAGCTATGAAAGCAAAAGGTAAGAATACAGGTTTAAGGAGAATGGACACTGGTGGAGGGTAAACAATCACTGTATGACTGAAAAGCAAACACAAAAGCTCATAAATTTGTAACTGTTTCTCACAGTGATTCACTAATAAAATTTTTTTTAAAAAAGAATACAGGTTTAGGGATATTTTTCTATTGTATAGCACTACTATTTGATTAGAAGAATTTTTAGAAGATTTTGATGACTTGTAAAAACACTAATGCTAATATTAATTTTACTGAAGAAATAGATAATATATTATACCCAATGAATAAGTTGTTTTCAAAAGTCAGGATATTAGCATATGTATATATATCAAGAGAATACCTAGTTTTTGTTTTTGCTTTTTGGGTCACACCCGGCGATGCACAGGGGTTACTCCTGGCTTTGCACTCAGGAATTACCCCTGGAGGTGCTCAGGGGACCATATGGGATGCTGGGAATCGAACCCGGGTCAGCTGCATGCAAGGCAAACACCCTTCCTGTTGTGCTGTTGCTTGGCCTCCTCCAATATCACTTTTTAATATTAAAGAATTAGCATAAAATGATAAACTAAAAGAAAATAACATTTAGTGCTGTGTTAGTTCTATGCTTAGTGTTATCATGTTTTCATAGTCCATAAAGTGAGAAATACTGTTTGGACCTTGTTTGAACCTACTGCCCCCATTTCAGAAAAAAAAAATTACTCAGTTCCATGGATACGTACCTTTCTTGCTTTGTGTTTGGATGGTGCTCAGAGACCCCTTGCAGGTTTCTGGGGACCGTGAGGGATGGGGTTCCAGGAATCAAACCTGGATCTGCCACCTGCAAGGCAGATGCCCTACCCACTATGCTGTATCTCCAGGCCCAAGTATGTATGAATTTCCCATCCTTGTAGCTTTAGAGCACGTTCTGAAAGAAAGTGCTTGTCCTCAGGAATTTTACCTGTAATTCTTAGTTACAGATGACATTTGTACGAAGGACTGCTGACTTATCCATGATTTAGACATAAAGCATCCTATGGAAACAAGTTTACACACTCAGAAATGTGCATTGCCTTTGTGATAATTACTACAAATCAAAAATGATTTGGGAAGGAGGAGGGGGCTGTTTGGTGCTCAGGTGTCTGGGCCGACCCAAGGACTGAGCCCCAGAGGTCCCACTTGCAGAACATGCCCTCCACCCTCTGGAGTGATCACCCTAGTCTCGTTTTTTTTCTGTTTCACTTTCAGTTGTCATGTGACACCAGCAGACTAGAGATTTAAAAGTTTTCCCTTTTTTAGTATTTAGCAGTAGTGGGCGGTGTTTATACCCAGCAAGGTACAGGGGCTACTTCCAGTTCTATGTTTGTGGGTCACTCCTGGTGGTGCCCAAGGATAGACCCCAGGATAGAACCCATGAATCTCCTGCGTAGATTCCCACCCTTGGATCTAAAACAACTTAGAGATCCCATAGGCCTCCATTTTTGGAGTTGGTGTATGTGACACTGAATGGCTTGAGGACAGGGAACAAAGATCATTTTACAGATTGACTTCTTAGTTACTGGTTTTCTTTAAATTTGTTTAAATTAAATAATAGGTTTTTCCAGCTGGATTTATTAAGAAACTTTTTCTCTTTTGATTTAGAAACAACAAATGATGTGCCAGCAATAATGTCATCTTTGTGGAAGAAGTTAGACCACACACTTTCTCAGATCAGGTAATAGGGAATTTGCGTATTAGATCACTTGAATGGCTAGCACTTCGGAATGCAAGAATCATTTGTTTAAATCTTACAACTCACAGACTGTGTTATGTGACACTGGACAGTATTGAAATTATTAGAGGATACCGAACGCCTATTTTTGACTGCAGTACTTTGAAAGTGATCTCGCGCTTTAATGTTATAATGTTCAAAATGTTGAGACAAGAGGAAGTTGAGACTCTCCCGCCCCAATGCACTCTTTGTGGCTCTATTTTGTTTATAGTTTTCTTGGTTGGGGACCCCACCCAGGCATGCTCAGGGATCATTCCTCATGTGCTCAGGTGGCCATGTGCAGTGTCAACAGCTGCCTCCTGTAAAACAGGTGCTTCCAGCTAGCTTTTGTGGCTCTTGTTGATGGATTTTGTGACAGATTTTCTAGGTTAGTGGCACAGCATCTGCTTATATACCAGATACGTGGGTTATGCCATTATTCAGGAGAACCAGCTTATAGTAATGAATTTTTTGTTGTTGTTCCTCCCTTAGGAATTCTATAGATTTTTCATTAAACAAATCAGATAAAAGCAAAATTTATTTCAGAGTTAGCTTTGCTTTGGGAATTTTTTTGATGGGAGGTAGGTAGCATGGGGAGAGTTGGGACGGGCCAACTTCAGTGGTGCGTGGTACCTGTTCCCACCTCTGCGTGTGTGAGAACCAGGTGCCTGTAGGGAATGGGGTCGAGCCACATGTGAGGCAAGCACCCTACCCACTGTCCTACCTCTCTGGCCAGCAGCCACATGTGAGGCAGGCACCTTCACCTCTTACTATCTCTCCATCCCCATCTTGGGATTTTTAAAACACATATGCACTTAAGGAACCCCATGAAATCAACTTTGTAGGGCTGGAGAGATAGCACAGCGGGTAGGGCGTTTGCCTTGCACACGGCTGACCCGGGTTCTATTCCCAGCATCTCATATGGTCCCCTGAACACTGCCAGGAGTAATTTCTGAGTGCAAAGCCAGGAGTAACCCCTGTGCATCGCCAGGTGTGACCCAAAAAGCTAAAAAATAAATAAATAAATAAATAAATAAATAAAATCAACTTCGCTCTGGAGGATAACTTTGAAAGAGACACAGAAGATAATTGATCTTCTTTTACATGGCTTTTATGGGACTTTTAAATCTTCTTTTAATATATTGAGTCCTGGAGTCAAATCAGATTTGTGATGAGGTGTTTTGGGGGGTTTTCCTCATTAGTTCTGAGGCCACACCCATTTATATTCAGGGTGATTCCTTGCTGCACTTAGGAATTACTCCTGGTAAAACTTGGGTGATCATATGAGGTGCCAGGGATCCAACCCAGGTCAGGTGTGTGCAAGGCAAGCACCATACCTGTTGCACTATTGCTCTGGCCCCTCAAATGGTTTCAGACAAATTGATTATTAAAATTATTTGTGCTTTAATGACACTTGTTCTAAAGAAAGTAGTTGTGTATGTCAAAGACACATATTGCATTTTGATCATAATTTACTTCAAGTCTGTATTGAGTGAAATAAAAGAATATCCTAGCAACAAATTTTATAATTGCTAACTACTTTGTTTTGTTAGGAGCATGCAAAATTCTCCAGGGTTTGCTGCTAATCAGAGAGGTCAGTATTCATATTCAGTTTTATAAATAATGTTTAGAACTGTTTCAAACTAAAAAATGAACCAGATGAACATTTTTAACAATTCACATGTGCTAAGTATGTATTTTATAAACTCACTGCTTATCTAAATATACATTAGAAAATAGTATTTTCATGTATTATGAACAATACTTGCTTCAGTTGAGGTGATTCATTTTTTAATTACCATTCCATGTTTGATTTTTAATTTGTGGAAGTGTTATTGGTATGAATTATTAAGAAGTGGATTCTATGGGAGACTTACACCCAAGAATAGTAGAGATGAGTTCCAGGAGGATTGCTCTATGGTTTGGAAGCCAGCCTCACGTGCTGGGGAAAAAAAGTATCTCAGATAGAGAAGGGACCACCAAGTAAAGGACGCTTGGAGGGCCCACTTGGCCTGGGAGATGGGAGCTGAAAGTAGACTACAGACTGAACATGATGGCCACTCAGTACCTATGTTGCAAACTACAACACCCAAAATGAGAGAGTGAGAGCAAAAGGGAATGCCCTGCCACAGAGGCGGGGTGGGGGTGGTAGGAGGGAGACTGGGATCATTGGTGATGGAGAATGGGCACTGGTGGAGGGATGGGTACTCGATCATTATATGTACGATTGAAACGTAAGCACGAAAGTCTGTAAGTCTGTAACTGTACCTCACGGTGATTCATTTTTAAAAAATTTTAATGCAAAATATATGGGAGCTGGAGCGATAGCACAGCGGGTAGGGCGTTTGCCTTGCACGTGGCCAACCCGGGTTCGATTCCCAGCATCCCATATGGTCCCCTGAGCACTGCCAGGAGTAATTCCTGAGTGTAGAGCCAGGAGTAACCCCTGTGCATCGCCGGGTGTGACCCAAAAAGAAAAAAAAAATTTAATGCAAAATATGAAAAAAAGAAATGGATTCTAGAGTTATTAAGAAATGGACTCTGTGTATACTCATTTTAACTTCCTTATAAAATTATCACATGAACTTGGTTGATATAATGAACTGTGGAGCTTGCTTGTCAAATACTAGAGTATATAGCATGAGATTGTCTTTAAAATGCACCCCCTACTCTGATGTTGAGTTTGCTTGAATTCTTGTGTGTTTCAGTCCGAACAAGAAATGGAATCGCTGAGATCAAACGACAGAGACGACTTGCATCTCAAACAACAACCTCCAGTTCCGAGTTGCTGCCTTTACCTTGTATTCCAGAACAGTTTACTGCTTCTCCCGTAACAGCTGCACAAGTTATTAGGCCAACTGGGCAAATTTCAACTCCTTTAAGGTCAAATTTTGTTGTGGTCAACCATTCACAGTCTCAAGACACTGTGAACAGTAAGATAAACTTTTGCACTAATTCTCTTCTTAATTAGATTTTGTTAAGTGAGGTGATATGCTAATGTTTTTATACTGTTTATATAAATTTATAGAAATTATATTAATATAAATTTATAGAAATTGTATTTATTACATGGTAATGAATTTATCATAAAATAATCTTGGGGTAGTAGAGTCTTACGTAGATTTGTCACGAAATAAGCATCTTATAAAATCAGACATTTTAAGTACTGGAGCCATAATACAGCGGGTGGCACACAGACAACCTAGGGGTTTTTTGTTGTTGTTTTTTTAATTAGTGAGTCACAGTGAAGGTACATTTACAGATTCACACATTTTCATGCTTGTTTTTCCCTCATGCAATGTTTGAGAGCCCATCCCTCTACCAGTGTCCATTCTCCACCACCAATGAACCCAGTATCCCTCCCACCACCCCCTCCCCCCAGTCCCATCCACCCCATCCCACCTCGCCTCTGTGGCAGGGCATTCCAGTTTGTTCTCTCTCCTTTTGGGTTAGACAACCTAGGTTTGATCCCTGCACCCCATATGTTGAGCACAGCTGATATAGCCCCAAAACAGAAAAAAAATTCGGATATTTTAATTTGGGATTTTTCTTCTTCTTTTTGTTTCCTTTGGGATTTTGGGCCACACATGGCAAGGCAGGCTCCTTTCCAGCTGTACTAGCTCTCTGGCTCCTAATTTGGGATTTTTCTAACTAAAACACAACGTGAACTCCGTTGTTTTTTTTTTTATTATTTTTATTTTTATTTTTTCTTGCTTGTTTTATAATCCCAGTGGTGCTCCGGGGTTGCTCCTGGCTTTTCACGAAGAAATTATTTCTGGTGGTGCTTGGGGGACACCATCTGGGGTGTTGGGGGTTGAACTCCAGGTCGGCCCAGGTGAGGTGAACTTCCTATCTGCTGTGCTATCTCTGACTCAAAGGCCATAACATTAATTTACATTTCAAAGTGTGGGGAAATGGAAAATATGTGCCCCATCCTGATCTGATTTCCAGCTTTAGTAAACCTCCTGGGCATCACTGGGTGTAGACCAGAGTTCCCAAGCATTGTCACACAACTCTGCAGGCCCTCAGTATTGCCGGGGTGGGGCTGGAGTGACAGTACAGCAGGTAGAGCGTTTGCCTTGCACACGGCCGGCCCGGGTTCCATTCCCAGTATCCCATATGGTCCCCTGAGCCTCGCCAGGGGTAATTCTTGAGTGCAGAGCCAGGAGTAACCCCTGTGGATTGCCAAGTGTGACCCAAAAAGCAAAAAAAAATTAAGAATAAATTTTGCCAGAGTGACTCTCATGGTCCATTGCATCCCTGGGCACTAGTAGTAACACATACTGAAAGACCAGTCCAGTTGCTGTTGGCCTTGGGCATGCTGAATGTCTCTTGGGAGGTCTTCCCCCCCAAAAAAAATAAGCACTTAGAATGGCTGAAGTATAAGTTTAATTGACCATGGGTTGCTGTTTTGTTTTGTTTTGTTTTTGTTTTTAGGTTGTTTTTTTTTTTAATTGAGACTATATTGTAAAACGTCAAGGTTTTCATTTTGATTGTATTTATTGTCTAGTTATTTAGTATATATACTATACTATGGTATATACTAATTGAATTTGATATAAAATCATCATTACTAAATACTGATGATTAGAAAACTGTTCTCTTGTCTCACCATCATTATCTGAAATATAGCTGGAGAGACTTTAAATATCATTCCTGGCCCTCAAGAAAAGAAAAACCATGCCAGTTTAATGTCTCCTGGCAGACGCAAAAGGTAACTGTTAATTTCCAAATACTTTTGAAAATTTATTCTAAGATATTTATGTTGTAAATAGCCAATTTGGGGAAAGTTTCTTGGTACTATTGTATTTATTCCCAAACCCCTTCTCCTACCCACCCCCCACATTCTAACCTTCCTTGAATTGGGTTGCTTCTTAAAACAGTTGCATAGTACCGTTTCATTGGAAGTGTGTTTAAATGAATATAAATACCAGCATTATTCTAAGGTACTCTAATATGCATTTAATCAATTGATGGAAATCTCTTCATAGATTTCTTGAGCCAAGGGATTTTTTCACCTACTTAACCCACATGTCTTTGAGACCCTTTCAGAACAGAAAGCAATTAGTTTTCAGTTTATTTTCTGGCATTTAGGGGTATGTCCCAGAGGGCTAGAGCATTTACTTTGCACACAGGAATTCTAGGTTTTGTCCTTGGCACCTTTGAGGATTGCCCCTAAACACATGCTTTTCTGTGGGACATGGGTGTGAGCATTAGGACCACAAACGACCACCACCATGTTCCACATCACTGCCTAGTGTGCCCTGCTGCCCAAGTGTGCAATCTGACTCCTGTTTTTAAAATTGATTCTTCTGTGTTCTCAGCTGCCATTCTCACTTACTCAGTCTCCTTTGTTTCATGCTTTATCACTTAACCACATAAAATGTAAAGTTACTCTGATATTTAATATCTGTAAAAATCTTGGCTTTTTCTCAGTACTTGCCTCAGTATTGAATCATGTGCTCATGAAGTAGGTCAGAGGATCAGAGTTTAACACTGCTATAGATCAAATAGCTAAATGATTTGGGGCTGGCGAGATGGTACAGCCTGCATGGCTCTTCCCTGGCATGTCACTGACCCAGATTCGATCCCGAATACCTAATATGGTCTCTGGAGTGATCCCTTAGTGCAGAGCCAGGAGTGAGCTCTGAGTCAAAAGTAAGGAAAAAACTAAGTGGCTAGAGTTAACCTCAAATTTGTTCTAGGACATTCTCTTGCCTTTTATTGCCACGCATATAAAGTGTCTGTTCTACCATTATCTTAGGGTTATATATGTATGTGTAATTAATAACTATCTTTTAATCTATTATTACACTTGTTAAAAAGCAGTCTTTTAAAATGTGTTCCAGTGAATCTCAAAGGAAGGGTATCACTTTATCTGGACCTCATTCAACAATAAGGAATTTCCAGGATCCAAATGCATTTGCCGTTGAAAAAGTAAGTGAGCTTCCCCAAGTTTGCAGTTTTGTGACTCTTCCTGGGTTTTAAATATGTACATAAACGGGTGTGCATAGTACATGTATATATGTTTTAGTGTTTCTCTTAAGATTGGCAGTGGAATTGCCTCGGGACAGAAAGTGACAAAGTTCAACAGTAGGTACAGTGTACTTAGAACTGGTAATGTAGGGCTGGAGTGATAGTACAGCGTTTAGGGCATTTGCCTTACATGCGGCTGACCCGGCTTCGATCCCCAGCATCCCGTATGGTCCCCCAAGCACTGCCAGGAGTAATTCCTGAGTGCAGAGCCAGATTACCCCTGGGCATTGCTGGGTGTGACCCCAAAAGCAAAAAATAAAATAAAATAAAAATAAATTTTAAAAACCTGGTAATGTAAAAAGCTACAAGAAAT
This sequence comes from Sorex araneus, assembly GCF_027595985.1. NCBI lineage: Eukaryota > Metazoa > Chordata > Mammalia > Eulipotyphla > Soricidae > Sorex > Sorex araneus. Next base: position 160,961,382 of record NC_073304.1, on the reverse strand, counting down.
AATATAGGAAAATTTTTGCTGAATCATGAAGTGAAATAGAGCATTTTACTGGAGACAGATTATTATAAACCTTACGTGAAAAGCCACAGTTTTGAACTGTTGTTTGTAATAAGTGAACCCAGTTGACAGGCCTGGCAGCAGTCACCTATGTCCCTGTGCCCAGATGAGCACCCTCTCCCTCCTTCAGCCACCTTGTTGGAAATACTGAGCTATACTTTAAGACATATTTGAGATTTCTGGTAAAATTTTTCTGTACTTAAAATAAATAAGTGAACCCAGTTGGAGAAGGATCTATGAGAGCTCTAATTTGATAGTGTGGTTATGGAATAAGCCATCAGAGCTTCTGAGTTTATGCTAAATTTAAAAATTACACAGCTTTTGTTGATTTTTTTTAAAGTACATAACCTGGTTTTTTTTGCTAATACTTGTTTCTTCTTCAGCAAATGGTTATTGAAAATGCACGTGAAAAAATACTAAGCAACAAATCTCTCCAAGAAAAACTTGCAGAAAATATTAATAAATTTTTAACCAGGTAAGCTAAGTGCTTTAGATGCCTAATTGGGGGCCAGAGTGATAGCTTAATGGGCTGACTTCATGTTCAATTCCCATCATCACTGGTTACCCCAAGCACTGCCAAGAGTGACCATTGAGCACTGAGATAGGAGCACCACTGGGTGTGACAAATCTAAGACAAAAATAAGTTGCATAATTGATGTTGCTTAATTGAGAACTAGCTAAAAGTGGTGCTTTATTTTGTTTTGTTTTTGCCATATTGTAGTGACAGTAATATTGCTCAAGCGCCTAAGCAAGCAGATAGCGACCGTACTGAGCCGGAGGCTTCAATTGACGAACTCTTGGGACTTCAGGTATGGTACAGTTGGGTGTGTGAAAATCCAGTTATACTCACAACGGATCATATTTTGGTGTCTCAGAATGACTGCCAAAGAGATTTATAAAATGATTTGAACTAATAAAGTTCATTTTTTGAATAAAATGGTTTTGCTGAAAAATATCAGGACCCAGAATGGGAAGGGCACTTCCCTTGCATGCGGCAGATCCAGGTTTAATCCTCTGCAACCCATATAGCTCCATGAGCCCGCCAACAGTGATCTCTGAGCTCATAGCCAGAGGTAAACCTTGAGCATCGCCATGTGTGGCCCAAAAACCAAAAAGAAGAATATCAGTTAATATGTTTTAATATGGTAACTTAAATTGTTTTAAAGGTAAAAAATACAATTTCATTAATCTATTTAAAATAACTAATCAGCTCTTTCATATGTAAATAAAACATCTATATTCACAGCTGTCATTAATTTCTAAGCTATTTTATAGTAAAAGATTTAATGGATATTTGTGTTTTTTATTTTATTAAGACACTGTGTTTTGCGAAGTTGTTCATGATAGAGTTTTCTCAGGCAAACAGTTTCAACATCGATCTCACCACCAAATATCTCCAGGTTTCCTTTTACTCTCCAATCTGCTTCTCTGACAGGCATATACAAATTTATTTCATATTACTTGCTCCAACAAAACTGAAAGGAATGGCAAATGGAATTATCAGAAAACAAATCTGTAAAAATCCTTTTGTGATGATTGGTTGTTATGTTTTCAACCTTTCTAAATCTAGTAGATGTCAACCATATGCACCGTTAGTGAGCACCATATGTGGGAAAGTTTCTCCTGTCCTTTACAGAAGCTCTTAACACTTCTTGCAAAATTCGTCTCAGGTCTCTGCATCCCCTATGCTGTTGCCTGTCCATGGAGCTCTGTTTCATTCCTTCAAATCTGAGTGATAATCTAGCTCAGTAAGAGTGTTGGTTAGGTGCTCATTTCATTGAGTTTCTGTACCCTTCCCTTCCATACTCTTCTGACTTGTAGAGTCTCATTTGATAGATCTCACTTGATCTTAGCCAAAAGGCCGAGAAGCAATCATTTGATATAGATCTCATGTTCATTTAATAGGCTTCCCTTTGTATCTGAGTTTCTTTCTCGATCTTGCTGCTTTCCATGTCTCTATCCTTGGGTTTTGTCATTTTGAATGTAATGTGTCATGAACTTTTCCTAGTTGGGTCTGTTTTCGCTAAAACTCTTCAGGTTCTTGGAGCTTTGTTCCTATCTTCCTCAACTGTGAAAAATTCACTTTTTTTTTTCTTTAATTGGATCACCTTGAGATACAGTTACAAAGCTATTCATAATTGGATATCAGTCATGCAGTGTTCCAACACTGTCCCTTCACCAGTGCACATTTCCCACTACCAGTGCCCATTTCCCACTACCAGTGCCCCCAGTTTCCGTCCTGCCACCCTCCCACCCCTGCCTACCTGTAAGGCAGACACTTTTCTCCTCTCACCTGAGAAGTTCCTGAAATAGTTGATTTATTTAACTATTGTTTCTTCATCACATTTGCCTTTCTTTTCTTCAGTGCCTGATGATTTTTGCATCGTCTTCTTGAATTCATCCAATAGCTTTCTGTCATGCTGTTCATTTATTTTCAGACTATTTCCACCTTAGGTTTCCTAGTAGTTTTCTTCTTTATATCTTGGAGCTCCTTGATCTTTTGCTCTGCTGCTGTTAGTCTGCTGCTCAGAGATTCTACTGAGTTTTTTACATCACCTACAGTGTTTTTCATTTCTGTCATTTCTGATTGTCATTTTTTTCCCTTTCAACTCATACTTTGCTTTGCAGATTACCTGTGTCATAATTTCTTTGAGCTTGTTGAACATCCGCATTCTAGTGCCAGTAACGACAGTGTCTGAGTTTCTGAGCTGGTTAGTATTGTCTGTGCCTTCAGTGATCCTGTTTTCACTCACTGGCTCGGTGGGCTTCTCCAGGTTTTCCCCATTAGTTATCTAGGGTCCTTGCTGTGTTGGGGTGTCTTGCAGTTAGACGCCCCGCAAGATGCTGAGGGAGTAAGCTGGAGGTCATTCTCTCTTTTCTGCCCATCTTCACCGAATGGCTGGAAGTATAACTGAACAGTATATGATTTGTCAAGCAGTTCTGTCATGCTGTCACACACTTCAGGTGCTGTGGGCCCTGAATGTCGAGCATTTTGGTTGTGGGGGGCTACTGGGAGTTCCCTGATCGGGAGGGACCCTGCCTTCTCTTTCATTCCCAAGGAGAAGCAGAACATCAGGCTAGGGATGTTTGGGCAGTATGAAGACCAAACCCTCTTCTGCTGGAGAACAGGGTATTGCCATGCTGCACAGCAAGTGCCTTAACTCTCTCAAGACACCAGAATAACTTTAAAATCAAGGCACGGTGCCTAGCTGAGTTGTATAAGCATTAGTTTCATTAAGAAGTAAGCAGGTAAGTGGGCTAGGGATTTTAAAATAGTTCTAAGTGTTTGGGCCACACCTGTGATGCTTAGGCCTTCCCCTGCTAGGGTCAGCCCCATGGAAGCAGGAGCCTGAACCTCAGCACCACCTTCCCAGATATTGCTTTTCATTCTTAAACAAGTTTGTGCCTTTTCAAATTAAAAAAAAAATCACTTGACATCAACTTTACATGAAAATTTGACTGAATGTGTTTTTTTAAATGTTATTTGGGGCTGAAGACTGGGTTCTGGTGCTTGTTTACACATGGCATACCTTGGTGTTGCTATTGAGTCCCTTGAGCATTGCCGGGCATGATCCCTCAATACTGTCAGGCTTAAGGCCCCTCACACTCGCGCTCGTGCAAAAACAAAAACAAAAAAAAAATGTTGGGTTTTTGGTTGTTTTGTTTTTTTTAAAAAAAAACATCCTTCTATGCACTGCTGTAGCATCATTTCCACTCCAGCTTTTCAGTGATAGTCTCCAGGCTCGCTGTTTATAGTCAGACCCCACTGCGAATGTTGCTCTCATCTGTAGTCACTTCCTGACTCACCCTCTTAATTATTTCGCTGATCTTAAATTGTACTAAGCCAGGTTTTCTTTCTTTCTTTTCTTTTCTTTTTTTTTTTTTTTTTTTTTGCAGAACGAAATCCACATGTCTGAAGAAGTTATCCAGGATATATTGGAGCAGACTGAGTCCGATCCAGCGTTTCAAGCGTTATTCGATCTCTTTGACTATGGTCAGTAGACAAGTTTCTTTTGATGAAAAAGTTCCCAATTTTATTAAACCAAACAGTAGAGAAAGGATTTTTGTTGTTGTTGCCTTGACTAGTTTTTTGGCTTTTTGGTTTTTTGTTTGTCTCGGGTCATACCCAGCTCGTGCTCAGAGGCTCCTCCCAGGTCTCTGCGTGGGGCACCCTGTGGGCCTAGGAATTGAGTCCGGGTCTCCCACATGCCAGGCATGCACTACTGCCCTGTGAGCCATCTTCACAGCTGGGCTTGAGGATGCGGAGCTGCTCGGGCCCTGTGATGCTGCCCCTAATCCCCAGCAGTGCTCCGGGGAAATATCTGGTATTGGGAATATACCAATATTTTTGGAATATCCAACCTTCAGACTTGGGTCACACCATCACCCTTAATTGTTGAAGAACCATCTCACCAGCCCTGGCCCCAGTTCTGACTTAAACTTTAGCTTTCTGTTTTGTTTTTGTGGACATTTGTGCCAATCAGGATAAATGTGTTCTGATCTACTCCTGCATGAACTTCATACTGAGCATGATTATACATACGGAGAGAATGGGAAAGTTCACCTTTGCCCTCAGTACTACTGCCTAGTGCTGTATCCTCCTGCAGCTGACATCATCATAGAATACTAAGATCATGCTAATAGGTTGACCTTAAGGTGGTTCTGACATAGGCTAAATGTAAGAACCATTAATGAGAGAACAAGGAGGTAGCTTGGTGCAGAGCGTTTGCCTTGTTTGTGTGAAGGTACGGGTGCCATACCGCCACTGCAAAGAAAAACAAAGTATCAGAAGAACTGGTTTAGTGTCAGGGAGCTAGCTCAAGGGATGGCACATGAGCCTGAGCTTCAGGCTAGCTCAGAGGTGTCCAGCCCCCACCCTGTAGGCCCTGAGCAGTTTGGCAGGAGGCCTGGGAAACAAAGTGGTAGGAGATCTGCATACTTCAGTAATAAGTATTGCAGCTTTTAAAAAAAAATTCCAAGGGGTGGCCAGAGCAGTAGAATTAGTATAAAGTTCAAGGCATTGTTCTTGTGCCTGGCCCAGCACAGGTTTGATCCCAGCCTGCCAGGAGTAAGCCCTGTGCAGAGCTGGGTCTGACACTGCCCACCTCCTCAAAAAAAATGATAGTAATGAAAACCCAAAATTAGTAAGCCCAAAAGTTTGTAATTAAAGCCAGAATTTAACATTTGCCTTACTACTGCTAAGCTATAGTAATTAACACTTATTTTTTTTTGGGGGGAGGGGTTATTTAACGAGTTGTTTCCCTTTTTAACAGGTAAAACAAAGAATAATAAAAATATTGCACAAGGCATTTCTGTTCAGCATGTGGAAACCATTCCCAGTTTAGTCTTAGCAGATGAAACTAATGTAGCAGTTAAAGATTCTTTTAAATCAGAAGAATCTGGTAAGAATTTGATTTTGTTAATACAAATCCTAATATTAGTCTTCAAACACTCAAAGGTAGAAGATAATTTGAAGGGTGTTCAAATTATTGCATAGATTATTTTTTTCTCTTTATTAAAATTTTCCTGAGATTTCAGTCTTTTGATTTAAAGATAAATTTTTGGTATCTCTTTTTTTCTTTTTCCTGTTTTGCTGTAGGTTATTGACTCACACAATTTGGTATTAATAGTTTTGGACAGTTTGACAGAAATCATTAATAACCATAATTTTGTTGAGGCACAAATTTTCATTCCTGTGTACATTACTATTAAACAGCTTAGCAATTTTAGCTGACCACTGAGCTCTTCTATCTCAGTTGTTAGCAGGAAATGATACACTGTAGTGATAATCTTGAATTAGGGTTTGTGAGGTTTTTGGGTCTCCCTGTTCCTGATGTGAAAAACTAAGTTCTTTGCATTTCCAACCCATATTTTACCAATGATTGACTCTTCAGTAACTATGAGAGAAGGTGTGAATAAGTTCATCTCTGATATCTGTCAGCTTCTTAAAAGTTATTATCAGGCATAAGCCATACACAGCAGAGTACAATAAAAAATCTTTGCGGGGCTGGAGTAGTAGTAGAGTGGGTAGGGCCGACCCAGGTTTGATCCCCAGCATCCAATATGGTCCCCCAAGCACCACCAGGAATAATTCCTGAGCGCAGAGCCAGGAGTAACCCCTGTGCATCACCGGGTGTGGCCCAAAAACAAAAAAGGAAAAAACTGCAGCTGGCCAAGAGAGAACATAGAGAATGAGGTGTTTCCTTACATAAGCGTGACCCTGCTTCAAGGCACCACATAGCTCCTGAGCACTGAGTGGGTATGTCCGTCCATCTCCAAATAAAACCCTTAAAACATAAAAGGAATTTGAAGTGTACATTTCACTGGATTATGGTGAAGGTAGACACCCATATTACATCATCTCCCAAGTGAAAAAATGAAATACCAGTGGTACCTCAGAAACTTCCTTTTAATTCGTTCCTGGTCACTAATCCTTTTATTCTTTCTCCTTTGAAGTAACCAAAATCCGGGGCTGGATCAATAATACAGCAGGTAGGGCATTTGCTTTGCACGCAGCCGACCCGGGTTCAGTTCCCAGCGTTCCGTATGGTCCCTTGAGCACCACTAGTACTAATTCCTGAGTGCAGAGCCAGGAGTAACCCCCTGTGCATCACCGGGTGTGACCCAAAAGTAAATAAATAAAATAAATAAAACCCTAATATCTTTTAGTGCTTTCTAAAACACATTCCTTTACTACTTTACTGAACAACCTCTGTTCATTTGTTCTATAGCAGATTTTGCCAAAATAATCCTTTGTGCGCACCTGTTCTTAAAATACTAGCACTTGGTCCAGTGCCTTAAGAAAACCCTGACAGCTTTCAAGTTTCACTTCCAACACTAGTTTTAGAATATCTCAGGATTCTTCCTTGCTGATCTCTGCCTGCATTCAACAAGCTTACCCTCCATTGTTTTTAAGCTGTGAGTTTGTCTTTGTCACCATTTACTATGTGTGGAAAATTTTTTTCTCCAGCTGAACCTCCATTCTACCTTTTTTTTTTTTTTTTGGGTCACACCTGGCGATGCACAGGGGTTACTCCTGGCTCATGCACTCAGGAATTACTCCTGCTGGTGCTCAGGGGACCATATGAGATGCTGGGAATCGAACCTGGGTCAGCCGAGTGCCAGGCACACGCCCTACCTGCAGTGCTATTGCTCCATTCTGCTTAAAAGAACTGAAATCTGTCTTACGTAGTCTTCTTTTTGTTGAAATTTATCACCCCTAAATTTAATAGTCTGGAGATAGTGTCAGCTAATCTTCCACAATAAGGACTGAGTTCTGTTCCCTGCTACTCATACATGAACAAAATTAAATGATGGTTGATAACTTTTTTCTTGATTTTTTTTCATATTGTTAGTGTTTTTGTCCTAAATGTAACTAATATATGGCAGTATATCAGTGTGGTTATTTTCTAAAATGCTTTTTAAGCAGTATTTTGAGTTTTATTTTGAGACTCAGTGGTACTGCAGAGCTGCTTCTGGCTTAGTGCCCAGGCGTGTCCCTGGACATTAATTGGGGGACCAGAGGCAGTGCTGGGGATGGAACTGAGGTTGCAATATGCAAGGCGAGACTGGATGTTCAGTATTGTACCCTAGTACTAGCAAGGTGGTCGTTATTTGGTAAATGTGTTAAATATTAAGCAGTGCACAATAAGGTCAAATATAACTCGTGTAAAATACACTTTGTCTCATGTCACCTTTTAAAATACCAGGTAAAACCAATAGAAATGGAAAGGGTTGAAAAGTCAACTCTTGGAAAAGCTGCTATTTGGAACCTTTATTTTTTTCACATGTTGGTAAATATAGGCATTTATAAGCCTGGAGATTTTCCTTTGTTGTATCATCTGTTTTTAAGAAGTTTCAAATATAATTTGATACTTGGTTTAATTGATAAATCTTTGAAGTGTTTTGATACTCAGAAAATGAGACTTGCACTTAGTGTTATGTGAAAAACTAGTGTCTTTCATGGCAAAGTAGATTACAGCCTACTATTCCAAGCTACATATTTACCATATCTTTCATCTTGATGTTTTATAGACTATCAATCTGGTGGACCCACGTTCTGTACATCCTTTCCAAATGAAGATACCTCAAATGCTTTGAATAATGTCAGCAACCCTCGTGAGCTTAGACCAGAAGCCCAGGAACATTTCCCCCCAGTAAGCCCTGGCATCCAGAAAAAGGCCTTTAAAATTGTTGCTCCTGCCGACCAGAAGTGTAATCTTGATATTACCTTTGAATCTGTGCCTGATTTGAACGACTTTAACCAAAGAGCAAATTCTGATCCTGAATGTAATCAACGTTGTGATGGATTATACACAAGTCAGATGTCCACTGAAGCTGAAATGGCTCTGGCAGTTGAAAAGAGTTCTCTGTGCCCAGACGTGCAAAATGAACCTCATTTACAGCCTGCTCAGTCTGACTTACCAGTAACTTCATTTGTTTCCCTTAGCAGTGAAACTGACAATGAAAATTTAATTCTGTCTGGGAAAAGCACTCAACTTTTATCTCAAAATACTCCACTAACTGAAAAACCATCCAAAAACATTAAATTTTCTGAAAGTTCAAATGACACAGATGGTCTTAAAACTAATTTGCCTGGTTCCAAGTCACCAGATTCCAGTGAAATTCACCAGAGTAAAATTGAAGTTAATAATAATGTATTATCGGTTGCATCACAACTTTCGGATTGCCAAGAGAATTCTTTACTTCAAAATAAAATACTTGTGTCTGCTGAAAGTTCAGGTGTAAATGTCACTGAGCAACAGAGTGAACTACACCTTGGAGATTCAGCATCTTCAAATAAACAACCACCTAATGGTTCATTATCTGCTGACCTAAATAGTACAGAGCATGAAACTCAATTCTCCAAATCTGAGAAAGTCCCTTTGGATTCGCAGGAGCCTTCATTGTGTATAAAAGAAAATGGAGATCACATTTTTCTCTCCTTAGGAGAAAATAACTGCGGGGAAGTTGCATTGGCGCCTCCCGAAGGCAATCATGTAGAAGACAGACAAGCTCTTCCTTCAGAATCTGTCAGTTCTTCAGTGGGAGAGTCTTACCCCGTCTCCCAAAGTAATAAGGAGAAGCCTGCTAGCAACAGCCCAGATGAGGTGGATGGATCAAATATTGTTTCTCTCAAAATTATCATCAGTGATGATCCGTTTGTTTCCTCTGATTCCGAACTCAACAATGCTGTCTCTAGTATTAGCGGGGAAAACTTGCCGACGATAATTTTGTCCTCTTCCACTAAGACGTCTGCCCAAAGTGCAGAATTAGTTAAAGGCCTGTCTTCAGAAGAAACTGCGCCTACAGTTTCCTCGGCAACTTCATCCACTGAGAGAGACGAGGATTCAACCTCAGTGGAGCAGAGTCTTCTGGCTCTCAAACCTGCAGACTCGACATCGAACAGTGCTCAGGTTGAAGACGGGGCTGCTTTTCCACCTAATGCTGCATCGTGTGTTTCCAAGGACTCCGGGTTCATACAGTTGTTGCCAACTCCAACCACGACATTTGGCAGTTCAAGTAACATTCTGATAGCTACCTGTGTGACGGACCCCGCAGCCTTAGGAGCAGCCGTCAGTCAGTCGAATGTGGTGGTGTTGCCTGGAAACTCGGCACCCGTGCCCACGCAGCCTCCAGCACCTCAGTTGCAGACACCCCCCAGGTCAAACGGTGTGTTTGCTGTCAGCCAGGCTGTGTCGCCCAACTTTTCACAAGGTAACAATAGCAGGCTCCTGAACAGCTCGGTGAATGGGCTCACATGTGTGCCAGAGTTCCCGCTATGATGAGTTTGAGGCTTAGGATAAGGGGGACAGTACCCTTTCCTCTTACCTTTAGGGGAAAAGAGGGACATATTGAAGTTTATTTCTCTAAAATGACGTCTAATTTCTCAGAGTGCACAGTTACTGAGTAGGAGTGATTCGGTTCTGGCATTTTGGCCACACCTGGCAGTGCTGCTCTGAGTTTATTCCTGGCTCTGGGCTCACACCTGACAGGACTTTGGGTGCCCGGCATAGAGCTCATGTTGTCCACAGCCGGCCGGCACTCTTCCCACTATGCATTGTGTTGTGCTGTGTCTAACAGGCCTCTTCTTCCCCACCCCACCCCTGTTTTCTCATTTCCTATTCTTTTGAGAGCAGTGTCGGGAACCTTTTCTTTAAGCCAGAGTCATCTGGATATTAATACTGTGTGATGGGGCAGCCAGTGCAAAGCAAGGTGTGTGTCACGCAGCAGAGCCAGATCCCCTGGTTCACCAGGTCCTCCCCACTCCCAGTTTATAAGAATCGAGTTTTAGAGTCTGGTACGGGATCTTAAGCTTACTCATTTATCTTAATGTCATAAGTTAAAGTTTAGGTTCTGTTTTATGGGCCATTCCGAAAGCGTTAGTGCGGATTGTATGGAAAAGTTGGTCAGGGAAGCTGCCTCCTGACATGCTCAGCTAGCCGGCTGTTGGTTCACTGCACAGGCGCAGGCTTACCCAGGACTCAGCTCAGCAGTGCTGGGGAGACCATGTATGTAGTGCCAAGCAGCAGACCAGGGTCAGACACATGCAATGCAGGCACCGTAATCCTGTACTCTGTCTTGGCACCTTACAGGATTTATTTCACGTTAATGATTTCTTTGTTGTTTGTGTTTCTGAGAAATCAAGAAGTCTTAATGGGAAATCATTTTTAGGCTCTGCCATCATAATTGCTTCTCCAGTGCAGCCTGTACTTCAAGGAATGGTGGGGATGATCCCTGTGTCTGTGGTCGGACAGAGTGGAAGTACCTTCTCTGCTCCTCCTCGGCAGGTAAGACTGAGGATCTGAGAGTGCAGTGCTGACACCTGTCAGACACAGTGTCGCTAATGGCTGCTTCTCGTCTAGGTTTTTCACATGCCTATGGCTGCCCCTCTGTGCAATAGAAATATCTCTCAGCTCCCCATCCCTCCCAAATCCCAGAAGACTCAGGGACCCAGAAGCAAGCTGTCCACAGGTACATTTTACTTGTTAACTTTATATCTGTTTTGTTTTGTTTCTAGAAACACTTCAATGTGGAATTGCTTCCTTTCCTAACTAGTGGTTATCCAGATTTGCAACGTTTTTTTTTGTTGTTGTTATTGTTTGGGTTTTTGGGAGAAGATCGGGGGTGGTGCTCAGGGTTTACTCCTGGCAGACTATGTGGGGTGCTGGGGGTTGAGCCTGGGTCAGCCACGCACAAGGCAAGCAGGCCAATCCACTATGCTGTCTTCAACCCTAGTGCTTCATGGGGGTATTTTGGTTTTGGTTTTTGGGCCATACTTGGCATTACTCAGGGCTTATACCTGGCTCTGCGCTCAGGAATCCTGGCAGGTTCTGGGGACCATATGGAGTGCTAGGGATTGAACCCTGGTCAGCTAGGTGCAGGAAAAAAGCCCGATTGTCTGTACCATCTTTCCAATTCTCCAGCCCCAGTTTTGTTTGTTCTTAAAAATAAAAGCAAAGAGGAGTCAGAAAGATTGTACAGCAGCAGGTAAAGTGCCTCCCTTGCACGTGCCGACTAGGTTTAGTCGATGCACCCTATATGCTCCCCTGAGCACAAAACCATGAGTAAGCCCCAAGCACAGTCAAGTGCAAAATGAAGACCAGTAGTACAAATACTGGGCCTGAGCCCACAAGGAGTAATCCCTGAGTGCAAAGCCAGGAGTAAGCCCTGAGCACCGCCAGGTATGGCCCAAAAACAAAGTATAGGGAATGATGTCAAGGAAATGTCTCGAAAGGGTGGGCTGTGAGAGTCCCCGAGTTCAAATACCTGACTCTGTACAACCCCCTCGAGTACCTGCACGTATGACCCCCACAACAATAACAACAGCAACAAAAAACACCTGACTACTTGCATCTTTGCTGTTTTACACTCCTCGGGATTTTCAATTTGCATAGGGACCAGAGAGACAGTAGAGCAGGTAGGACGCTGGCCTTGCATGTGGGTGACCTGGGTTAAATCCCCAGCACCCTGTATGGTCCCCTGATTCCTGAGTGCAGAGCACTGCTGGAAGTGATTACTGAGTGCAGAGCCAGGAGTAACCCCAGAGCCATGTGGGGCCCAAAAATCTAAAGGTGGGGACAGACTTTTTGCATAATAATACATAGGATACTCAGGATCTCACCTTGCTCTCTAGCATCCTATCTTCCTGCTCTACATCAACTGTGTGGGATTTAAAATACGACTTTTAAAATTCTAAAGCATATTCTGAATCACATAGACTTGCAAACATGACAGTGACAAATGGGCAAAACTTTTAAGTGAAATTTATTGCTTTCTATCTGTGCGTTTTGGGGGGTGGGACCACTCCTGGCGGTTCTCGAGGCTTATTCCTGGCTCTGCATTCAGGAATCAGTCCTGGCAGAATTTTGGGGACTATATGAGGCGCCAGAGCTCAAACCTAGGTTGAGGGTGTGCAAGGCAAGCTTCTTACCCACCCTACTCTCCCTCTCGCCCTTATAGATGGCTTTCTTTAAGGAGCTTTCTAATTTGTGTTTTCAGGTGCCATTGAATTCTTATTTGCCTGAATTTCCTCTGTAAAATTAATATGTGACCATCATGTGTCTATAACAATGGGGTCTTTTTGTTTGTTTTAAATAGAGACCACTCTGAATGGTCCTTTCATGGTAGAGCATGGCCTGCATGCCTGAGGTGTGACCCAGCCCCTGTTAGCCTGGCAGCGTTTAGAGGTACAAACAGGCCGTGTGGTACTGGGGCTCAAACTCACGGTGTTGCCACTTGTGTTTTGTAGGCATGTGCCCACTGGTGCTGTCTTCTTGAGCAAAGCTGCTGTTTCATTTTCTTTTTCACTTCCACCAAGCAGTGCTCAGGGTCACTTGGAGACCCTGTGTGCAGAGTATGTGCTCCAATCCTTTCCACCTGCTCCCTGAACGTAGCCTGTAAAGCTGTGTTAGGGAAATGTTTTATTTGTATGTTTCATTTGTACATTAGCCATCAGTTTTCAAGCTTTTCTTTTCTTTTCTTTTTTTTTTTTTGCTTTTTGGGTCACACCTGGCTCTGCACAGGGGTTACTCCTGGCTCTGCACTCAGGAATTATCCCTGGCGGTGCTCAGGGAACCATATGGGATGCTGGGAATCGAGCCCGGGTCGGTCTCGTGCAAGGCAAACGCCCTACCCGCTGTATCGCTCCAGCCCCAGTTTTCAAGCTTTTCTTAGGGGCCCAGAAATAAGCAGTTGGCAGGGTGCCCACCTTGTACGAGTGGGATGCGGCTTCAGTTCCTACACACAGACACACACACACACACCTGCCCGCCCACCCAAGTGTCGTCCCGTTGCCATAAAAGAGGGTGCCTGCCTTGTATGAGTGAGGATGCGGCTTTAGCCCCTACACGCACGCACATACACCCTGGTCTGAGTGTGGTCCCGGTGCCATAACAGAGTGAACTGTTTCCACATACCTGGGGCAGGCAGGGACCCCACCCCAACACATCTCTATGACCCCTATTCACAGCAGTAGCAAAAATGACAGAAGGGGAAAGGAAATACTTCTTTGTTTTGGTTTTTGCTCCATGCCTAGTTATTCTCAGGAAACTCCCTACTGACTACTCAGGGGACTGTCTGGTTTTGGGGATTAAACCCAGGACTCCAGCCCTTTGAGCCATCTTCCAGGAAGAAGAATTATTTTTTTTATTTAATTCTTATGGCTCATGAGAACACAGCCTGAAAGAATTCATTCTCTTTCAGAGGAGTTGGCTTTTCTTTTCTGATTAATTCATTTCCCATTCCAGGAAAACAAGTGAATAATTTGGTGGATTCATCAGGTCATTTAGTTGGATATCATGCACAAAGGTAAGCCTAGGTTTTTGTGGCTTTATAAATTTACTGGGCTAGGGGCCATACCTGTCAGTACTTGGTGTTTTCTCCTGACCCTAGGGCTTTTGGGGGGTCACTCCTGGCAGTGCTCGGGGCTCCAGGACCCGTGCTGGGATGGAACCAGGGTCGGCCATGTGCAAAAGCAAGTGCTTAAGTCCCATTTCTGTGACCTGAGAGGAGCTTCTATTACAGATGATTTGCACATTCAGAGTAAATTATGTTGCTAAAATAATTTTTATTCTTTTGTAGAAATGAAGGTTCTGATAAGACTATAGTCACAGAGCTTGGGGATAAAAAGGAAGAAGGCGCGTCTCCCGTCCCGGGGGAGAGCGTGTCTCAAAGCTCTCAGCGGCCAGTGGAGAGCTACAGGCGCGTGCTCAGCTTTGACAGCAGCTCTCCTCTGTCAAGCCCACAGGGGTCCAGCCATAAGGTGACGTCCCCAAACAAGGACAGGAATGATGCCTCCTTCCCTAATCCTGACTCGCAGGCTGTGCCCTCCACCCTCAAGCCCCCGTCCAACAGTGCTCTCAAAAGAGAGAAACTACCGGTGCCTAAGATTCTTTCCAAATCGGAACCTGCAGTCAACCGACATACGACCATCAAAGAAACTCAGTCAGAAAGGAAAGTCACCCCAGCAGAAACTGCACTTGAGTCTTTTCATAAAACAACCGCTAATAAGGAGAATGAATTATGCACCGACGTGGAAAGGCAGAAAAATCCAGAAACTTCAAAACTGTCTAATAGTCAACAAAATGGGGGCTTAAGGAATGAGAAATCTGTCGCTTCATTGCAAGAAATAACCAAAAAACAAGGCACATCTTCAAATGGTAAAAGTGTTGTTTCCGCAGGTTCAACTGGGAAAGATCTTAAACAAGAGCCAACCAAGTCTTCCAGTCCTCTTATTAACCCACTGACCAAACATACCACAGAAATGTTCCGTGATGCCCAGTGGCACAGCCCAGTGAACAGGGTCACTGATGGCGCAGATCTGCCTGTGCCCCGGACACCTGGCTCAGGGATGGGGGAGAAGCATAAAGAAGAACCGGCAGACGGGATCAAGGCCCCCTCCAGCCGGCGTTTTGGGGAGGACAGTGGCACAGCCAAGGTTCTGGTCCCTCCTGGCGCTCAGGAGCTGCCTGCCTGTAGCCCTGCCAGCGAAACGGGGAGTGAGAACAGTGTGAATATGGCGGCGCACACACTGATGATTCTCTCCAGGGCCGCCATCTCCAGGACGGCCTCCGCCACTCCTCTGAAGGACAATACACAGCAGTTCAGAGCATCTTCAAGAAGCACCACGAAGAAGCGAAAGATCGAGGAATTAGATGAGCGTGACCGAAGCACCCGTACTTCTAGTAAAACTCTCACAAATTCATCAATCCCGATGAAAAAGAAGAAGTTTAAGGCAAGTACCAACGAAACGTCTTAATTTCAGAGGTCAGAGTTGCGCACGCAGCTGCCTTAATCGATCCTGTTATGGCCAAGTCATCTCCAAGTTTGGGCTGACAGTAGAGTCAGTCCATGGGTTTCTCAGTCAGTGGAGACTCAGCTTGTGTCCCAGTGAAATAGCACTTTAACAATTGCTAAGACATGTATTTAACACCTTTAGGACAAGGATATTTTTGTTCTTTCTGTCCTGATAGGCCTTGAATCCTTATGGGAGAATGAAAGTTTCATGGGTTTGGGGGGAGGGGAGGGCACACTGCAGTGCTTCTAGACACCGTTTGGGTTTTGGGGAGGAAGGGAGGGCACTCCCTGCAGTGCTCAGGGGCTCTCCTACTGGCTCTGCACTCCAGAATCACTTGTGGTAGACTCAAGGGACCATATGGTATTCCAGGGACGCAGGGCAAATGCCCTACCCACTGTACTATCGCTCGAGCCCCAGGTGCTGAGGAATTTGAAAAGTGCCCTATACTTTTGAGAACTTAGCACTTTTTATTTGGGGACCACACCCAGTGGTGCTCAGGTTTTGCAGGTCTGACCACCTGATAGAGAGCAGGATCTGTTATCTGTTCAGTGTCATACTCTGACTTTTGCTTTAAGCTAATGTTAAGGTACCGCTGAAGCATATACTTGATTGATCTTGGATTTTTGTGGACTTTGTTTCCACTTACCTAGGTAACTAAAGCTCAGATGAGCTAAAAAATGTGACCAGAGTTTTAATATATAGAAGAACCTGATAAGAGGGTCTCTAGATGACTTGGCCTTGATTGAGTTCAGTGTGTTAATAACTTCAGTTTATTTTTTGTTTTCTCTGCCTTTATTTTTCATTTCTTTTTTCTTTTTAACAGAAAAAGAAGCTACCCAGTTCATTTCCAGCTGGAATGGATGTGGACAAATTTTTGTTATCATTGCATTATGATGAGTAAAACATTCTGGACATTGAAGCTGTAAAACTCATCCCCTAAGTCTGAGTGTAGAGATTGAGATACTGGCTGAATCTGAAAGTCTGACCTGCACTTTGATTGTTCTGAAATTTCACTTTATAATAACAAAATCATGCTGTTTCTAAAGCAGCTTTCTAGTTTGTAAATAGATTTACCTGCTCTATTTTATTTTGAAAAAACATTTGCAGAAATGTAAGTAAGGCCAATCTGCAAAACCTGTATAGCTGTGAAAATTGCATATTGTAAATATTGTATAAATCTCATTGAAATAGAGGTTAGATTAACCTAATATTCTACACTGTGTTTTTGACTCATGATCCCTAGTTCTGAGACTTACTCATTTGAAATAGTTTCTCAATTTTGTGGGGAAAATGCTTTTCCTTGTAAATTGCCTTCAGTAGCTGTCCAACAAGACAGTTAAGGATATAGCCACTAAATAATAACAAAAATGGTAACTACTTCAACTGGTAGTAATCAGAAATGAACAGTATGGGTTTTTTCCACCCCTTTTATAATTGTAGTAAAGATTATATTCCTGGAATTTTATACTTTAACTGTGTATTCTGGTCTCTTTGTTTTAAAGAGAGAATTTTGTATACCATTTGAGTGTTCTAAACTTTTGTTTATAAATTATAAATAATATCTTTTACAGAACTTTAAGTGTTAGACTATTGAGCCATAAAAAGATTGGTTATATTAGAGTTGAGATTTCATGGTCATGTATATACTTTCCCCCTTGAATGCTGGGGATCTAAAGAATTGCACTAATTCATAAGAATTTTTACATAATATGACCAATGCACATTTAATTTAAATCATGTATTCTTTGTTTAAAGCTTGTGTGGAGGATTATCTTCTGGAATCCTTTTAGAAAGCCATGTCCATCATAAGATGTAAAATGAAATCATAGGTTTATAATTTAATTTAGTTTCTCCTAAAATGGATTGTGTTGAATAACTTGTTTACTTACATGTAGCACATTATCTCTCTACCCCTTGAAGTGTTATATAAGGATTTACTCTCAAAAAGTCCTTAAGGAGAAAGAGGTGCCTTCTTTGTATTAGAAACACATGGGTCAAGTTTAAGAATTCGTTGAAATTTAAAAGAATGGAAATTAGTACAGCTTTCCCCCATCTGCCTGGAAGTAGAACCTTATTTGGTATTATTTGATGGATTATTTGGGAACATATATATTCTCCCCCATGTAAATTGGTGGTTACAGCAATCCCAAACTGAAAACAAGCCAAATATGAATATTCTGCTTTCAGAGAGGGGGAGAGGCGTGTGGTTAGTCCCTGACCGGCTGTGCCTGGACCCTCGGTCTGTTCTCTTCAGTGTTTTTTGTCTGGTTAAATAGCAGTATATTAAGGTTTTTTTCCTGAAGTGTACATATTGTTAAGAGTTGTTTCCCTCGACATTTTTTTTTTTGGTACTAGACCTTTGAAAGCAAAACCTATCCTACCCTCAGCATTTACTTAATGTGAAAATTATGTCTTAATTGCTAGACCTTACTGCAGAAATTTGTGTTGTAACAAATTTTTGTGATGTGACAACAGTCGTATTTCTAAAGAAATATATAGTTAATGTTTATTTAATTCAACTTGATACTATACAGTTAGGTTTGAATAAATATTTTCATTAACTTCAAAAGTTTGAGTTACTTCATATCGACAATTTAATTGTTTCTTTGCAGGTTCTTTTTCATGTTTTCTATTGTTGAAACTGGTTTTCTTTTCATTCCTGTGCTCAGTAATACTAAGAATTCACATACAAATGATTGACATTTGAGGTTCTTGGCTCACTAGCCAGGTAGACGTCTGAAAACACAGTTCAAAGGCAGCTTGTACTTGGAACCTTCATTTATGTTCAACAGCAAAGCAGGAATCTCCAGTTGAACTACTGGGGTTCAGTGTCAAGCCAGTGTGACGACTCCAAGGACTAGAACAGATCCTGGCACTGAAGGCCTCAGGCTCCATTACCAGTGCTCATGGTGGCCCGAGCACAGCTGGACTCCCAGCAGCATCGGGCTGGGCATATTGTTCACAGAGCCCCCTACTGCTTAGCTTTGACGGACCCTCTTCCTGATATCTCTCCCAGGTGTGAAAAAACCCCAAGTGTCCTAGATTTTTGACATTGTGTGGTAATGCCTCATGACTACATTTCAGTATAAAAGTGCCATCTGCTGGGCTGGAAAGATAATAGAGTGGACAGGATGCTTGCCTTGAAAATAGCCGGACTCCATCCCTCAGGGACCCCTATGATCCCTCAGCATAGAGCCAGGAGTTAAGTCCTGAGCACCACCATGTATGGCCCAAAAAACAAAAAGTAAAGTCCCATCCATAATGTGTGGTTACTTTGACATCTCTGCTAAGGATCTACTCTATTTGAGACATTACTTAGTAGTTAACATAGTCTATATGCTGAAAATAAGAAGTCAGATTTAAAATATTTGCTTAGGGGTCAGAGAGGGCTGAGTGAATGTTTTGTATGTGGGAAGCTCAGGTTTGATCCCTGGCGCCAGAGTCCCCCAAGTTCCAGGCCGGGATTAGTCCCCAGTACCACCATTTGTGACCCCAAAACACACAAACATATTATGTATAGATTTTACATACCACTTGTATCACTTGTCATCCCGATTTGCTCAAGCGGGCACCAGTAACATCTCCATTCGTCCCTGTCGTGTGCTAGTGTTGTCCAGTGGTGTCTGTTCGTTCCAGGAACACGAAGAGCCTCAAACCGTTCGTTCGTTGGTTTTGGGTAAGAAGTCAGACCATCTTATAGCTGGGCGGCCAGGCGTTCTTTTGACGTCCTGTGGAATCCAGTCGGTAACAGCTTAGTCCAGCAGTTGTCTCCAAATTGCATTACATGTCCAGCCCATCTGATTTTCAACGCCTTGGCAAACGAGGCAGCGCCCTGATTCTCGATCTTTGACAGAGGTCCGAACTCCGGATTCCTTCTTTCACTTGAGTGAAATGTGATACTCCAAGCATGACTCTTTCGATTCCTCTTTGGGAGACCCGAATAGGGTTCTCGTCCTGTTTTTGCAGGGCCCAGGTCTCTGAGATGTATGTTAGTGTAGGAAGAACGGTAGAGTCGAAAAAGTGTGCTTGGAGCCAGAGGTTCTTCATCCTCTTAACTTCTTCGACACTCTTGAAGGTGTTCCACGCCACTCTCTTCCTCCTGCGAAGCTCAGGTGTCAGATCATTTGTCATGTTGAGTTCTCAACCTCGGTACACATAACTGCTGCATTTGGAGATGTTCATTCTGTTGAGAGCAAATGGAACCTCGGGAACTAGTCCATTTCTCATGAACACTGTCTTCGTGAGATTCAGCTGTAATCTGACCTTTCCACACTTACGGTGAAGTCGGCCAGCATAATATGTAACCTTAAATAAGGTTTACATAATTTGTTTTGCTTATAGGATATTGTTAAAACCCTATACTATGTTGAAAATGCACACAAGTAAAGCATTAGCATTCGGCCAAAAACTAGATGGTCGTTACTGTTGGGCCAAGATCCCAGTCTGAACAATAACTTTCAGAGGTGTGGAACTGCATTCTATATTCATCTGTTCTCAGTCTTCCGGGAAATCACACATCAACTTTTTTTTTTTTTTTTTTTGGCTTTTTGAGTCACATCTGGCAATGCACAGGGGTTACTCCTGAATCAGGAATCACTCAAGGATCAACCCTGGTGGTGCTCAGAGGCCCATATGGGATACTGGGAATCGAACCCGGGTCGGCCCCATGCAAGGCACACGCCCTACCCGCTGTACTATTGCTCCAGCCCCTACACATCAACTTTAGATCTAATTATGTTTTCTCTTTTAGCAGACTATGAATTTTGGTAATAGCGCTTTCTTAAATTTTTTATACATATTGAACTTAAATTGTAAACTCCCTAGAACTTTTTTCCACTTAAAATACTGCTGTTTCGTGCTCGCTTCGGCAGCACATATACTAAAATTGGAACGATACAGAGAAGATTAGCATGGCCCCTGCGCAAGGATGACACGCAAATTCGTGAAGCGTTCCATATTTTAAAAAAAAAAAAAAAATACTGCTGTTTCCAAATTGTAGCCAATTTAAAATCCCCTACCACGGGGTAAATTCAAATATATCATCACTGATCTCTAGGATTTATTTTTTAATTTGTTACAGTTGAGTTAGATCCTACTGTTTTGTTATAATTTATAATTTTTGATATCTGGTAAGATAAATTTTCCTTAAAAATTCACTTGATGCATCATCATTTTCTAAGATTTCTCTACACATTTACTTGGAATGTCTCTTACTCTATGCAGTGTTTACTTGTACTTCAACATTTAGTGTTTTTTGTAACATTATTGTTTTATTTACTTGTAATGTCTCATTCTCTGCAGGGTTATTCTAACCCTGGGGGTAAGTATTAATCTCCTAGTACCATAGTGTCAGCTTTTTAAGTTTGTATAGATATACTGTATATAATCTTTATATACTGCATATAATCTTTGACTACCATGGCTCAACATTTGCAAGATCCTGTGGCAGTTCAATTGTTATTCCTTGTACTGTGTGTAATTTTAGAGTTAATCCATTTTATGTTTGGTGAACGTTTAGATTGTTTTAAGTTTGGAGCCATTGTAAATAGAACTGCTTCGAATCTTTTTTATAAACATACTTTAGTGTTCAGTGTATTCTTAGGAGTGGGGTTGCATCTATTCATAGCTTTGCATATATTAAACTTGTGACTTTTCAGTTTTCCGGAGTATTTCATCTGAGATTGCTCCAGTTCTGTATCATTGTTGGTACTTAATGTTTTCACATTCTTTATAGACATATTGTGCTCCTGATTTCTTTTGTTCTCAAGTTGAACATTTTGAATGTTTTCTTGGCCATTTGGATAATGTCTTTTGCCCGTTTCTTATATTGGAATTGTCTGTTTTTCTCTTTCTGACATAGATGTGTGTTCTTTCTATATTCTAGAAACAAGTCCTGTAGCAGCTGCACATGAGATGTCTGAATATTTTCACCATATTCTTCTAAAAGCGTACTATTCAGCCTTGTAGTTTTGCTAATTTGATGAGTTGATCAAATCAATCATGGAATTGATTTTTCATATGGATATCAAATTAACCCAGACTGGTTTTTAAAATAATCTGTTCCCAGATCCACCGTCGTAGCTGGTTTAAGTGTTGTGTACTTAAGAGTTTGCTTCTGCACTCCGTCTGCTCTGTTGGTTGTTTTTAAGGTTGTTTCAGTATACTGTATGTATAAGGAATCTGTTTAATTTTATATCCGGGCCTCTTAGTGAGCTTTTATAGCTATTGACTTTTCCTGACGTCATTATCACTGTCATCCCGTTGCTCATCGATTTGTTCGAGTGGGCACCAGTAATATCTCTCATTGAGAGACTTATTGTTACTATTTTTGGCATATCCAATACGCATGGGTAGCTTGCCAGGCTCTGCCGCACAGGCTCGATACTCTCAGTAGCTTGCTGGGCTCTCCGAGAGGGACGGAGGAATCGAACTCGGGTCAGCCACGTGAAAGGCGAACACCCAACCGCTGTGCTGTCGCTCCAGCCCTTTCCTGACATGTTTATTTAAAATTTATTATCATCTCTTAAAACAATGCTCCCAGAAAACAGCGACACAGAATCTCTTGCCCCCGCGCCTGACTGTCTTCACCAGGGCCCCTCGGAGTGGGGCAGGTTGAGTTTCCCTCCCTGCCCTGGCAGCTGAAGACCTCCAGAACCCAGCCACAGCCATGCTCAAGGCCCCCCTCCACACATTTGGAAGAGCCTCACGCATGAAGGAACCGGCATAGGAACCCAGGTGTGCAGGACCCGGGGCTGAGATCTCCAAGCCTGCTCGGATCCAGAGTGGGCCTCTTCTGCCCAGGCCCCCCATTTTCCAGTAGGTTGGCAGTAACACCCACAAATTGCCCCCTGGTGCGGTGTAATCCCATCAACGGCCAAGATCCAGAGACTATAAGACAACGCTCCAGAAGCGGCAAATGCTGTCAAGCGACCTCTTATAGCCTAGGTCTCCCTTCTCAGAGAACCTGGCAAGGTACTGAGAGCATCCTTCCCACACGGCAGAGCCTGGCAAACTCTCCATTGCGTATTCAATAAGCCAAATACAGTAACGATGGGTCTCATTCCCCTTCAGCTGAAAGAGCCTCCAGTGAGGCACCTCTAGGAAGAATGAGTAAAGAGGCTGCTAAAATCTCAAGGCTAGGACGAATGGAGACATTACTGCCGCCTGCTTGAGCAAATCAGTGATCAACGGGATGACAGTGATACAGTGATTATTATCATCTCTAAATATTTTATGATTTTATTCCATCTTATCCAATTAGCATACAATTAGCACTTCCAGTACAACCAGTAATGTTCAAAGGCAGCTTGTGGTATTTTTTTATTTTTTGGCTTTTGGACCACACCCACTTTTGGCCTTGGGAATTAAACAGGGGTCGGCTGTAAGCCTGGCAAGCACCTTACACCTAATACTTTTCTCCAGTCTAATATTCCTCATTTTAATGTTTTGTGTTGGTTTGGTTTGGTGTTTTTTTTTGTTTTGTTTTTTGTTTTTTTGTTTTTTTTTTTTGCTTTTTGGATCACACTTATCGATGCTCAGCAGTTACTTTTGGCTCTGTACTTAGGAATTACTCCTGGCAGTGCTCAAGGAACCCTGTGGAGTGTAAAGGATGGAACTCAGGTCAGCCGCGTGCAGGGCAAATGCCCTACTCGCTGTACTATCACTCCAGCCGAAAATGGGAATATTAGGTATAATACTAAGGGGTTTTGCTTCTATTGTTTGTATATGAGTATGTTTAAACACTTTTAATATAATGCAATAGTTAAATGTACTTCTGGGAAAAATTTAGTTAAATGTACTTCTGGGAAAAATTTATTTTGGGGGAGGACAGTACAGCAGGTATGGGCACTTTGTTTGCACATGCCTGGACTGGGCTCGATCCCCTGCACTACATACGTTTCTCTGAGCACTGACAGGAGAGCCAGGAGTAAGTCCTGGGCACAGGTGGGTGTGGCCCCCAAACCAAAAATAATAATCATTTTCAAGGACTGGAGCTATAGTACAGCAGGTACGTCATTTGCCTTGCACATGGCCGACCCGGGTTTGATCCCCAGCATCCCATATGATTCCCCCAAGCACTGTCAGTGATTCCTGAGTGCAGAGCCAGGAGTAACCCCCTGAGCATCGCTGAGTGACCTAAAATTAAGCAGCCAAAAAAAAAAAGAATTTGCTTCCAAATAAATGAGTTAGTGAGGTGGTAATTGTGTGAGATGATGGGGTTGTAATGAATGTAATACTTTTACAATTTATATCAAACATTGATACATGTTTGAAAAATACCAACAGTCATAAGGGATTACTATGAACAAGTCTAAGCCATTAAATTAGTGTTTACACACTTTAAAATCTTAGTCTTGGGGCCGGAGCAATAGTATAGAGGGTAGGGTGTTTGCCTTGCAGGAGGTTGACCTGGGTCCCAGTATCCCATGTGGTCCCCTAAGCACCACCAGGAATAGTTACTGGGTACAGAGCCAAGAGTAACCCCTGACTGAGCACTGTGGGCATGACCCAAAAAGCCAAAAGGAAAGAAGTCTTAGTCTTTAAATGTGGCTAAATTTGATGTCAGCTCTGAAATAAAATGTTGATAGGTTTTAGGCTTTTGTAGTTTGGGGGGGATCGTCCTTGTCAATGGTGGCAGGAGGTCTGGGGAGGTCTGGGCAGTGGGCTTATTGCAAGGGCCCAAAGGTGCAGTGCATTCAGGGGATACCAAGCCACCGCCTAGGGCCTCCGTGGCTCTAGCCAGCAATGCTGGGGACCGCATTGTGCTGGGAATTGAGCCCGGGTTGGGTGCATGCCAGGCACACACCTTAACCATCTCCAGGCCCCCAAGTTGAGACAGTTTGTAAACGAATTTGAAACTTTCCATTTCCTAGTTTCTCTATTTTAACAATAGTGCCCTTTTTCAGTGTTGATTTTTGTTTCAGTTTTTGGCCGTACTCTGCAGTGCTGGGGTGGGGGCCGGGGAAGGCCGTATGTGATTGCAGGATCAAACCAGGTCTGCTACATGCAGTGCAGGCTCCCAGCTCACTGTACTTTGTCTCTAGGCCCTTGATGTAATATTTAAGTAAAGCAACATGTAAGCATTTGGGTCAATATTTGAAACAATGTACTTTTCTTTTTTGCTTTTTGGGTCACACCCGGAGATGCACAGGGGTTGCTCCTGGCTCTGCACTCAGGAATCACCCCAGCGGTGCTCAGGGGACCATATGGGATGCTGGGAATCGAACCCGGTTTGGCTGCGTGCAAGGCAAACACCCTACCCAATGTGTTATTGCTCCAGCCCCCAAAACAATGTACTTTTAAAACCAGCTGTTGGGGTAAGGGGACGGCATTGCCTGCAGCTGACCGCTCGGTTCTGGCACCCCATACAGTTCCTCCAAGAGCCCGCAGGAGTGATCTCTGAGCTAGATCCAGGAGGAAGCCTTGACACAGCTGGATGTGTTCCAGTTCCTCTCCCCTCCCAGAAGAGAGCGAACTAGCTGCTGCTGAACCAGAGGCAACGCAGGGCTAAGGCAGTTAGTTGCCTTGGGTGTGGCTGACCCCTGGTGGGTCCCTAGCACTGATGGTACCCAAGCAAAGGCTGGGTACCTTTGTAATTCCTCCCCTTCCCCAGCTTGCTGCTATTCTAGTTAGTGCCAGGTTTTATTAGGCAAGAGACTTTCTGGCCTTATATATATACTACTATATATATAATATGTGTTATATATATATAACTATATATATATTACTCTGATTTGTTGCCTACTGTCTGAACTCCATCAAATATGGTGTGGTAATTATGAAAAATGGGTAGTGTGCGACCGGAAAGTGTCCTGGAGCGTGGTGGCGGTTGGGTAGTGGAGGTCGGCTTAAAACCAGGTAAGTTTTTATTTTTTTTTTATTTTATTTTATTTTTTTGCTTTTTGGGTCACACCCAGCGATGTTCAGGGGTTACTCCTGGCTTTGCACTCAGGAATTACTCCTGGCGGTGCTTGGGGGACCATATGGGATGCCGGGGATCGAACCCGGGTCGGCCGCATGCAAGGCAAACGCCCTACCCGCTGTGCTATCGCTCCGGCCCCAGGTAAGTTTTTAATTAAGACTGAATTTACTTCTGATTTCAATTTAAGACATCAAAATTTGGAAGGTTGAGTACTTTCAACCTTCTTTCACTTTGTATGTCGGAAATATACAAAGTGAGTACTTTCACTTTGTGTATCAGATCTATTAGACTGAACATGCTTTTGCTTAATTAACATTTTGGTAGGTAGGTTAAAAATTTTATAAATGTACGGGTGCTTACCACAAGGATTTTATTTGTAAAGGTTCATAGTTTCATATTCTACTGAATTGAACTGCATGTGTCCTGTCATGACTAGCTATTTTATAGTTTAGTCTCGACTACTGTCCGTAAGTTTTACTTGGTTTGGTACTAACCAGCTAAGTGCCCTGTCTGAAGTGTAAGAATCATTCCTTTTAAGAATTGAGGTATAATTGACAGAAGCTTTAGGAACTTCAAAGTTGCATCATGTTGCTCTAATCTATAAATTTTGAGATGACACCTGTCAGGATACCATGTGAGGGGGTTTTGTTTATTTTTGTGACAATATTGGTTTTATTCGATTGGCAAATTTTAACTTTAGATATGTGTTATCAACTGTTGTCATATGTTAGATCCTGTTTATTCATCTTACATCTTTTAGTTTGAACTCTTACCAATCTTGCCTCATTCTATCCACCATTTATCTATTTAAGTTTTACAATCAAGACACTGGTGGGTGAAACTGAAGGCAAATGGAAAGAGAATGTTGTTCTGTGCTCATGAACTGGAGAAGGTGAAAATGTCTGGGTTACCCAAAACAACCTACAGATTCAATATAATCTCTATCAAACATTCATCAGCATTTTTTGGTTCTTCGTGATGAATTTTTGAATGGGATTGTTTTTAGTTTGTTATTAGTGAATTAAAATGCAGAAAATTTGTTGTTGATTGTATAATGACTCTAGTACTCAGTTACAGCAGTTCTCTGGCCTTAGAAAGGATATTTGGCCCTCCCCTAACTTTTGTCTTTTGTTCTCCTTGCATAATGGGTCTGATTAGGTTTTCTGACACTAAGTTGAATAAAAGTTAGGATGGGGCTGGAGTGATAGCACAGTGGGTAGGGCATTTGCCTTGCACACAGCTGACCCGGGTTCGATTCCCAGCATCCCATGTGGTCCCCCGAGCACCGCCAGGAGTAATTCCTGAGTGAATGAGCCAGGAGTAACCTCTGTGCATTGGCGGGTGTAACCCAAAAAGCAAAAAATAAAAATTAGGATGGGGCAGCCTACTAGGGCAGCCTAGTTCTGGATCTTTAAAAAAAAATCTTTCATAATAGATATTTTCACCATGAACTACTGCTGAATTTTGTCTAATGCTTTTCCTGAGTTCACTGAATTTTTTTTTATCCTTTATTTTGTTAATATGGGATATCACATCATACTTACATCATTGGAAGAAATCCCACTTGGTGGTAGAAAAATCTTTTCATACTAACTGGAATCGACAGAACATTTGGTTGAGTATTTTCCCATGTCCAGAAATGATCTGGGCCGGATCTTTGGTGGAAGGTTTATCATTACTATGCAGTCTCCTTAACTGGAAACAGGTTTGTTCATTTCTTGGAAAATTTAGTGTTGGTATATGTTTCTAGGCATTTAATTTACTGTCTAAATCATTGGCATTAATTGTTCTAACAATCTATGCATTTTTGTGATTTTTAGTTACAAGGTCTCATTAATTTTAAGTCCTCATTTTTTGGGGGAAAAATACACTCTGGTTTCAGATCTTTTCTGTTTCATCTCCACATGCTGCCTGATACAACTTCAGTTTCAAGTGATACATTTTGGAAAATATTTACTGTGAAATGTTCACATCCATTGGTTTAATATATTTAGAGAGCTTTATTTTCTGTCTTTCCCGTGTGATTTCTAGCCACACTGTTAAGCAATTCTCTAATATTGTGCTTTGGTATTTAAAAGTTATTAGCAGAATGACTACAAAGGGCCAGAGAGCATGTACCTTGCATATGGCAGATCCCAAAACAATGACTACCAAAAAAAAAATTTAAAGCAGAAGAAAAGTTTATTTGTAATTTCAAAAAGTTTAGGGATTTGATTTTTTTTTAAAAAAAAATGGTTAGAAAATAATAAAAACACAACGGTACCAAGTATTCTGAGTATCAGCTGATTGAGGGCAGTCAGACACGCAGATTGCAGCGGGGCTGTCTGGCCAGAGCACCTGGTCTACAGCTTCTGGATTAGGATGGCAGAAGCACCTCCTCCTCCGTTGCAGATACTGGCAAGGCCATACTCTCCGCTCTTCAGAGCATGAACCATATGAACAACAATCCGGGCTCCCGACATCCTAGAATTAAAGCCACAGTTTAGCTTTTAACTTCATTAGTCACTTACAGCTTAAAAGAATTAAGGGGCTGGTTTGACCCCAAAATTAAAACCCTGAACACAAACTTAATCATAAATTGCCTTCTTCAACAAGAAGCAGATAGAACCATCAGAAATAGAGGAGGGTGGGAAAACTGAGTATTCCACTAATAAATAAGGTCTGCTGTAAAGCAATTTAAGGCAAAAATACAAAGGCAGGCATTAAGCTAGATGTTTTTGTACTGTTTTACCTACCCAATTGGATGTCCCAAAGAAACAGCTCCTCCATTGATATTCACTTTTTGAGGATCAATCTCCAGCATTTTCATGTTTGCTAATACAACCACGCTGAAAGCTTCATTTACTTCCCACATTGCAATATCTTCTTTTTTTAATCCTGCATCTTTAAGAACCTTAAAAAAAAATGAAATAAGACATTGATTTCTTAAATCTAGTTTGTATTCCTTTGTAAAATTTAAATACGGAGTTTTGGCATTTAATTTAGGCTTGTATATTCCTACTTCAGAGAGAGACAACTTGACTGTAGGCTCCCTCAGAAGAATGAACACGTACTCACTAAACGGAAGAGATAGAGCTAAGGGTTGGTTTTCCTTGGATCCCTGTAGTTTATAAAAGTTTCGGGGTGGCGCAGCAGAGTAACAGTCCAGCAGGTACTATGTTTGCCTTGCGTGTGGCCAACCTGAATTCCATCCCCAGCATCCCATAAGGTCTTCCAAGCACTGCCAGGAGCAGTTCCTGAGCGCAAAGGCAGGAGTAAACCCTGAGCATTGCCAGGTATCACCCAAAAAGCAAAACAATAAAAGTTGCCATGGGATCACAGAGTTTCAGACCTGTTTTTATTGCTAGTTAACGTGTGATTAATAGCTCGGTTACCAAGGTGTGAAAATCCCAGTGGTTGTGGTATTAGCTCTGCAAAATGCCCTTTCAGAGGGCTGGGTGGTGGGGTGCTCATCCTGCAAGTGTAAGGTGCTGGGTTTGGTCCTTGGCAACACGAAAAGAAGTGTTTTGTTGTGGAGTTTTTTGGTTTTTCTTTTTTTTAACTTTTTGGGTCACACCTGGCGATGCACAGGGGTTACTCCTGGTGGTGCTCAGGGGACCATAGGGATGCTGGGAATCGAACCTGGGTCGGCCACGTGCAAGGCAAACACCCTACCTGCTGTGCTATCAATCCAGCCCCAGAAAATAAGTGTTTTTGAGTAGTAGTAAAATTAACATGAAAACTCATTCCTTCAAAACTGATTACCTTTGCTTTCCAATGTGGTATGTTCACCTCAGCAATTGTGTGATTTGGCTCTTAGCTTACTGGGCCTTCCATAGGGGTTCAAACAATTTTGTGGTATGTAGGGTTTCTCTAGTTTTACCTGAAAACCTCCGCTACTTCCCTGTGAGGATGGAGATGTTTACTTTTCATACTGGACATTTGCTTTGAATTCTCAAATCTCACCCTTCACCGATGCCTGTTCTTCTTTGCTACCTCTCTCTTGTGGTTACCATGCTAGATACATAAGCTCAAGATCATAAGAGCAAATGACGGATTTCATTGTTTCTTGGGGCCATATCCTGTAATGCTCTGGGGGCCATATAGGATGCTGGGAATTGAACCCAGCCCAGCTGTGTGCAAGGCAAGTACTCAATCAAACAATGTATTATAAAATTGGAAAAATTCCCCCAAACACTTCCAGGAGTTAATTCCTTAGTGCAGAGCCAAGAGTAACCCATGAGCATTGCTGGGTGTGACCCAAAAAGACAAAAAATAATTTTTTTGGAAAAATTGGGGCAGATTTTGGCATGGCTCCCTACATGTGCTCAACGTGTTGTGCTAGGCTATAATCTATACTGCTGTTTCAGGAGACACGGGGTAAAAGTGAAAATTTAAAAACTCATTACCTTAGCTATAAGCAAACCACACTGGACCTTCTTACCTTAGGCACAGCATATGCAGGAGCAATTGGAAAATCAATAGGGTCTACAGCAGCATCTGCAAATGCTTTATCAGAAAAAGGTCATTCAATTTTCTACCGGGCTGGAGAGCTTAATACAAGCAGGTTGGGTGCCCCACCAGCAGTAAGCCCCCAAGCCGAGTCTTAAGAGTTGTTCCTTACTGCTTTGTGGGTGTAAATTTCTTTACCTCTATATATTTGCTCGCACCTTCTATCAATCCTCTAAGTAGCTTACATCGCCCCCTATGGGAGGGCGCTAAATTTTTTCTGAGAAGAAACCCCGTGAATTTGGGAAGCTCCTTCAGTGCCCTAGAGAGCTGGTCTCTGCAGTTCGTGCAGAGGGCACGGTTACACTCTGCAGAGTGACAGTCCTACAAGTGTGGATCTAAACTAAAAACTGGATTTGAGGAGATACGGGTATGCCACAACATATTTATCAACAACTTAGCTTCCATCTCAAGTGACAGTGCATTTCTGTCACTAGGAACAGCCCTGTTTCCTACCTGCTACTCTGGCGAGTGGTTTGACCTTGAGCCTCTTGGCGGCATCTGCAGTCATCAGGACCAGGGCGGCGGCTCCGTCATTGAGCGTGCTGGCATTGGCAGCGGTTACTGTACCTGCGAGCGCCAGAGTATGGAGGCCAAAATCAGACACTGCTCCTGAACTATCTGAATGACCTAAGAGTGCCCTTGCCGGGTGGCGAAATAGTACACAGGGGTATGACACTGGTTTCAATTTCCGGCACTTCTTCCTCTCTAACACACCTCCCTGCCTCCCCGTCCTCCTCCCCCCAAAAGAATGTCTTTCGAGGCTTGGAATGAACCCTGGGACTCACACATGCAAGGCAAGTATCTTAACCCTGTCACTCTCTCCAGCCCTTAAGTACCTTTCAAGCTGACTTCTAATTTGTCAGTTTTAAAAAATATTAAGGAAGACTCCACAGGCTGTTGCTTGGCGGTACACACAAGTATCAACATATGAAATACTTTTCTCAAAGGATTTCAAAAACAAGGCCGGAGACATAGAATTGTTGGTACTGAGGGTGTTTGCCGTGCACATGGCTAACCCAGGTTCAGTCCCTGGCATCCCCTATGGTCCCCTGAACATCGCCAGTTGTCGCCCAAAAAATTCAACAGTATTCTACAGTCTCTCCAGAGTCTCTCCAGAGATGTCTGATAATATGTCTATCTTTATTATATAATAAAGTATCCGGAGAATTCCTGGTCCTCTTGGGGGAAGGATTGGTGTTTACACTTGCTCAGGAGACCACAGTCAGGCGTGTGCAAGCCCGGAGCCTTGCTTCCTGCTGTATTCTCTCTCCAGCCCCGGCATACAGTCCCCTTTAAACACTCACCATTTTCTTTCTGGAAGACTGTCTTGAGCTTTGGAACTTTGCTGAAGTCAACACGTTTATATTCTTCATCTTCTTTTACTACTACATCTGGTTTACCTAAAAGAAAAAAAATGTTTAATAATCATTCAGTAAGAAAATCATTTAGAATTCTAGGAGCACGCAGTCACACAACAGTTTATGGTATTCATAACAAGCAATACAAGATAGTATGGGGGAGACTATTTGCCATAGAGGCAGGGGAAGGGGCGGATGGAGGGGGATATTGGGGACCTTGGTGGTGGAAGATGTGCACGGGTGGAGGGTTGGGTGATCTATCGTTGTATGACTGAAACTCAGGAAAGCTTTGTAACTGTATCTCACAGTGATTAAACACACACACACACACACACACACACACACTTTTTAAATAAAATTTTTTAAAAAACCACCCGCCTTCATCTGTTAACTTGAATATTGTTCAGATGTCCAGCTCTGACACCCTGTCCCACGAAAAACCTCATGGAGAGGTTTCCCTTGAGATGGAGGTAGCAGCAGTGAGAAGCCAAGAAAAGTGTGTCCTGACCCAGTTATAGAATCGTTGTCACAGACCCTTTAATATGGAGGCGCATTCTTGGGGGTGGGGGAGTATATTTAAATCCCTTTCCAGGTAAGCTAGTTTACTGCATATCATTTATATTAGAATCTTTCCTGTTTGGGCACCTCACCTGGCTGTGCTCAGAGATTGAACCTGGGTTGGACACTATACAGCTGTATTCTCTCTGGCCCTATATTAGCCTTAATACATAATGCATTCGTCAAATTAAAGATAGCAGCATTTAGGTTAATGTTTCATGTTTAAAACTTAAACGTGAAAAGTTCAGGCAGGGGGTGGGGGTTGCCAAAAGAGTACAGCAGGCCAAAAGGAACAACCTCAGTATCTGCTTTGCAAACCATAATGCCAAAGAGGAGGAGGAGAGAAGAGAGGTGCCCGCCATAGAGCCAGGCTGAGGGGGAAAGGGCAGATGTGGGGGTGGCAGGGTCATTGGTGGTGGGAAATGTACACCTGTGGAGGGATGGTGTTGGAACACTGTATGACTGAACCTGGATTATAAATAGCTCTGGAACTCTGTATGTCACGGTGACTCAATAAATAATAGTAAAGCAGGCAGGTGGGCCAGGAGAGAGGACAGTAGATGGGGCATGCAGCTCACCCGGGTTCCATCACCTGCATCCCATACGGTCCCCTGAGCATCACCAGGTGTGGCCCTCCTCCCCCCCAAAAAAATGTAACAATCTGTATAGCTATTGAAACAAAGACCATCATTCCTCTACCTTTGGTTGTGATTGTGACAGGAGTAACTTCATCTGCAAATTTGCCCACCTCCCATGCTTTTTTACTTCTGGTGTAGGAGTTAATGGCGTATGCATCCTGTTCATCTCGTGCAATGTTCATTTTCTTTGCAGTGTTCTCAGCACAGTTGCCCTGATAAAAGGTGGGTAAATTTTTTTTTTTTTTTTTTTTTTTGCTTTCTGGGTCACACCCGGCGATGCACAGGGGTTACTCCTGGTTCTACACTCAGGAATTACTCCTGGCGGTGCTCAGGGGACCATATGGGATGCTGGGATTAGAACCCGGGTCGGCCGTGTGCAAGGCAAACGCCCTACCCACTGTGGTATTGCTCCAGCCCCAAATTTTTTAAATTATTATGTGTATCATAATACTGTGGTGAACAGTTCATTTTGCCTTAGTCCAAAAGTTGTCATATTGGGGCTGGAACAAGAGCACAGCAGGGCAGGCATCTGCCTTGCACGCAGCCGACCCGGGTTCAATTCCCAGCATCCCATATGGTCCCCTGAGCACCGCCAGGAGTAATTCCTGAATGCAAAGCCAGGCGTAACCCCTGTTACATCTCCAGGTGTGACCCAAAAAAAGAAAAAAAAATTGTCATAGTAAAGGCAAAGAATTAAATGGTTACTGATTCTTTGAGCTAAACTGAACAAGAGGGGTTGTTGTTTAGTAATAAATACTTCTATGTATGGGACTTGAGTTGACTACCAGCGTTCTTCCTGACCCTGACAATAAATAAGCTCAACATTTACAGCAGTAGGGTGTTTGCCTTTCACGTGGCCAACTCAAATTCGATTCCTCCGCCCCTCTCGGAGAGCCTGGCAAGCTACCCATGGCATACTGGATATGCCAAAAACAGCAACAATAAGTCTCACAATGAGAGATGTTACTGGTGCCCGCTCGAACAAATCGATGAGCAACAGGATGACAGTGACAGTGACAGCCTTCAGTCACTTCTAAAATACACATAGTAAAGAAAATCCAGCAATATTGCACAATAGAGGGTGTTTCTCCATTAGAAACCTCGTTACCATATGGATTTTATTGTAGACATCGGTGAGGCCATCTTTTACGATCAAATCTTCCAGCTTGACCCCTCCATATGGCGTTGCTCCTCTGCTCATGACATACGGGACGTTGGACATGCTCTCCATGCCCCCAGCCACCATCACATCCTGCGTGACACAGAAGCCAGGGTCAGCCCAGGAGGAGCTACAAACAGGTTTCGTTTGAAACATTTGTTCACAGTGAATATAGAAATGCTCTTTCCTGGGTAAAAAGATAAATGTAGCATTAGACTCAAACAACCGACATCTCCAATTTCCAACCTGCTCCCCAGTTATGCTTCTGTTAAGAATATGACATTGCTCTGACACTGTTTCTAATGTAGCTGGTGCCCCGTGTATAGATGTTTTCATTAGTGTATAGATGTTTTCATTAGTATCATTCCAGGATCTGTTTTTACTTTATAAGGCAAAAAAAGAAAAATCAGTATTTTCTCACGGCCCTTCAGTCAAAGGTACTACACCACAGGAACCTAGATAATCAGACTCTAGAAAAGTAAAGGTTCTCAGTATAAGTTATTTCAATAGTGGAATAAATAAAACAAAAGGAAAAAAAAAAGACTCTGCAACAGAACAGGTGTTTTGGGAGAGGCGCAGGAGTCATATAAAGGCACGCCTGAAGCTTACCCAGCGCTGTGAACTGGCCATAAACAGTTCTATGGTATTTTTCTGTGCATTTTCCACATGCATTATGTCCCCTCGTCATTTCAGTTCTGTAGCTTTTGGGGGTGGAGGACATAGCTGGTGGTGCTCAGGGCGCACCCCTGGAACTGTGTGTGATGCTAAGGATGAAACCCAGGCCAGTCACCACTGTAACCTTGTGGAGATCACAAGCAGAAAGAGAGCCTGGAGTGGATCAGCACTTAGCTCAGAGTCTCAGCTATCTGCCAACAGGTCTAGTGTGCTTGGTCTCAGGCAGAGACAGCAGAAAGCTGGCACAACTGGACATACTCATCACCAGTCTGAGCCAGTGATGTGACGCCCACGTTACACTGAAATCCTTTTTCTTTCTGGCAAATACAGTCAGACTTGAGGTAAACAGGTTGTCTGTAACCTAAAATGTCCTGGCTGCAAACTTCTGTGGGCTCCTCTGGAGATAAGGCCCCGCACACGCAGCCAGAGCTCAGCCCAGCTGCAAACTTTTCTTCTTGTTTTGGACCACTCCTGGCGGAGTGATCTGGGGGTCGGAATGGGGTGTTGGGGTCTGAGCCTGAGTCAGCCAAGTGCAAGACAAGCCCAACTGCAAACTTTTAAACATTTGTTAACGTTTAACAGGGACTCAAATGGGATCAGCAAACGCACGCACCACTGAGCGCCTAAAACAGAGCCTGCACTGTGAAAATCTCACTCTGAAGATGGTCTTTGGGCGCTGGGTACTTTAAGCCCTGGAAAGGAGCCAGTCACTCACCTGATGCCCGCACATGAGGTTCTGAGAGGCCATCATAATGGCCTTCATCCCCGAGGCACAGACTTTATTGATGGTTGTACAGGGAGTAGAAATGGGCAAACCTAAAACCAACAGAAATTGGGCAGACTTTAAAAACAAATATACTAACTTTTCCGATACAACCAAAAATTAGTAGTTCATCAAACTAGTGTTCAAAAATTTTTTTCAGCCAATAAAGGCCCATAAATGATACGCGGAGTGATCTGCACTTATCATTTATGGGCCTTTATTGGCTGAAAAAAATTTTAACTGTGGGGAGGTGGGCGGTGCCAAGGTCTCACTTTGCCTCTGAGCCATGCCCAGACCCTTGACATAGTCTAAGCGGAAGTGCCTCCAGCTACCATGTTGACTTTTCTCCTTTTTCAGCCACACCCTGCAGGTTGGGGGTGGGTCCCAGTGCCCCTCCGTGCCCCTCCAGCCCCACGGCAGTCTGCGTAGATAAGCCGGACCGTGTACCTGCTCCCAGCACGACTTGCCGGGTGGGGGCCTGGCCTTCGCCTCCTTGTATGACGTTCCCCATGTAGGCCTCCTTAACCTCCTCCTTTGGGATCCCTGTTTGGAAAAAAAGCAAGAAGACATTTTTATTCACTATAATAATCATAACAATCACTGGTTAACCAATTAGCTACATGCCATGCAGCGCGTCGGTCGAAGTCGCCCCAGAGAAGCACGGGTCTGCTGAGCCACTGCCCCACTCACCTGCCTTCTCAATGGCCGCCTTCACCGCGACAGTGCCCAGCTTGGTGGCCGGCATGGAGGCAAGGCTGCCTAGGAAGGAGCCAATGGGGGTCCTGGTGGCACTTACTATGACCACTTCCTGTCAAGGCAATGACGTTGAAAAATTTAATCAAAATCATCTTTCATTCAATAAAAACTCATGTCTATATTGACTAAGGAAGATTTCTATGAATAACTTTATCCATCGAAGATAAAATAATCTTAGGATGGAAAATGAATCCACTCAAACTTGGTGCTTAATGAGTGAAGAAGGACTACTATAGGAAAAATACACCTAGATCTTTCCTGGTTCTCTAGAGGAAGGTTTGAAACGGAAGTTTTGAACTGAGGAGTCAATTTGAAATTTAAGAAATGGTCATTACTTTTACTCATGGGAACTTCCTAAGCCCTCACTGGGCCTGGCTCGTGTGGAGGGGCCCCGGCAGAGCTGCAGTCAGCCCCCCCACACCCCAGCGTCAGGGACAGGGCCTAGAGTGGCGAGGACTGCACTTGTTCCCATTCTGCCACGCTGGGGGAAGCGGCACTCCCCTGGGGTCTGGAAGGCTGGCCTGTGGAGTCCCCACACGCCCTGCTGAAGCCTGAGGCCCACTCAGCACTCGGCAATCTCCTAGCACTCCTTCCTGTCCAGTCCCCAGCCCGGCCCCAGCCCGCCCTGCAGAGTAAAGAAGCTGATTTAGAGATCAGGTCATTTTAGCACTGGGTCCTGGGAAAGAAGCAGGAATTAGGCCGAGGAAGAGACTCTTTTTGTTTGGGGGGCAGGGGGCACACCTAGCGGGGCTCAGGGGACCATATGGGAGGCCGGGATCAAACCCGGATGGCTGTGCACAACTAGCTGTTTCTAATCCCGAAAGTACCCTCACATAAACACAACGTATAAAGCACAATTTATACTTACATTCAAAGTGGGTTTTGAAACATAACTTCGCTCTACAGGTCTTATTTCCTATAAGAGAAATATATATTGTTAGAATGTAAAAAATGGTTGATAACTTTTTTTTTTTTTTTTTTTGCTTTTTGGGTCACACCTGGCAATGCACAGAGGTTACTCCTGGCTCTGCACTCAGGAATTACTCCTGGCAGTGCTGAGGGACCATATGGGATGCTGAGAATTGAACCCGGGTCGGCTGTGTGCAAGGCAAACGCCCTACCCGCTGTGCTATCACTCCAACCCCTGGTTGATACCATCTTAATACTTCCTGGGAGAGTTATGATTTTTTTTCTGCT
Organism: Sorex araneus; assembly: GCF_027595985.1. Classification (NCBI taxonomy): domain Eukaryota; kingdom Metazoa; phylum Chordata; class Mammalia; order Eulipotyphla; family Soricidae; genus Sorex; species Sorex araneus. The sequence goes on along the minus strand of NC_073304.1, from coordinate 160,924,510 downwards.
ACTTAATACTTCCATTTCCAAGTTTTCCACAACATATATTTCATATGGGGCTAGAAAGAAGGCTGAAAGCACATGCGCAGATGGGCGTTCCATCCCTGGCACCACACGCCCTGAACCCTGCCGGCTCTGGCACAGAAATCAAAGCCACAGCAAACAAGTTACTGTGCTGTAATAAACTTTCTTTTGGGGGTGTTGCCAGGGATGAACCCAGAGCTTCATGTGTGCAAGTCAGGTGCATTATCACCAGGCTGCAGCCCTGTCCCCCATTTTCTTTGTGGGGAGGGTCTCCCAAGCAGTGGGGGGGCTGCACCTGATACCTGCCCATCCAGGAAGTTGGCTCAGTGCTCAGCCCATCATGACATGACCACAGCCAGTGGTGCTCACGCTCTAATTAACTGTAGAAATGGATATTCTGGGGCTGGAGAGAGTACGGTGGATAGGACACATGCCTCGTACACGGCTAACCCGGATTCAGTCCCAGAATGCCGTGTGAAGAGCCAGGAGTAAAGTAACCCCTGAGCACCACTGAGTGTGCCCCCACTCCCCACCACAAAAAAAAGAGGAGCTGGAGAGATAGTTACAGCTGGTGTTTGCCTTGCTCACAGCGAACGCACGTTAGAATCCCAGCAGATAGTTCAGCTGAGATAGTGCAGCTGGTAGGGTGTTTGCCTTGCACATACTGACCCGGGTTCAATACCCAGCATCCCATATGGTCCCCCGTGAACCACCAGGAGTAATTTCTGAGTACAGAGGCAGGAAGTAACCCTTGAACATTGCCAGTGTAACTCCGAAAACCAAAAAGTGAAGAGATGTATGTTTCAGGACTGATGCAGCTCAGCGGCAGAGCACATGCCTCCTGGGTCCCGGGTTTGGTTCCCAGAAAATTCTCCCGTGCACCCACACGGTGCTCAGAGCCTCTCTGGAAGCAGAGGCGCATGTGTCCTGAGCACCGGGCCTCAGGCCCTCTGCATTGCAGCGCTTAGCCCACCACCCTCACTCTGGCCTCAGTTCCCCGTCTCCAAGATTCTGAGTTGTTGCCTTAAATTTAAGTTGCAAAGTAAGAAAATACCCTTACAGGTTAGAGAAAATTTTGTTTTCTTTGGGGTCACATTCTCTTGGTTGTGCTCAGGGATCAGTCCTGGTGAGACGAGGGACCATGTACGGTGCTGGAGACTGATCCCAGGCCAGACGCACGCAAGGCAAGTGCCTCCCGCTGTACCCCGAGTCCAGCACCCAGAAAGCTATGATATTAAACTTTGGGCAGGGCATTCTCCCACATGGTACTCAGGAGTCCAAGGCTCCCGATGGCAATTCTCGGCCACCTGGGCCAGCAGTTCAGTGCGTGCAAGAGTCTGAGGATGTGATGCTGCCAGGCCCTGAGTGCCAGGGGTCCTGGGGATGAAAGCACAGGGCCGAACCCACCGACACTTTGGACCACTTGGTGCTGGCAATGGAACCCAGGTCAGGCGCCTGCCAGGCTTATACCATAACCACTCTCTCCTGGGTCGATACTAAATTCTTAGTTTACTTCAAGCTAACATTATAAATATGGCCTAAATAACCAAAGAAATTTTTTTTTTGGCTTTTTGGGTCACACCCGGCGATGCTCAGGGGTTACTCCTGGCTCTGCACTCAGGAATTACTCCTGGCAGTGCTCAAGGGAACATATGGGATGCTGGAGATGGAACCTGGATTGGTATATGCAAGGCAAATGCCCTACCTGCTCATCTATTGCTTTGGCCCCCAGAGAATTTCTCTTCCAATAAAGATTACCTGCGGGGCTGGAGCGATAGCACAGCGGATAGGGCGTTTGCCTTGCACTCGGCTGACCTGGGTTCGATTCCCAGCATCCCATATGGTCCCCTGAGCACCGCCAGGAATAATTTCTGAGTGCAAAGCCAGGAGTAACCCCTGTGCGTAGCATAGCCGGGTGTGACTCAAAAAGAAAAAAAAAAAAAGCTGCAATAAAGATTACCTGCAAGGACAAACTGAAGATGCAGACCAGGGTGACTGTTTTGAAATCGCCCTACTAGCAGGACAGATAACCCCCATGGTAACACTGCCTTGGCAAGCAACAGTCAGTCCACAGTGGAGTCCCAGCACCCTCACTACAGCAGGGAGGGTGCAAGTCTTTTTTTTTTTTTCTTTTTGGGTCACACCCAGCAATGCTCAGGAGTTACTCCTGGCTTTGCACTCCTGGCAGTGCTTGGGGGACCATATGGGATGCTGGGGATCGAACCCGGGTCAGCCGCGTGCAAGGCAAACGCCCGACATGCTGTGTTATCGCTCCAGCCCCGAGGGTGCAAGTCTTGCCCGGGGTTGATTGAGTTCAATCTCCGGCATCCCATGTGGTCCCCCAAGCATCGCTAGGAGTAACTCCTGAGTGCAGAGCCAAGAGTAACCCCGGAAAGGTGGCAGAGGAGCCAAGTCGGCCCTTCCCATCCCCCCGCCCACCTGGGGTCCTCACTGTCATGCCCATGATCTGCCTCCGGGCACCATCTCAGTGCTTCAGTGGCCCTGATCCAGAGACTCCCAGATGAATCTCAGAATGGAATAGCTCCCTACAGAGATGTCTCTGGACCCCAACCACTTACAATTTTAGAATCCAGACGCGCGCGGCTGCAAAAGCGGCTGCATGACCTCTCATGATATTCATAATAAGCAACAGTAAATTATCTAGCATCTGCCCCTGGCAGGGAGGCTTGAATGGTGGTGGGAAAATTTGAAATAATGGTGGTAGGAAGGCTGAATGGTGGTGGGACTGATGTTAAAATAATGAATGTATCAATTAATGTGAACAACCTTATGAAAATAAATTTTTTAAAAAATAATAAAAAACAAATTTAAAAAAAGCACCCTTCAAAAAAAGAAAAGAGTAACGCCAGAGCATCACTGGGTGTGGCTCCCCCACCAAAAAAAAAAAAGACCCTATCAAAATCACCTTTGATTCCTGACACTACTAGGTGTGACCCAAACTCACCCCTCACCCTTCAAGCCATCTGAAGGATTCGGGAGAAAGTTACAGGATGTGGCTCAAATCTGGAGTTCCACTGAAATGCCCCACAATGCTCGGTTCATCTTCAATGCAACAATGGGTACGATCGAGTCTCCCTTGCCGGCTCACACCAACCCTGAGAGGCTCTGTCTTCTCGTTCAGATCCATGGAAGCTGCCAGTCCAGCAAGACTTGGCTTTACTCCTCCGCACCCAGCACGCATTTGCTGCTGCAGGCCTGGCCCGGGTGATATTGGCATCAGCAGTGCAGGCACCAGTGCACCCGGAACGGGGCGGTGCTTCTCAGAGGCGCTCAGCGGGGCAGCCCTCACTCTCCAAGGCGCCTCCCCTCTTCCCACTGGCCGAGCTGCAGGCCAGGAAGATAATGGACCTGGGCCAAGCCGGTTCCCTCAGAGACCAGGCAACAGGACACCGGTGGGCACCTACTGCAAGGGCATGAGGGTGCAGAACCTGTGCCAACAACGCAGAGTGCCCGGCAAGAACTCGAGGCAGCAGAAGTGGACGCCAGGACACGACTCAGAGAAAGGAGGGGAGCGTGGGTTAGGGGCTCCCACGGGGACCCCAGAGGGCAGCGCACTGCTTTCCTGTCCTCGGGGGTTGGGAACTGGCCTCCCTCACGGACCCCCCTTTCTCACGGCACTGTGGCACTGAGCAAGGCGACCTGTGCAAGGAAGGGGAGGGGGAGCCCACCCACCCCCACCTCTAGCGAGGCCTGCACGGTCCTGGCGCCCAGGGAATGTGTGTGGGGCCAAGTGCCTGGGTCCCCCAGGGACTGCTCCCGAGTGAGTTGGTAGATGCAGTTCACGGTTTTGCGTCCACCCCCTTGGTGGGCTAGTGTGAGAACAAGGGGAGGCTGCGGGAAAGCGCCGTGGGCCCCTCCTCACAGGGGGTTGGGCTTCCCCTTCCTCCCTCCAGGCTGGACCACCCCCGGGCTTTGTTCCACACTCTCAGGGACCAGTGGCCAATCACAACTGTCACTGTCCCTTAGGCTGCCCCACCTCAACGCTGAGTCCTGAGTCTCCCCCTTCTCCAGTCCAGCCTCAAATGGGCTTCCACAGCCCCACAGCCAAGACACAACTTCCACAGACCGGGCTGGGCTGGGGGCTTCCCAGCAGTGCTCAGGGGGCCCATGGCCACTCCCCGAGACCCCAGCTGGCCAGTGTGGCCGCCTCTATTCACCATCCAAACCCGGGTTTTCACTGCCCACACCCAGCAGCAGTTTCCCCACACGTGGAAACGACATACCAGGGGCGCAGGCCCACAGCATCAGGCCGACCTGCAGGGCAGAAAGACGGAAGCATCCCTGAGGCACAGACCACCAGGCTCCACGACCAACAAGGCCCAGCCCTGCCCCGCAGCACGCTACTCGCCTTGGCTTCCCAACACCCTCCAGCCCCAAGCACCAAACAAGGCACATACAGCTCCACTCGGCTTTATGCCCCCCCTGGAGGCACAGCCAGACTCCCCCTTAGCTGCCAGGGCCTCCGGGCCCCCCCCCCCAGCCCAGGACCTCAGCCCCTGTGAGCCCCCAGGAGGACCCCTAGCACATCCTGCTTAAGGTGGGCCTCTTACACCAGCAAGTCCAGTTCCCTCAAAGCTCCTCACCCACAGAAACAGGAGGTGGTGTCTATTCACCAGGGGGACATGTCCAATGATGTTGGGGGCTACTCCTACCTTGGTGTTCAAGTATCCCCATGGTGCCAGGGACCACACTGGGGCTCCCTCATGCAAAGCAAACTCTGGCCTCTGAGTCATCCCTGGGGGAGGGAGGCAATCAGCTGGCACGGCACCCACCCCACGAGAGCTCCGGGAGGAGGGCAGGCTTGGGACAACCCACACACACTGGCCACAGCAGGGAGGGGGGCGTGAACGCACCCTGTCACGTTTATCTGCACAGAAGGCAGCGAGCCAGGCCCCGGGCAGCCAGGGGGAAAGCCCAGGATGGTGCAACCTTCAGTGGTCCGGGGTTCCAAGAAGAGACGGGCAGTATTTACTTACCGTCCAGTGGTGGCAGGAGACACTGAACAAATATTTGCACATGAAACCGTGGACACCTTTCAGGGAGAGTAAATATACCGGGAAGTGAGCAAAATACTGCTGATGTGCAGAGAGGCAGCTGGACGGGCCAGGAAGCATCAGGCTGGGGTGGAGGCCGGGAAAGAGCACTCAGGAACCAGGGGCAGGACTCTCAGGTGGCCGTGGGCCAAGACAAAGTAGTGCACACTAAATATAGACAGCGGAGTGGAAGCAGGAGAGACCGGGGAGCTGCCGGAGAAGGAAGCACAGCGCCAACAGGCAGAGGAGCCCCTGGCCTGGGTCTAGAGGCTTTGCCACTCTCAACAGGGCCACTCCTGGGTGGGGGAGATAGCACAGGTAGGAGCTAAGGCACGTGCCTTGCACATGCCCATCCCAGATCAATCCCTGACACCACGTATGGTCCCCGAATGGCACCCGTGAGTCTCAGCAGTCCCCAGCGTCGCACCCTCTGCTCTGGCTCTAAACCACTTTGACCCCTGGGACAGCTCCCAGGCCCGTGAGAACCACTGGGGAGCCCCTCCATCAAGTAACCCATGTGGCCAGAGTGACATCTCTGTCACTTGCCTTGCACGCGGCAGACCTGGGCTCGATCCTGTCACCTTAGATGGTCCCGAGTCCTGCCAGGAATGATCACTGAGCACGGGGCCAGGAGTAAGCCCTGAGCACAGCTACCCGGGTGCGGCCCCCAAACAAACAAAAGCGCCTGGTTCGGGGAGCTCTTTGCAAAGCGTGTCTTTCCCGCCTCTTCACAGCTACTTGCTGACACTGACGCGTCACTCCTCAAGGCCTCAGTGAGACTCTAGGAGGGGGAAAGTGCAGCTGGCTGGGACCAGCCAGTCCCCTGAGCACCAAGTCTGGAGCAGCCCAAGGTGCTGCTAAGCATAATGCAGAAACAAACAAAAGCTTTTTTTTTTTTTTTTGGTGTGGGGAGGACATTGTTTGGGCTTCATCAGGCAGTCCTGGGGTACCAAATGGGGTGCTGGGGATTGAACCCAGGTATCAGCCACACGAGGCAAGTGCCCTGCCCACTGTACTCTCAGTCCTGTCCCTCTTACTAAACTGCAGGTTTTCATTGCTGAGTACACTGTTACGGGCTGAGGTGCTTCTCCCCCAAAGCAAGTCTTCACCCCAAGGACCTCTCAGTAACTTTATTTCTAAGTGGGGCTTCCCAGAAGCAGTCCCATGAGGGCAGCAAGTGGTCTCCCCCGCACGCACAAGCCACATCCTTTCCCAGGAAGTGAGGGGCAACTGCAGGAACCCCCAAACCAGAGCACACGCCAAAGGCATGAGAGGCCAGGAAGGACCACCGAGTCCTGCCGACGCCCACTGCCCACTCTCTCGGGGTGCACAGGCGGCCAGTCTCGTCCGGTCAGGCCTCTGCTGCTCAGGCCCAGCAGTGCCGGGGACTGATGAACTGGCCACACACGCACCTTCGCTAAGCCCTGGGCCACTCTCCAGCCTCTCTGGAGAGTGCTACTTCAGGTCCCAGGACCCCCCACCTCTCAGAGGCCACCCTCCCCACACAGCTGCCTCCCCACTTTGGCCTGGCACCTCCTCTCTCGCCCCCCCTGGTGGGTCGAGCACCCTGACTGCTGAATCCCCACCTGCAGCCAGGCCCCCACCAGCACCCTCTCCCCATGTCTTCCCCCGAGAGCCCTGACCCCATGGCAGGTCAGCCCCCCGTGCCCCCACTGTCCTACTTTCTGTTGGGGTCCAGGGCCAGGCCAGGGCTCCCACATGCAGAGCCGTCTCAGCCCCAGGCACGCCGGTCAACAGCCTCCAGCCGGGCCCTGTGTGTCCTGCTGGCTCAAGGCCACGGCACCGAAGACCACAACCCACAGGATCAAAGGGAGCGAGAGGGCCGGAAACGGAGCAGGGCCATGTGGCTCAACAAAAAACGCAAAGACCCTTCTAGCAAGGACAGACAGAGGGGCCACAGAGAATCCAGCACCCAGAGAGCACCCAGCAACGAGGTGCAGCCAGCACAAATGGTACCAACGCACCAGGCACAGGGACAAGAGCAGCCAGTGGGGTCACCACAGCCAGGGCTCAGGGCGACCCAGCAGAATGGACCAGAGGGCACCAGCACACACGGGCGGAAGTTGGATGGAAGGCTGGGGGGATGGGGGTCTCCAGCTGACGTCAGCTGCGGCAGATTAGGAGCTAGGGCCAGGGCACCGACAGGTTCCGCCTTCAGCAATGCAGAGAACTGGGGCGACGGCCAAGACAAGGTGGCTCTGCCCGGCACTTTTTTCAAAAGTCTGAGTAGTTAAAGAAACAACAATTTTGGATCCAAGCAAGAAAACAGAAAAGGTCAATACTGACCTACTGACCTAAAGAAAAGCATGTCCCCTGGGAGGGATCCCCGCCCTCCCCCCCCACACGCAAGCAGCATATTCTGGGTGTCCACATGCCACTCTGGAGATGCTGGCAAGTGCTGGCTGCCGGTGACCGTGGGAGAGTGAGTGGCGGGAGGTGCTCCCAGGAACGCTTTGTTCCAGACCTGTGTGTACTGAAGGCAAAGGGGACAGTGCAGCGGAATGGGTGAGAGATCACGTTCCAGCCAGACAATGGCACCAAATTCTGAAATTCTTTCAGACAAGTTAACAGTAAATGGTGGGGTGACCGGCGAGTCCAGTAACAGCTGATTCTGGAGTCCACGAAACCCAGCGGCCACTAGACACTGGTGTGCAGTTTACCGTCTCATCAGCAACATCTGTGCCTGACTGTAAAGTGCTGTAGGCTAGACGCTAGGAAACACTATACTGTCTTTTTAAAATGTTAATTTTGGGGGCAGGAGAGGGAGTCACAGCAGGTAAGGGGTTTTTTCTCGTACATACATGGCCCACCCAGGCTCAATCCCTGGCACCCTGTATGGCCCCCAGGGCCCCACCAGGAGGGATTCCCTAAGCACAGAGCCAGGAGTCAGCCCTGAGTCCAGCGGGTGTGGTCCAAAAACCAAGTTTAAAAAAAAAATAAAACTTTAATTTTATTTTTGGGTTTCTAGGCCACATCTGGTAGGGTTGAGGGGTCACTCCAGGTGACGCCTGGGATACTGTGCTGTGTGAGGGACTGACCCAGACAGGAGTTATGCAAGGCAAAGGCCTCATCCCCTGACTGGCCCCTGCACCTTTTTAAAAAAAACCAAGTTCACCTAATTCACCTGACCAACCCTGTGAAACCCAGGCTGGGGCAGTTACATTTTAAATCATTCCACACAAACAACGGAGGGGGCTGGAGCAATAGCACAGCGGGTAGGGTGTTTGCCTTGCACACAGTTGACCCGGGTTCGATTCCCAGAATCCCATATGGTCTCCGAGCACCACCAGGAGTAATTCCTGAGAGCAGAGCCAGGAGTAACCCCTGTGCATCGCTGGGTGTGACCCAAAAAAAAAAAAAAATAGAGAACCGGGGGCGAGGGAGAGCCAGGGCTTCAAGCTGTTCCCCACAGCCAATCCCAGAGCTAGGGACAGCCCCAAAGACAACCCCTCCCCCCCGAAAAAAAACAGGAGACATGGCTTAGGACAGGGCAGATGGCAGGAGGGTCAGAGGCTCAAGCTTTATATGCCCCAGGGGTTCACACCCCAGGAGCACATGCCCTGGAGAGCCCCAGAGGGACCATGGTGGGGTGGGGGAGCCCCACCTTTCCTAAACCTACTCCCACTTTCCATTTTCTCAACCGTCCAAAGTTAGCTCTGGGAGGTCATCACTCCCTACTAGACAGACACCCTGTTTCCTGCTAGGATGCTCCTTCTGCCACCATTTCCAGCACCCCTGGACAACAATTTTCTGCACACTTCAGGCCTCCCTGACCTCCAAGACAAAACCCTGAATACCAAGGAGCCCCACATAACTGGACTTCGTACCACACTGGTGGAAGGCCAAGTTGATCAGCCTCACCAGACTGGAAAGTCCAGCCACCTCTACCACACTGACCAGTTCTCCACGGACCCTTTTTTTTTTTTTTTTTGCCTCCTTCAAGTGCTCCAGCTGAGGAGCTACAAGGCTGTGCGGAGCTGAGAACCGCCGGTTGCTTTGCTGTCCCTGTTCCCACTGGCTCAGCAGGCCGGTCTGGGGGCCAGCAGGTGTAAAAAGGTCCAAGAACAACGTCGGCTCAGGCCACACCTGGCCGCTGGGTGAAGGCCAGGTGGCGGCAGGGATTGAAGCGGGCCTCAGGCTTGCATCCCCTACCCCGTGGGCCCCTCCACCCACCCACCCACCCACTTTCTCAGGTTCTGTCCAGCTCCGAGTGGGCTCAGCAGGCTTCCTTACTCTGACATATGAAAATGCATTTTCCCCCTCAAAGGCTCCTGTGCCCCACCCACCCCTCAAATCAGCTACCAGAAGGGAAAACTCGCCTCGGGGAGCCGGGTAGGGGAGCGCTGGGCCCTATCAAGCATCTTTCAGGTGTCATCGAAGTATGGGGGGGGGAGGGTAGGGGATGGTTCAAATCGCTCCAGCGGGGTGAGGGAGGGGGGCATCCGGTCTTTGCAAGGCGCCTCGAATCCAAAGTTCACCCGCGGAAACAAACGAGATGAGCAAAGGCTCCTGAGAGGCTGCCCAGGGGCAGAACCGGGGCCTCGCAGCTGACCGGGGGTAAGCCCAGGGCCTCCGGGCTGCCCCGGAACAAGTCCGGAGCCTCCCAGGTGTCCCGTGAGAGAGGTCCGGGGCCTCGCGGTTGCCCAGGACAGATCTAGGGCCTCCCAACTGTTCCCGGACAGATCCAGAGCCACCCAGCTGTCCCGGGACAGATCCAGGGCCTCCCAGCAGTCCCGGGAGAGGTCCAGCCCCCCAGCTATCCCGGGACAGATCCAGGGGCCACCCAGCTATCCCGGGACAGATCCAGGGCCTCCCAGCTGTCCCGGGACAGATCCAGGGCCTCCCAGCAGTCCCGGGAGAGGTCCAGCCCCCCAGCTATCCCGGGACAGATCCAGGGGTCACCCAGCTATCCCGGGACAGATCCAGGGCCTCCCAGCTGCCCGGGAGAGGTCCAGGGGCCACCCAGCTATCCCGGGACAGATCCAGGGCCTCCCAGCTGTCCCGGGACAGATCCAGGGCCTCCCAGCTGCCCGGGAGAGGTCCAGGGGCCACCCAGCTGTCCCGGGACAGATCCAGGGCCTCCCAGCTGCCCCGGGAGTGGTCCAGGGCCTCCCAGCTGTCCCGGGAGAGGTCAGGGCCTCCTAGCGGCCCCGGGAGAAGTCCGGGGCCCCGCGGTTGCCCGAGACAGGTCCGGGGCCTCCCAGCAGCGCGCCCGGGCCAAGCACCGTGCCGACCGTGGCGGACGCGCAGGGCCTGGGGCACGCCCCGTGGGTGAACGCGCGGGGCGCCCTGCGGCGCCGAGTCCCGCGGTGGTTGGTACCAGCGCTCCTCACCTGCATCAGTCTCCGAAGCAGGGCAGTGCGCCCACCGGCGCCGCCGCGCAGGAGGGCCGCGGACACCGCCATGGTCTCGGGGTGTCTAACGGGGGCTTCAAGGGCGGAGAGCAGCCAGAGTGTGCAGCAACCGCGCACCCGCCCGCCCCGCGCCGGGTCCCGCCCCTGCACGCCTCCGCCAATGGCCGCGCAGGCGGCGAAGACGCGCAGCTATTGGCTCGGGGCCGAGGGGTGGAGGCCGGCTCTTCCCGCCTCCTCCAATGGCAGGCCTGGAGCTCGGCGGCCCGCGGCTATTGGCCCGCAGCCAGCGAGGCGGGGCGGAGGCCTGACATCCGGACGCCCGAGCAGTCCCGGCCCGCGACAAAGTTGACAAATTACTGACGAGCCTTGGGGCGCTGGCAGGAGAGCCAACAAGCACCTGACACGCCACAAGTTCAAGTTTCCAACGTTCCTGACCTTCGAGATCTTGGGTTAGGCGTAACCGTAACCTTGAGCCTTGTTTTCCCTCTCTGAGCTTGCTTCTCTCGCCAACCAGAAAGCTGGAAACTAAAACTCCCCCAAAGAACCTTGTATGTAGGGAGGAGGCACATCCTGCAATGTCCAGGGGCTGCTCCCAGCCAGAGCTCAAGGGATCAGGAGGTGCTGGGAACCACACCCCAGACGCCTCTGGTATGCAAAGTGTGCATGCCAACCCTTTTAAATGATCTACCCTGTCTGTACCTACTTAAAAAATTTGGGGAGCGGCATTTGACCCAGCAATACCACTCCTGGGAATATATCCCGGAGAGGCAAAAAAGTATAGTAGAGATGACATCTGCATTTCCATGTTCATTGCCGCTCTGTTTACAATAGCCACAATATGGAAAAAACCAGAGTGCCCGAAAACAGATGATTGGCTAAAGAAACTCTGGTATATTTACACAATGGAATACTACGTAGCTGTCAGAAAACATGAAGTCATGAAATTTGCATATAAGTGGATCAACATGGAAAGTATCATGCTGAGTGAAATGAGTCAGAAAGAAAGAGACAGACATAGAAAGATCACACTCATATGTGGAATATAAAGTAGCTGAGAGGTACAAGCTTACAATGTTGCTATTCCTGGCAGACATTTCTCTGGACTTAGTTACTAAAATACTAAAACACAGAAATCCAAAACTATGCTGCTGCTAGTGCGGCCTCCTGACCTCATATCTCTTCATTCTCAGCAATGGAAAACAAATTACCAAATGCTTTCTTTTCAGCAGATCGACTTTAGGGGGGAGAAACTCCAAATCAATAATAGTGAATTTTTTTGTTTAAATATTCAATGTAATCAAAGTAAAGTGAAAGTGAAGTGAAATTTACCAGTTACACATGCGGGGTGGGGGGCTGGGGAGGTGGGGGGAAGGGGGGAGGTATATCGTGATTCTTGGTGGTGGAATATGTGCACTGGTGAAGGGATGGGTGTTTGAGCATTGTATAACTGAGACTTTAGCCTGAACGCTTTGTAACTTTCCACATGGTAAATTAATAAAAGAATTTAAAAAAAAATTGGGGAGCGGGCCACAGTGGCTTACTCCTGGCTCTGTGCTCAGGGCTTACTCCTGACAAGACTCACGGGAGCACACACGGCGCCTGGGATCAAGCTCATGTCAGTCCCATGCAAAGCAAGTGTTCTATCCACTGTACTATCACTCTGGCCCTCTCTCTGTATGTTATCTGATTCTTTTCACAATTTAAGAACCCTTTGGGAACTGTGGATCTTCATCTGGAAATATATTACTTTGCTACAGCATTTTATTTTATGTTGATTGTCATATGGAAGAAAAAAGGAGTGACACCAGTAAGAATGGCATTTATCAAAAAGACTGGAAGATTTGTGCCAGCGGCAGTGTAGTGAGGAAGGAAGCTGCGTTCACTGCTGTTGAGAATGTCATTTGGTTTAGCATCTATGAAAAACAAGATGGCAACCTGACAAAAGACTAAGAGCAAAAAAAAAAATAATTAATTAAAAAAAAGACTAAGAGCAGAGCTTCCATATGATCCAGTGATTCCACTTCTTGGTATCTACAAGCCTGCAAAACATTGACTTGAAAAGATGTATGAAAACCTATGTTCACTACAGACAGGATGTTAAAAACACCCAAATGTCCAGACACAGGTGGGTAACATTGAAATACAATGCAGATGAAACCTTACATTTCTTACAAATTTTACAACAGTGATGGAACTGAAGGGCATTATGTGAAACTAAGTCAGAGGGAGAACAAAGGCAGGATGAGCAACCTGATCTGAAACAAGATTTGGAAATAGACAATGTCAAATGAAAACAAATCCTTTAGCCTTGGATTACAAAACATTACAAGAGTGGGGGGAAGAGGGAGGTGAGGAAAAAAACTGGACCAGAAGTGACAGGATGACAACGTTCAACAGTCCTGGACACGATGGTGACAGTGCAGTGCCTTTTTACACCATAACCACATTAACACTATTAACACATAACACATTAACATAACCACATTAACACCTTGTCACTACAATTAGAAAAAGGAGAGTTAAAACAGGGGCTTAAGAAGTTGCCTTGTAGGCAGCAAATCCTGGTTTGATCTCTAGCACCAAATATGGTCACACAGGGCTCCAGGAGCACTCCCTGAACAGAGCCTCTGAAAACTACTGGATGTAAGCACTCCCCCTCTCCCCAACTTACCCCAGCGCAAACCCACAGCATCCCCTGACCATTGCTGTGCCGGCTTTGGGGCAGCTGTAAGGGATAATGTTGGCCATGACTGCTCTGCTATGTGACAGCCATCAGAGCCCTACACTCTTCTTTCAAAGACACTGATGCTCACTTCTCCTACCAGAGGCGGGGGTCCTATACCCTCCCTTCAATCCCGAGAGAGAATATGCCTGGTATCCTGATAGGAGGAATGTCCCAGCTGAAATACAGCTAGAAAAGATATCAAATCAAGGCCCTGGTGGGAGAAGGGAGTGTGTCTGAGATATCAAATCAATTGCATTTCAGGGCTGGAGCGAGAGTACATCGGGCAGGGTGTTTGCCTTGCATATGGCCAACCCGGGTTCGATCCCCAGCATTCCATATGGTCCCCTGAGCATTGCCAGGAGTAATGCCTGTGTGTAAAGCCAGCAGTAAACCCTGTGCATCACCAGGTATGATGCAAAAAACCAAAAAAAAAATCAACCACATTTTTTTAATGTACTGCTGCTGATTAAGCTGACTGAAGCAGGCATGAACTCCACATTACTTTTTTAAAAATTGTTTTTTTACTGAATATCAGTGAAGTAGACCATTGCAAAGTTGTTCATGATTGGGTTTCAGTCATGCAATGATCCAACACCCACCCCTCCACCAGTGTATATTTCCCATACCAATGCTCCCCGTTTCCCTCCCACCACCCCCCAACACTCCACCCCCAGCCTGCTCTGTGGCAGGCACTTTTCTTTTTTCTCTCTCTCCTTTTCCCTCTGTGCACTATGGTTTACAATACAAGTACTAAGAAGTCATGTTTATTCAGGGCTGTCACTATCATGTCACTGGGCATTCAGAATTTTTATCGGCAAGGTAAGGCTGGAGTAGTTGTTAAACTGGGTGACAAGTTTGGGATATGGATGTGACTGTTGAGGTCTCCTGAAACAGAAAGGTGTGGGGAGGTAGTCCATCCGGACCCCGAGAAAGCCTGGAGATTTCAATCACAAACCTGAATACCCTTATTTTTCAGCAGATTATATCTCAGTGAGACGGTGGAGTCTGGCCAGGGACATGGAGGCAATTTTGGATTGTGGAAGCAAGTGGCTGTCAGGGGCTCTGCTTGGGCAGGCACCAGGCTGACCTGACCCCCCTCTGACTTATCCTGGTCTGTTCAGCCTCCCGTGGGCCTGACATTAGCTGCAGGTTTTGATCTCTTTCAAGATTTGTTAATGGGTCTCTGAAGCAATGAGTTGTGCGGCTGAGTGTGAGGGGGTTTGTGGGCATGACTCCCACATATCTAACTATTGACAGGTTAATTTCTCAGGAAATTTGGTCCAGAGTTGTTGGGGTCCAGCCAGAGACAGAGTGGTGATTTTGGGGTATCAGAAAGCTTTAAGGCACCAACCATCAGGCTTGCCCCACTGGTACCAGTTGACCTTCAGGTGGCACCCACTCCCCACCTTTCACCCTTCCTGCCCACATTTCTTAAGAGTGGCAGGTCAATAGCTCCATCAAGTGGTTAAAAGTGATAATAGCATCTTGGAAAGGAAACTCCTGGCCTCTAGTTATTATTAGCCCCAGGCTGGTTTCCATAAACAAAACTTTTAGAACAGTATTTTCACTGCAGAGAACAATTTGGAAAGTGGGGAAGAAAAAGGTCAGGGGAGATGTGGGTAAATCCACAGATGCAGGGGCCGGAGTGACAGTACTGCATTTGTCATGCACGTTGCCCCCCTGGGAGCTGTTCCAGTCCCCAGCACCCTACATATTTCCCTGGAACTGCCAGGAGTAATTCCTGGTGCAGAGCCAAGAGTAACACAGTATTGCTGGTGTGAACCTCCCTACCAAAAAAGTCCCACAAAATAAAAAACATAAATGCAGATTTGGTTGCATATTTTGGTCTGGTTTATTTATAGTGACACCCATAAAGGATGTGTGGAACTCATCACAGACTGCTCAATGTTGCCCAAAGTCCCTAACCCTGTTCCTGTGTATGTGACATTATTGGAAAATAAGTTTTTGCAGATCCAGTCCAGTTCAGATGAGGCATATTACGCTGGGGAGGGCTTTAACTGCTGTCCTTACATCGAGATGAAATACTTGACACAACCTCTGACCAAGACGCTTAGGGCTGGAGAGTGCAGCGGTGAAGGTGTGTGCCCTGCATGCGGCCGCCCTGGTCTGATCACAGCACAGCGCATAACCCTGAATACCTCTGGACGTGGGCCAAAAGCTCCCTTCCCAAATGGAAACATACAGGCAACAAGAAACACTGAGGATAGCATGCATCAGCAGGAGCTGGCAGGAAGCCTGGCCTGGCCTCTCCCCAAGGAGCGAGAGGAGTGGGCTGCAACCTTTGTTTTGGGGCCACTCCCAGCTCTGCTCAGGGATGACTCCTGGCTCTGTGCTTAGGCATCAGCCCCCGTGGGCTTGGAGGACCCTTTGGGGTACCATGGACTGAGCCTGAGTGACCTGCATGTGAGGCAAATGGAGAATGGCTGTACTATCGCCTTTGCCTGCTTCCAAACTTCTAACACTTACCAGCACAAGCAATTTAAAGCCACTTATCTAGAAGGTTCTGACTCTCCATCTACCAATATCTAGATTTCAATTTGCCTCCCAGAGAACTACTGTTATTTCCAGCTACCCTGTGTGTGTGGTACAATGATCCCGACTCACAGCGTAACTCGAGAGAGTAGGAATGATGCTGGTCTGTGCTAGATCCCCTCCAAGCTCGGCAGGCCCTGCCCAGAATCCGGCAGGAAGGATGCTCTGCTCCAGAAGCACTAAGTCCCCCCACCCAGCACCATCTATTCCCTGTGGACATTGCTGGAAAGGCTTAAAAAAAAAAAAGGCACATTTAAAATCTCTCCAAGCCCCAAGGTAATGGCAGTAGAGTTGTGGGGTCTCTGCTTCAGAAGGCATCCCAGCCCCACCTTGCTCCACTTTGCTTTGACTTGCAGGAAGCAGCAGTCCTCACTGAGAGAAATGCAAAGTGGTGCTTTCACCACAGGTGACAAAGGAAACCTGCAGGGCTGGTATGTGGCACAGCCCCAGTGGTGGCACCTGCGTGGTGAGTGGCTAGCTCCAAGTCCCTCACAGGCCCTGCTTTAGACAAGCTGTGCAGCTGATTATTTGTGCTTTTACTGTGTTATTTTAGGCTGTATTGTGTCACGTGAATGATCTAGTGATTATTCGGGAGGGCGGGGCAATCTTGGGAATGTTAACATTGTCTCCAAAATAATTTTTTCTATAAAACTTAACGTAAATAATGATTTACATTATTTGGGTTTAAAAATATATTTCATGGAATTAATCACTCTGGACAAGAAGAACTGGGTATTGAAAGTAGGTAAAGGGATATATATTATAACCTTTCAGTACATGTAATTCCTGAGAGAGAGAGAGAGAGAGAGAGAGAGAGAGAGAGAGAGAGAGAAGAGAAAAGAGAGGGAGGGAGGGAGAGACAGAAGGAGAGAGGGAGAGAAAGTGTCAGAGACAGGCAGGCAAGGGTGGGGCAGTGGGGAGGATGGCAGGATGAAGTGGGATGCTGGTGGTGGAAAATGTACACTGGTGAAGGGATGGGTGGAACATTGTATGACTGAAACATTGTATGAACAACTTTGTGAACTGTGTATCTCATGGTGATTAAAAAAACACTATAACATATGAATAATTAATGATTAGCTGAAATACATGTATTTCAAGGGACTACTGCCACCTAAGCTCCTCTACCAGTCCTGTTCCAAAGATTCATAAATAAATTTTGAAAGAGATAAACTAGGCGCAAAAATCTCTTGGACACAGTCCCAACTAAGACCTCCAGGACAATCTCGGAGGGGGGCAGCTGCTCCCACACCCCAAAGCCGAGCACTGCCAGGAGTGATTCTTGAGTGCAGTCAGGAGTAACCTGAACATCACCGGGTATGACCCAAAAAGCCAAAAAACAAAACAAACAAAAAAACCCAAAAAGGGGGCCGGAGCGATAGCACAGCGGGTAGGGCGTTTGCCTTGCACGCGGTCGACCCGGGTTCGATCCCCGGCATCCCATATGGTCCCCCAAGCACCGCCAGGAGTAATTCCTGAGTGCAAAGCCAGGAGTAACCCCTGAGCATCGCTGGGTGTGACCCAAAAAGCAAAAAATAAATAAATAAATAAATCTGTGAAATGTATTAAAAAAAAAAAAAAAACCCAAAAGGTTCATAGGAACTTGAACAGCTAGTGGACCAACCTGTACCTAGGTCGTGAGGATGGAAAAAGCTCCCCTCTTGGTAGTTTTCCTTGGGAACTAAAATCTGAAAACTAAAACAAGTGAGTTATTTTTACCTATTTCTTATTCCTAAGGCTGGCTGAGATTTACCATTTCACAAAAAAAAAGTCCATTACAAAAATTTTAATTAAACCCAGGAACTATAATATAACATCAACACTTTCTGGATAAGTGAAAGCTTTTATATCACATTTTTATTTTGCATGAAAATAAATTATACAACTTAAAAAATAAAATCCAAAAAATTAAGCAGTTCATCAAAATAGTTCAGCCTACTGCATACAGAAACTGCTACCATTAAAATTGTACAGCATCATCATCTCAGTATGTAGTAGCACACATTCAAAACTGTCTATACCATACGAAGAGATTACAATTTAGGAACTCAATTTGTTCAACACTCCGGACGACACATATAATATGGATGACAGGAAAGCTCTCATGTAATGTTTATTCCACAAACATGACCTTGGAAGAGTTTATAAGGTAGCATCCCAGTCATTTACATGAAAATAGAAAAACCAGGTTGAGTTTAAGATAGCAAATCTTTCTCAAAAACTAGCAAATCTTTCACCCAAATTGAATTTTCAAAATTTGCCCTTTGCAGAGGGTGAATGACCCCCTCCCTACTGCAAATAATGCAAAAAAACTTTTCAACTACTCCAGTCACATTTTGTATTAAATTTAAAGGTAAAAATAAAAAAGCTAGCATTACATTTTTGGAAATTCTTGAACATTTAGGCACAAAATAAGAAACTTAAACAGGCTGACAGATTGTAGGGACACCTCCAATAATTGTAAAAATTGGAAGACTTCAGAATTCACTTCAAGATCTTCATTAATCACTGAACAATAACTGTTCTAATATTTGTCTCGTGACAACACTCAAACTTGTAATTTTTACCTCCTAAGCTGTGTGGATGTGTACTTACTCTGGCAGTGAGGATGGTAACAAAGGTTAATGTTTTCCAGAAGGCTCCATCTTTAAGGTAGAAGATGACTAGTTGAAGCTTAATTTTACCTCTGACTTAACCTTAAATTAACCTCTATTGCCATAATACTTAGTATGAAAAATATACATCTATATTTTTTAGCCTAGATTTTTTCTTAATTATGTCAGATTTCATCCCTGTTCAGCACTTATTTTATGAGAAAAGGAACCTGATAAAGAATACTGATCCTGTACCTTAGCAAACTGCTGGTAAATTTGTTTTTCAGATTCCTTTTAAAATTAGCAAATATAATGTCAAAATAGGTTTAAAGAAAAGTCAATGGTATAGGCACCTTAACAACTAAATGGTTTTCATAAACACCAATGAGTAGGTCTTATATTTGTAACATAAATGACAAAGTAAACCGTTAAGTAAGTCTACAGTATTTGCTGTTGTTCAATTCTCCAAAATAGAGTAAGGACATAATTAGCTATTAAAAATTTTATAAAATTTAATAGAAAACTTTGCTATGGATTTAGTTACCCACGTGCATTAAATTTGCCTCTATAAATCAAAACATCATGGCTCTCATTCTTAAATTAAAGGATGAAAAAGATTAGAAATTGCAAAAAACTGCAAGTACAGTTTAAAGCAAGTAATCTAAGCTTTAAAAAATGGCCTATATTTTTCCTGCTATGGTTTCTTCCTTTGGCATTGTTGCATTCAATAAGCAAATATACCAATACCAAACTGCTAAACATAAGGGCCATAATTATTACAGAATTTACTTTCTCAATTTCAAATCTATCTCGTGAGCAGTCATCTAATTAGAGAGTACAGCACTACTGGTAGTTTAATACTTCACAATATGCTTGGTCTAGTATCACCATATACTTAGAGCTCACGTCTAAGATATAACTCAGAAACAGAATCTCAAGTACCTATGAGTTTCAGAACAGGCATTTATTTGACCAGAACTGGTGCAATCTTTTTGTTTGTATTTGTTTGGGGGCCACACCTGGCAGTGCTCAGGGATAACTCCTGGCTCTGCATTGAGGGATCACTCATGGGGATCATATGGGATGCTGGAGATTGAACTGAAATTGACTGCGTGCAAGGCAAGTGCCCTCCCTGCTGTACTATCTCTCCAGCCCTAACTAGCACAATCTAAAATGTTTTAAATCTGCTTTCCTTTCAGCAGACAGCTCATCTCTTGGGGTGGGGCAGGCTCTGTGGAACGCTCTCAGAAGCACGCAGCTAGTAAGACCGTGTGTGCTCGTGCTCCAGCTCTCTTACTTCCTACCAGCTTCGAAATCATACATTGAAAATATCACTTAATATCAAACAAGATACAAAATAATTTGTAAGAAAATCTGAAACATGCACCATAATGAATACCAATCCACACCGAGCCATTCTTTCCCAATGGGGAATACGTTTTTTCTAAGTCAGGTTCTTAAATCCTAAAATCTCCACTATTCTGGGCCTTCAGTTGTCAGCAACAAGTAAGTTGCTACTTTGGATTGACTGAAAGGAACAAATGTTGCCTTCTACACATTTTAAAAATGTTAATTTCTAAAATATATAAATATATATGTACATATATTTGGCAAGTTTACTGCTCATCTCAAGAATGCAACCATTCTGCTTCTGTTCCTCAGGTCTTTGCTCCCTCCTTAATTTCTGTGAGGTGCTGGGAATCGAACCCAGACCTCACACATGCAAGGCAAGGAAGTGTTTTACCGCTGTGCATGTCCCTAGCTGTTACTCATGTCTTACGCTGTTGGATTTTTGTCTTCCTCTTGGGTGGCTAATACTTGTTACTTCATTTTTAAAACAGAATGTCTTCCCTTTTAGAAACCTCAGGTGATAAATCCCTAATCATGAAACTTTAAAATATCAAAATATTTTTATGTTACAAATTAAGAGATCATGTATATAATTGTATCATATCAGAGCAGGAGATATCTGCCATGTCTTTAATAAATGTACACATGGTATAATAAATATCAGGTATATAAAGTATGTAAATAAACATACTTCATATACTGGTTTTGCAATTATGCCCCTGTGATCGCAATGACCTGTATTTCCTTACCTTATTTTTAAACAACTGAAACAACAATATAAGCTTCACTTTTTCAAAACAAATTCTCTAGCCGTGTTAAGACACAAATCTTTATCATAAAACAACCAACCAAAACTGTAGTCTCCTGCTTAGAGAAAGCCAATGTTTGTAGCTGGAAAAGTGTTCTACCATTCTGAAGTCCCCGTCAGATCCAGGTATACCAGGCAGAGCTGGAGCCTGCCTGTCAGTCCTCGCTATGCCTGCCCGCCCCCGTGCTGTGCAGAGCCACTCTCTTGATCAAAAGAAACCAACAGTGCTACATCAAGTTTAATTGCATTTTTAAAAAACCAAAACAGCATTTTTCAGTGCACAAACATCTGAAGATCCGTCCATGTGCAAGTGTATTTTTGTGTGGGGGTTGGGGAGAGAGACAGAGAGAGAGAACGAAAGCATCTAGAAGCCCGCTCTCAACCTTCCCAAACTGGCTTTCTTCTAGTGGGTATAAATCAAACTGACTTTTCAAAGTTCCTAATGGGCTCTTCATGAACGCAAGTTTCTCCACAAAACAGCATGCTGTGAAAGAGTGCAACATGAAGGGAGCGCCAGCATGCCGACTAATGGGATTGGCAAAAGACCATTGCTTTGTCAGGTAAGGCAGAGATTTGAATATTTATGTAATCAAAGTCCAAATGAACCTTCCTCCAGCACAGACTGGTACAACTTACTGCCCAAGCACTCTAAAATTTGGGTTCCGAATATTGTCCATGATATTCAAAATTATGCCATATAAATGAAAGTGTTGATATCAGACTCGTCCCTTCTGATGTACTTGTGCTCTATTAGCCATTCTATTTGCTCTTTGATCATTTTCTTTTGTGGCAAGAACATGTTTTTCAAAATTTCTACTAATTCAGTCTGAAGTTGAGCATTACTAATTTTCTTTCTCATCTTCATTATTTGTATAATGGCTTCCTAAAAGAAAAAAGAGAAGTGAAATAAGATTAATATTTCAAGTTATTTTAAATAGAACAAAATGAAAAGCCATGTTCTTCACCATTTGTAACATACAACCAAATAATTAACAATCACCAGGAGATAAATCTTTTCTCTTTGTTTTGGGACCACACCTGGCAGTGCTCAGGGATCATTCCTGGCATTGCTCAGGGTACTTTATGTACTGCCTGAGATCAAACCAATGTCGATTGTATGCAATGTAAACAGTCTACTCACTGAACTATCACTCTAGGCCCCTCTTTAATGTTTTAATAAATGTTCCCTAATATTGTTTTCCAATAGGATTTTACAATTAAAATTTTAAATATTTTATTCCCAGAACTGTAACTTATTGCTGAAAATTTTACTCAAAAATGGTCAATTAAGGCTCTACCAGAAGCCTATTTACACTTCCTCCAACTGTGAAGAGAATGCCGCCATTAATACATTCTGTTTTCTTTTATTTTTGTTTTGAAAGTACCACACTCAATGATGCTCAGGAGTTACTCCCCCCCATCCCCACCTTTTTGGGTCACACCCGGCAATACTCGGAGTATAATCATGGCTCTGCACTCAAGAATTACTCTTGGCAGTGCTTGAGGGACATAGGGGATGCCAGGGATCAAATCTGCGTCTGCAGCGTGCAAGGCAAACGTCCTACCTGCTGTACTATCACTTTGGCCCCACCGATGTTACTCTTAGCTCTGCAGTCAGGGATCAATTCTGGTGGGGCTTAGGTCTTAGGGGCTTATGGGATGCTGGTGATCAAATCCAGGTTGGCTGCATGTAAGGTAAGTGCCCTACCCACTGTACTATCACTATGGCCCAGCCACTAATAGTATTTTTATATTCTGGTAAAACAATACTTAGATGCTTGAAACTAAAACAGAAACCAAAAATCAAATGTCTAACAAAATTTAGACATTCTGTCTTAACATGACAGACCTGGGTTCTGAGTATCCTTAGTTGGACTATTCCTTCATTTTCTTCTTCTCTCATTCTCTCCGTTGTAAGCTGCAAGCGTCCAATCAAGTTGATTTTACCCCTTTTCTGAACTTTTGCATTTTTTCTATAAAAACATTAAATCAAATATTTTATAGTAAAAAGCCTTTTAAATACTATAGTAACAATAATGTCTGAGAAAAGGTTTAGAAATACTGTAAAAATTCATATCAAGAATACTTAAAGGAAATTCCTATTGAGACTATTTAAAGGAAAAATATACATATAGCTTCATTTAAAATAAACTATGAATATTTCTCAAACAAGATAAATATTATTAATAAAATGGGTGACCACACTAGTAACACAGTCAATGTAATTTATACTGCTATGAAAGTGATCGGCTAATGGATATGACTATAAGATAAAAAGTACAGCAATACCAAAAATGTATCTATGAAAAATCTGTAAACACTAGCAATTTACTACTGTTCATATAAATAACTAAATGGCATGACTAAAGTGAAGACAGTATGCAGATACCTTAAATCATCTGTAAGGAAAAATTATTTTGCTATAAATAAAGAACTAAAACTCACATAAGACATCTTAATTTTAAATGAACTGACGTAACCCTTACATCAAACTGAACTCCTGGTTCACTGAGAAGAGGGTACCTTCTGCAAAGTCTTTGGGTGAGTTGACTTGAGGTTCATACAACAAAACTTGCCGTTTAAGCTTCGGGAAAGCCACTAAAGACTGAAGAGTAGAAAATAATTAGCATCTACCGAGAGTAAGGAAAACACAGAACAGCTCTCTAACACAGCAACAAAGGCGAGAAGGGGCTCTCAGGACAAATGCAGAACTTGTGCTTTTACGTGATACCTCCTTAGATCTAACAGTGTAACAGCACGGCAATGAAATCGAGAATGAGGAGAAAGCTGGTCTGAGGAAGCAACAC
The DNA here is from genome assembly GCF_027595985.1 of Sorex araneus. Taxonomy (NCBI): domain Eukaryota; kingdom Metazoa; phylum Chordata; class Mammalia; order Eulipotyphla; family Soricidae; genus Sorex; species Sorex araneus. Next base: position 160,901,229 of record NC_073304.1, on the reverse strand, counting down.
ATGCTCAGTTCACATCAGACTGGTCCCACATGACCACAGCAACCACCATTTGTCAGTGACATGCCAACATTCCTCTCTGGGTAACTGTTTATTTTGGAACTTTTTGTTTGTTTTATTTTGTTTTTGCACCACACTTGGCAGTGCTCAGGAGGACAATATGTGGGATTTGTTTTTGAGGTTCTCCTTTGTATATTTTTAAGTGACAGCCAGTGTGCTCTATGGACTAGGAGGTGCCTCGGACAAATCCCAGTCTCCCGCTTTCAAAGCATGTACTCTGAGTGAGCTTCTGGACCCTATTTTGGAACTTTTAATTTAAGCTGTCTATGAAATAGGGATAAAATGTAGTTATGAGCACCATACATTTTAACAAACCTCAAAAGGACAAAATTCTTATAATTATTAGATTCTGGTTGTTAAATCACCAAACACATTCTCAGTATAAACCTGTTGGTCAAGCCAGAAGGAAGTCCTGAGCACAGACAAGTGTGGCCTGACACCTTCCCTCCTTCCCACCTCTCCCCCCAAGTCAAAAAAGGGTCCCATTCCTCACAGGTGAAATTTAAGGACCAACTCAGGACTTGGAGACGCAGCTCAAGTGGTAAAGCAGGCACCAAGCTTGCATGTGTGAGGCCCTGGGGTCAAGCATCACCAGGTGTGGCCCCACGATCAATCACTATTAGTTTAATCTTTTCCCTGATTTTTTGGGGGGGGCTTTTCTCCATTTTCTCTTATTTCCATAATTACCTGGTTAACTGTATTTTTCTTGGTCAAAAGCCATTTTGAGCAATTGGTACATTTATTATACATAATGGGAACATACTTTTCGCTAGAAAAGACACAATTTTAAGAACAAAAAACATCATATAAAAACCAACCCATAGCGTCCTCCTAAGCTCAGCATCAGGGAGTTCTGTTGCAAGTTTCAAATTTTCAAAGCTGATCTTCTCTCTGGGTCTTTGGTTCCATGCAAACAACACAGCCAGCTGAAACGTCGTTACTTCCAAATCATATTGACCTACTTCATTCTTAAATGTTATCTAGAACAGATAAAAACAGTATTTCCAGATGATTACCATCAATATTTATTACATGACATACAGGAAACACTTCTTGCCTTTTAAAGATTTTAATAAAAACATGAAATGCTTCACTAACTTACATGCCTGTCACCCTCCTACAGGGGTGATGCCAATCTCTCTGTCGTTCCAATTTGAGTGTATTAGTTATCTTTCAATATCCACTTGTACTTTCTTTTTTTGGTTTTATTTATGGGGTAACACCTGGCAGTGCTCAGGGTTTACTCCTGGCTCTAGCGATCACTCCTAGTGGGGCTGGGGGGACCCTCCAGGGGGTGGCAGTTTGAACCCAGGACGCCTGCATCCAAGGCAAGTGCCTTCTCCACTATACTATCTCTCTGGTCCCTCCATTTGTATTTTCTTAAACAATAATTAAAATATTTAGCAAACTTTAAATAACCCAAAATAAATGATCATCTTCCAGCTTTCCCTGGAGCAAAATGTGACTATGTGACTGAGTTGTGCCCAATAAGATATGAGTGGAAATCATGTGGAAACTTCTAGAAGTTGCCCTTAAGAGTAGCTAGCTATATCCTATCTTTCCTTTCCTATTGTCCTATTCTGAAGGTCAGTGCCCAAGTCCCAAACCTCCTGACTCAGTACATGCTGCCAAGAGCCACAGTGCCTGTGAGGGAGCAAACAGCCAGCTACTCTCCCTCAGAGGCCTGCTCCTTGCAGCTGAGTCATGTCTAAGCGAACACATCATCTACTTACAATTCCATTTGACATGAGATGATGCCAATGTAATTTTCTACCACTATGATTCTTTTTGTAAAATTCTTCTACTTCAGGTATCAAATCCTCCAGTTCAGTAGGAAGTGAGACGAAGACTTTCTCAGAGCTTCTTGACCAGGCACCAGCATTCAGAATTTTTATATTAACTGAATCAGCTATAGGTAAGAATATCAGAAAATATGAAATATCAAAAAAAGAAAAAAAAAACACCCACAAAAAACCCTTGGCAATGAATGAAACTTTAATTGTGAACACAGTATAAAATAAAAAATAAACATGACTCTAAAGATTTAGGAGAAAATGTGTAATTCAGCGGTGGAGCATGTGCTCAGCATGTACCAGGCTCTGAGCCGCACCCCCAGGCACATGCCCACTCACCCCGCAGCACTGCAAGAGAATGTGCTGGGGCCCCACTTCACCAGGTGTGGTCCCTGGACTGCCAGCACAGTCGGAAAGCCTCTATCACCCCCCAACTCCCCTCACCACCCCACTACCATCTGTCCACCCTGCTTCCTGCAAAATGAACAAAAACTCTGAATAAATAAATCACACAAATCAACAAACAAATGTAACATTCTACTTTGCCTGCCGGTTTTAAGGAATGTGAATTCTGCAACATCTTTGTATCCCTTTCTATTTATTTGGTGGTGCTAGATTGAACCAATGTAAAGTTTAATTTTAACTGAATAGAAAACAAAAAATATTCTTTACTTTTTTAAAAAAAGAAGCCTTAAAATATATATACAGACAAAATCGTAATACCTGGTAAAGCCAATTTATTATTTTTGTGCATTTCCTTAAATGCTTGATTTAAATCTTCAGATACTTTTATGTCCTGAAACATTCTAGCGAGCTTGTTCACATAATCTGCAGGCATACCAACCTCCTATGAAACCAAAGACAGAGAAAGAAAAAACTTTCACCTCATCCAGAAAACAATGTAATCATCAAGGATGTATAATTAAATACTTAAAAATTGATTTTTTGTTTGGTTTTGGGTCATACCCTGTGATGCTCAAGGCTTACTCCTGGCTCTGCACTCCAGAATCACTGAAGTGTGCTGGAATTTAACCCTGGTAGGCTGCATGCAAGGCAAGTGCTCTCCTCACTATATTATCTCTCCAGTCCCAAACATTCTTTTATTAGAATGTTTATAGTCTATATTCATTAACTTTATTCTTAAAAACATTCTTATTCTTAAATAAGACAGTAAAGCAATTCTGGCTTTCTTTACAGACTCCAATGTAGACAAACTTCATCTATCCAGTTCATTTCAACACCAACTTCCCAACAGTATACCCTTCAAGGCACTGCCATCAGCTGAGTCATGTTTGAAGTACAGCATTCACTTCTAGCTTCTAAATCAACAAACAACTATACAAAGGATAGATCAGGGCCAGGGAGAGGGCAGAGGGCTGGAGTCATGCTTTGTTTGCAGGAAGCCTGTATTCTACCCCAGCACAGAACCAAGTATTAAAAAAAGAAATTACTTACTCGAAGCCATTCTACCATATTTTCTTCAATTTCACTATCGGCAGAGATGTCTAATATAAGACGTCGTGTCAAATGAGCTTTGTGATATCTCATAAAAACATCTTTGTTTTGTACATATTTGAGTACCAAGAGCTGTACAAGGGGGAAAAAGTTACTTTCAACTCTCATATAATTTTTTAGCCAACTCTCATTTAAATCTTGCTTTATCCCCTAATTGTCAAAATTCAGAAATTTATATACAGTATGGACAGAAGGCTACTAAATTGCCATTGCTGAGAAATGACTGGTCCTGATACTGCAAAAGTCAGCAAATTCGAGATAGTAACCAAGTAACTTTTAGTTATATAATCCTTTTTCAGATTTTATGTGAAAAAGCTTTTATGTGAAAATCACGGCTCTTTACTTTGTTCTGACACTTCTCTCAAAGCTTTCTTTCTTAAATCACTTTGCTTTCCTGGGCTTGAAGAAAAATGAAAATGAAAACAACCAACACCTTACCTACACACAATCAGCACTAATTACTTTGCATTTTACAAAACAAACAAGCAAAAAACCCTCCCAGAATATTAACTGCCATTCAAATACTTCAGAGCTCACTCCCCCATCCTATTCTGGTCCTTTACTAGGAGCTAGAAATTAACTGGCTAAAAAGAATCAAGAAAAGAGAAGAATTAAATGCTACTGTCCTTTCAGTTATCAAATTAAAAAATTCAGATATATAATTACCCTGTAGAAAATCCTATACTATACAATTTCATATTAAGTGGTTTTATATATGTGTGTATATATGTATACACAGAGAGAGAGAGAGAGAGAGAGAGAGATACATACAAAAATGAATGGTATCATGGAAAGTTTTATAGGCAAAAAATACAAAGAAATTTGGTAACTTGAAATAAAAAAAATGCATGTACCACTTCCTTTAGCTTTGCTTCAATCTCTTCAGAGGTTAATTTTTTGCTTAACGGTGTTTTTCTTAGCAACATATCACAGTAATTGGCAAGAAGCTCAGGGCATTTTGATTCTGGCTGAGTTTTTAATCCCACCCTAAAAAACAAATTAAAAGTAGTTGATGAATAACAATTCGTAGCTACAAATGTTATTTTTTCTTTTTTCTTTTTTTTAAACCACACCCAGCAATGCTCAGGGAACCAGGAATCGAACCTCGGGGTTATATGCAAGGCAAGCACTCTACCTTCTGAACTATCTCTCCAGCCCCTACAAATGTTTTGTTCAAGAGAAAATTTCCCACAAATTTCTTCTGGGCTAAGGAATAGGACTTAGGTGAGCAGGACACCTCCCAGGGTGCATAAGGGAGGGCGCTTTCACTTCTGAGTGCTCCCTGAAGTGCTCCTGCAGAGAAGGCTGCGCCCTCAGTCCTCCTCCTTAGCTGACTCAAATGGTGGCCTTGCCAAGGATCTTGAAAATATTCTCTTCAGACACTTGGACTGGAGAGACAGTACAAGGGGAAAAGCATTTTGCCTCACACACTGTCATCTCCGGTTCCCCGTGGCACTGCATCCTTCCCCCAAACATGTGGACCAAGTGACCCTTGGGCACAGAGCAGGAATAAACCTTAAGCAAGCCAGGTATGCTCCCCAAAACAAAAAAGAACCCTTCCCTCCCAAAAGAACCCTAACCTCCAGACACTTGTTGAATACTTATAAAAATTATGTACATTCTTACATACTTATAAGTTAATGAAAATTTTCCGTTATTAATATATTAAGAAGAAACTTAATTTGCGCCCCAGAAGGCAGCTCAAAAGGCTGGAGCAGGACATGAGTGTTTTGCATGTTCAATCCCCAAGTGTGTAATAATGTAGAAGAGCAGCCCCCAGCACTGCTGGGTGAGCCCCCCAAAAATGTATCTTTTTTCATAGTGATCTGATGAATACCACACACCAGGAAAAAGACAGTGGTCCAGGGATGCAATGCAGCTTACGGTAAAGTACAGGCCTGCCATGTGGGAAGGCCGGCATTCAATCCCTGGTACCACATGGTCCACGAGTAGCACGGCTCTTGATATCAACAACAAAAACATTCAGAAATAAATACTGTGGACATGGAAGAGTGTATGCATGGCATGGATAAGGTCCTTGGTTCAATTTCCAATAGAAATAAGTAACAGCATAAAAACTTGTATTTTTTTTTAATAATTTATTTATTTTTAATTAGAGAATCACCGTGAGGGTACAGTTACAGATTTAAACACTTTTGTGCTTATACTTCCCTCATACAAAGTTCGGGAACCCATCCCTTCACCAGTGCCCATTCTCCACCACCCGTAAATCCGGCGTCCCTCCCACCCTCCCCAATCCCATCTCCCCCCCACCCCACCCTGCCACTGTGGCAGGGCATTCCCTTCTGTTCTCTCTCTCTAATTAGCTGTTGTGGTTTGCAATAAAGGTGTTGAGTGGCCGCTGTGCTCAGTCTCTAGCCCTCATTCAGCCCGCAACTCCCTTCCCCCACATGGCCTTCGACTACAATGTAGTTGGTGATCGTTTCTCTGAGTTGCCCTTTCCCCGGAACGTGAGGCCAGCCTCGAAGCCATGGGGTCAACCTCCTGGTACTTATTTCTACAGTTCTTGAGTTCTTGGGTATTAGTCTCCCACTCTGATATTCTATATACCATAGATGAGTGCAGTCTTTCTATGTCTGTCTCTCTCTTTCTGACTCATTTCACTCAGCATGAAACTTTTCATGCCCATCCACTTAACTACAAAATTCTTGACTTCCTTTTTTCTAACAGCTGCATAGTATTCCATTGTATAGATGTACTAAAGTTTCCTCAACCAGTCATCCGTTCTGGGGCATTCGGGTTTTTTCCAGATTCTGGCTATTGTAAACAGTGCTGCGATGAACATACATGTGCAGATGTTGTTTCGATTGTACTTTTTTGCCTCTCTGGGATATATTCCCAGCAGTGGTATTGCTGGGTCAAATGGGAATTCAATATCTAATTTTTTGAGAATCGTCCAAATTGTTTTCCAGAAGGGCTGAACCAGTCGGCATTCCCACCAGCAGTGAAGAAGGGTCCCTTTCTCCCCACATCCTCTCCAACAGCGGTTGCTTTTGTTCTTTTGGATGTGTGCTAGTCTCTGTGGTGTGAGGTGGTATTTCATGGTTGTTTTGATCTGCATCTCTCTGATGATTAGTGATGCAGAGCACTTTTTCATGTGCCTTTTGGCCATTCGTATTTCTTCCTTGGTAAAGTTTCTGTTCATTTCTTCGCCCCATTTTTTGATGGGGTTGGATGTTTTCTTCTTGTAGAGTTCAACCAGTGCTTTATATACCATTGATATCAACCCCTTATCTGATGGGTATTGTGTAAATATCCTTTCCCATTCTGTGGATAGTCTTTGTATTCTGGTCACTGTATCTCTTGCGGTGCAGAAGCTTTTTAGTTTAATGTAGTCCCATTTGTTGATCTCTGTTTTTACTAGATTGCTTAGTTCCGTGTCACCTTTGAAGATACCTTTATCTTCAATATCGTGGAGGGTTTTGCCGACCTTGTCTTCAATGTACCTTATGGTTTGTGGTCTAATGTTGAGGTCTTTAATCCATTTTGATCTGACTTTTGTGCATGGTGTCAGGTCAAGGTCTAAACCCATTTTTTTGCATGTGGTTGTCCAGTTGTGCCAGCACCATTTGAAAAACTTGTATTTTATTTCAGTTTTGGGGGCCACACCTGGCAATCACCGATTACTCCTGGCTCTGCACTTAGGGATTACTTCTGGTGGTGTTCAGAGGACCATATGGGATGCTGGATATTGAACTTGTATTGGCTGCATGTAAGGCAAGCACCTTCTCTTATATACTATCTCTCCAGCCACCCACAAACCTTTCCTTTTTGGGGGGAGCACAGCCCACAGTGCTCAGAGGTTGCTCACAGTGGTACTGCATCTGTCTCATAAATTCTTCTTAAACAATGAAAAACGAACTTATATCTCCATGTTACTTTCCTGACAAAGATTTAAACAAGTGCACTGTATATTTCTTTGCTGGGGGAGGCCTCCCAAGCAATGCTCAGGCTTGGGGGTTACTCCCATTAATGCTCAGACAGTGGGCTGGAGGGTTCAATACTCAGGCCAGGTGGGGCAATGCTGCTGGGGCCCAGAGGTACTGGGGGCCTTTAGGGCCACACACAGAGGTGCTGGGGGAGAAATGAAGACAGATGCCAAGACCTCAACCCAGACAGGCAAGGTGGCCCTCTGGCCCTATCTCCCACCCCCAAATACAGCGTACTATATATGAATGCTTTCAGATTTGACAGATGCTTTCCATGCTATTTTCTAGTAATTAGTTATCCAAAGTATATAAGCACACAACTTATAAAGACAAGAATGCGGTGTGCATAAGAACATAGGCACATATAAAATTTTATCATATGCATGTGTAGCTCTTAGCTGCTGTTTTGCTTCTGGTCTTTTGGGAAAGAGAATGGAGAGAAGGCTTTGTGGTTTGTTTGTTTTGGGTAGGGGGAGCCCACTCCATCATGCTCGGGGCGTGCTTCTGGCTTTGCACTCAGGAATTGCTCCTGGCAGGCTTGGGGAACCATCCAGGGTGCTGGGGCTCCAACCTGGGATGGTCATATGCAAGGCAAATGCCCTAACAGCTGAGCTCTCTATCTCTGTCTACTTTTTATTTTTATAAAATACACTGCCCCCACCCTGGATATTCTTATTCAAATAAGAAGATGGACAAAACTCCTCAGAAGGTATTTTTACTTTTTAAGTCCTTCCCAAGTTCTTTTCTTTTTCTTTCTTTTTTTTTGGGGGGGGGGGGAGGTCATACCCAGCAATGCTCAGGGGTTACTCCTGGCTCTGCACTCAGAAATTATTTCTGGTGGTGCTTGGGGGACCATATGGGATGCCAGGGATTGAACCCAGGTCGCCACGTGCAAGGCAAACACCATCCCCGGCGTACTATTGCTCTAGCCCCCGAGTTGTTTCTTGAAAGTCCACACTACTCCAGGCTCATTCTATGAATCCATGCTCCCCTTGTGCTCCCCTTGGACATGTAGCCCACTTGTTTGTTTCTGTCTCTCTGCATGCTTTTGTTTTCCACTCTGAAGAAGCTTATGTTCTCTCCTGAACAGGTACTTCCCCTCTCTCTCTCTCTCCCCTCACATCATTCTAAGGAAGTATTATTCAATAAAAACTACCTTGCTTCACCAAGAAAACAACAAAGACAACATACAAATCTAACAAAGGATAGTTTGTTTGTTTGTTTCTTTTTGGGTCACACCTGGCGATAAACAGGGGTTACTCCTGGCTCTGAACTCAGGAACCACCCCTGGCCATACTCAGGGGACCATATGGGATGCTGGGAATCGAACCCAGGTCAGCCATGTGCAAGGCAAATGCCCTACCCGCTGTGCTATCGCTCCAGCCTCACAAAGGATAGTTTTAATTATGTATCAGACTTTAGGCATCAATTTTGTTGAAAGTGAAGAATCAAAAACCATTTGACTTTATCTAAAGAATCTGATACCTAGTTATTAGAAATTAATTTTCTGGGCCAGAGAGATAGTACAGCAGGTAGGATGCTTGCCTTGCACGTGGCCAACTGGGATTCAATCCCTGGCATCTTTTATAGTCCCCTGGACACCCCAACCAGGGGTGATCACTGAGTGTAGAGCCAGGAATAATCCCTGAGCATCACCAGGTGTGGCTCAAAAATAAACAAAAACCCAACAACAAAAAAATTAATTTTCTGTAAATCAGCATCAGTATACAAAAAAAAACTCATTTCTTATGCAACTTGGAAGCTTTTCCTATTCCGAGATAACATGTCTTAGAAGAATTGAGAAAGGGTTAATAAGCCTTTTGCTCATCTCAGTGAAGAGCAGCTGAGATGCAGAAAGCCTATCCCACCAGCAGAGGGCTCAGACTTGAAAAAAAAGTAGCCAGACAAGGAAGCTGAGATTCACAAATGGTTTTCCTGGAAGGCAATCCACCCGTTAGTGGGAGACCTTGTCTGCTGAGGCAGAGGTCAGTAGGAGACTGAAGACTGGATCACTTCACATGGTCTAGCTCAGCCCCAATCTATTCCCACTGCCCTTGCCAAGCTCCCATAAGAACTGCTGAAATAACTAAATTCAGCAACGGAGAGCTGTGCGCTCTCCCCTTGCTCCAAGTGGTTATTTGCTATTGTTTCTTTGTCCTTGTGAAACTGAACTTGTGATTAAAAAAACAAAATAAAAAAAATAAAAAAACAAAATAAAAACAAATACAAAACAAACTTCCCATAAAGAAAACTGCCTTCCCAGAGGCCAGGGAGATTACACAGGGCAAGGTTTGGATGTGGCTGTGGTGGCCAGAGACCCAGTACCATACACGGTGCCCTGAGCAAGAAATTCATTGTCCCTGGACACCAATGGACATGGTCCAATGCTCATGCCCAAAAGAAAAACCCATGCCCAGATGGTTTTGCTACTGAATTCTACCACACATTGAAGGAAGAAATAACAGAAATTTATAGTTTTGTTTTGTTTTTAAAGGTTTTTGCAAAGGTGGGGAGAAGGTGGGCCATACACACAGGTGGCCACTCCTAACTGTACTCGGCAGTGCTCACGGGGCCATTTCACTATCAGAGGCTGAACCAGGAGAGAGTACCAGGGATTGTTGTATGCAAGGCAAACATCTAGCCTTCTATACTACCTCTCTAGCCTCAATAATTAATTAGAAGTTATGAAAGGAACAAATAACTCCTAATACTGTTTTTTGAGGGGACACCCCATACTTCGCAATGCTCAGGGGTTACACCCAATATTTTTTATGTTGCAAGCATAATCCTGGTAGCAAAAAAACTCGAACATTGGGGCCAGAGAGCCAGCACGGTGGGTAGAGAGCTTGCGTTGCATGGTCAGCCCAGGTTCAAATCTCAGCACCCCAGATGGTCTCCCGAACCCCACTAGGAATAATCTCTGAGTGCAGAGCCAGGAATAAGCACTGAGCACTACTAGATGTGGCACCAAAAGAAAACAAAAAAGCCCACAAAAACAAAAATCCCCCACAATATTACAAAAAAAGAACACAAAAACAACCCCCCCCCAAACCTACAAAAGGCAAAAACCAAAAAGCTAGAGATACATTTTTCATCAATACACATAAACTTAACATCTGTGAACTGAGTCTAATCATATACAAATACATCTGACCAATTAAGAATCTATTGGGGGGAGGGGCTGGAGTGATAGCACAGCGGGTAGGGCGTTTGCCTTGCACGCGGCCGACCCGGGTTCGATTCCCAGCATCCCATATGGTCCCCTGAGCACCGCCAGGGGTAATTCCTGAGTGCAGAGCCAGGAGTGACCCTTGTGCATCGCCAGGTGTGACCCAAAAAGCAAAAAAAAAAAAAAAAAAGAATCTATTGGGGGGAGGAGGAAGGGGCTGGAGTGACAGTATAGCAGGTAGAGCATTTGCCTTGCATAAGGTTACCCAGGTTCAATCCCCAGCATCCCACATGGTCCTCCTGAGCACCACCAGGAGTAATTCCTGGGTTCAGAGCCAGAAGGAACCCTTGAGCATTGCTGGTGTGACCCAAAAAGAAAAAGAAAATCAATTGGGAAAAAAAAAAAAAGAAAATCAATTGGGGTCAGAGAGAAAAATCAGCAGGGGTGGGCCACTTGGCTTATACGCAGACAACCAGAGTTTGATTCCCAGCATTCCAATGGTCCCCAGAGCACCACCAGGAGTGAATCCTGAGTGCAGAGCCAGGGGCAACCCCTTGAGCATCGCCTGGTGTGCCCCTTCACCCCAAAAAAGTATCTATCCCAATAATTCAATATTGAAGAAATTGCTTTTATTTCTGTGCTCAGCCTTTGAAACTATCTCTCCAGTCCTAAATTACATTTCTTTTCCAAAACTGTGTTTCATCACATAAAAAGAATAAGAAAATAATTATTTCAACATGTGAAAGGCATCGAAGAACAGGAGAGACAGCATAAAGTACTTTCCTTGCACACAGCCAAAGCTACTAGGATCAGGGTAAAAGACATTTTGCATAACCAGTAACAAAACATACTTAAAGAATTTTTAAGATTTTTAAATACATATTTTAAAAACTTACCCTTTTTGCTTCAAAGGTAATTCAAGTTTAAATATAGTAGCATCATTAACAACTGCTTTATATGCCTGCAAATAATTTTAAGTAAAATATGAGTATCACTTGTAGTAATTAAAACAAATTGTTACAATTCTAAGAATACATTTAAAAAGGTCACATGGGTAGGGTGTTTGCCTTCCATGCGGCCGACCCAGGTTCGATTCCTCTGTTCCTCTCAGAGAGCCCAGCAAGCTACCAAGAGTATCCCGCCCGCACAGCAGAGCCTAGCAAGTTACCCGTGGCGTATTCGATACGCCAAAAACAGTAATAAATCTCAAATGGAGACGTTACTGGTGCCCGCTCGAGCAAATTGATGAACAACAGGACAACAGTGCTACAGTGCTACATTTGAAAAATGAATTTGGGCCACAGAAGCTGAGCGCATGCTCTGCATGGTGGAGACTCAGGTTTGATCCCATATGGTCCCATCTGATTCCAATGCTACCCCAAAGAAACCTTTGCAAGGCCACTCCATTTAATATGTCAAACCAGCTTACTGCCTCCATACTCTTAATTCCTCTCTTCTTTACACATTTTAAAATAAAGTGAGAAAAAAAGCCTTGCAGAGAAGGTTGATAATCCTGTTAGGAGCACAGAAAAAAATTAAACTAGGTAGCAATGAATAGGATTTGAAGAGGGGGGAAATAAGACCATTTCTAGTGATAGGTGTATGACTTTCTGTTTTAAAAACTTTAAAATTTTTTTTAGTTTTTGGGCCACACACGGTAGTACCCAGGGGTTACTCCAGGCTCTACGCTCAGGAATCACTCCTGGTTCGGTGGAACCATAGGGAAGGTGGGGGATTGAACCAAGGCTGGCTACAGGCAAAGCCAAGTGGCCTCCCCGTTGTACAGTCTCTCCCTTTCGCTTTCTTTTTTAAAAATTTGGTTCTGGGCCACTCCTGGCAGTGCTCAAGGCTTCTCCACTCAGGGGTCACTCCTCGCAGGGTTGAAAGAACAGTGGGCAGAAGAACAGAATCAGCTCAGGACAGGGTGTGGGACGGGCGGACTATCACAGGAACCCCACGAGATTAGTCCTTTGAGTTGGGTCACACTGGACGAGGACTGAGACTAATCATAATGTGCAAAACAGGACAACATTCTGAGGAAAATGAAGGAGAGCAACTTTCTAATTACACTGCAGTTCATGAAATACCCAAGCCTTACAGCATTACAAAAACCTGTACCAAACCAAATCCAGTCACTGTCCCCAATTAATACAGAAAAAAAAAAAAGATATGCTATGTTCTTAGGCACAATGATTCCCAGTTTTTTATTAAAAGTGAATTATAGGTGATGAGGTGAGACTTTGTGGTAGATCACAGGCCTTGCATGAGAGGGTGCTGGGTTCCATCCTTGGCATAGCAAACCCACCTCGCCCGGAAATTTTCAGTATAGTGGGTGGTCCCCAACCCCCACTGGGAACCAACTACAATATAAATGTGAATTATAATGAGTGCGAATATAGAGAAACATATACCTTATCTCTTGCAGTGAGAAATCGAGGATCATCTTGAAAAGCTTCTTTGACGAGTTTACTAAATCTATTAAATAGTGTAAGTAACTGTTCAACGTATTTCTCTGAGTCCTATAAACAAACGGATTTCTGTCAATTGAGCTCTTAAAAATAATTTTGAGAAGATAAATGTAAGGCTAATTTTAATATAGCACTATAGCTTTAAAATCTGGAAAAAGTTTTATTATTAAAAAATGTGTCAAGGGGCTGGAGCAATAGCACAGCGGGTAGGGCGTTTGTCTTGCACATGGCCGACTGAGGTTCTATTTCCAGTATCCCATATGGTCCCCTGAGCACCACCAGGGGTAATTCCTGAGTGCAGAGCCAGGAGTAACCCCTGTGGATTGCTGGGTGTGACCCAAAGAGCAAAATATATATATATATAAAACAAATAATAATAATAATAAAAGATGTGTCAATATTACTATCTTGCCATTACACTCTAAAATATTCAATTCTGCATTTAAAAAGTAACAATGACACTGGTGGTAGGAATAATGATGAACAGTGTATGAATAACTTTTTAACATGGTGCTTTAATAAAAAAAAATATTCTAAGGAGAAAAACTTAAGAAAATAAATAAAAAGTAACAGTGATATATGGCTGCCACTGCAGGGAGGAACACTCACAGTAGTAATAGTTTCAGCAGCTGCTACCATATCTGCCAGGCCGGCACTGATGATGTGCTCCTCCAAGTCCTTCAGCATTGGCTCGATCCCATTGGGGACTTTATCCATCAGTGAGAACATCAGATGTAATTCTGTGAGGAGAAAACACACTCATGTAACTGTCATTCATCCACAAGAATGTATTTTCTCTTGGGGCCGGAGCGATAGGACAGTGGGTAGGGCATTAGCCTTGCATATGGCTGACGCAGGTTTGATCCCTAGCATCCCATACAGTCCCCAAGCTTGCCAGGAGTGGTCCCTGAGCAGAGCCAGGAGACATCCCTGAGCATCACCAGGTGTGGCCCAAAAACAAACCAAAAAGTCATTAGTTAGGAGTTATCATTAGTTCAGCAATTTTTTAATCCACTATCTCAGTTCGACAAAAACTATTATCTACTGCAATTGAGGAAAAAGGTTCTAATAGTGTTACTCTCTTTTCAATGTATAGTCACTACATTCTCATCACCACTAAGGTGACCAAGACCCTCCAGCACAACTCTGTCTAAGCACTTGGGAGCCTCAATGCCAGGAAGCCTTAGTGTTTGTTATATCAGGTACTGTCTGCTCCCTTGCCTGTAAATACCACACAGAAGTGAGATTATCTGGGAATTTGTCCTTTCCCCTTTGATTTTTTTTTACATAACAATTTCATTCATATTGTAGTAAAAGACAAATTTGATCCTTTCTTACAACTGAGTAGTGGTTCATCAAACATTATTTGTTTCAGTTTCTGAACTATATCCGGTAGTGCTCGTGGTATATGTGTATAAGTGCATTCGAGTCCACAAGCTATTTCCTTGGTTCTCCGAGCTGTATATACACAGTAATGTTCAAGCGGTCATGTGATACCCTGGATCACATCCAGGTTAAGGACATGCTAGTATGCATATACACTCTAACCCCTATTTTATCTCCTGAGCCCCCACAAAAACTATGATTGTTTTTGTTTGGAGGCGATATCTGGCAGTACTCAGGGATCACTCCTGGTAGTGTGCTTATATGTGGTGCCGGGGATCGAACCCCAGTTGGACTGTTGCAAGGCAAGTGCCTGCTGTATTCTCTCTCTGGCCCAACAAAAATTATTTTCAGCTTTTTTTTTAACAAGTCCATGTTCTCTCTTAAATATGTATTCCTCTTGTTCTCTTCCTTCACTTACTTACAAAATAAGTACACTTCTTTCAGTAAAGACTACCTTCACAAAATATATGCATTTTTAAAAGAACTCATGAAGAACTAGGGCTGTGCTCAGTGGCAAAGTGCAGACTACCTGGGTTTGATCTCCAGCAGCACAAAAACAAAAACAGGAACTTCAGGGCAGGGGATGTGTCTTGGTGGTAAAGCGCACCCCTCACATGTGAGGCCTGTGTGTAATCCTTGATATGAGAAAAGGAGAGGGGAGAAAAAGGAAAGAGAAGAAAGGGGGAGAAAAAGAAAAGAAAAATGGGAGAAAAAAAAAGAAGGGTAGAGAGGAGAGAGGGTTTTTACTTTAGGGCTGGCATGCTCAGGGGGACAGGAAGTGCGGGGCTCACCCCAGGCCTCGAGTCCCAGGTCGTCCCAGGTCCCTGCTCTGAGGAACAAACTCTGGAGAGAGAAGGATGGGCTGTGCGCAGGCTCTGTGTGTGGGAGATGCAGGCGTGATCCCTGACAGCGTGATGCCCTGAGCACTGCCAGGAATGACGCTGAGCACAGAGCTGGGAGCAGCCCTTCAACAACTGGATGTGATCCCCAAAAACCAAAAATAAAAAAGAACATGCTGAAATACTTAACACACAAATATCTTAATGTACAAAGTGCTTAACATAGAAGTTTATGAATTCGAGCACTTCCAGAGCCAAAGCTCCATTACACTGGGTAGGGCACTTGCCATACATGCAGCCAACCTGGGTTCAATCTGTAGAACCCACCACATAAGGTCCTCAGAGCACCACGAGGTTGGATTCCTGAGCGCATAGCCAGGAATAACCCCTGAGCACTGCCATGTGTGCCCTTCCACCAGCCCCAAAAGAGCGCTTTCAACTGTACAAAGCATTTGCTTATTTATAGTCAGTGTAATAGATACACCTACATATAATAATTATCCAACAGCAATTTATTAAGTGATCAGCTCCCAGGATACCCCCTTGATAATGACGAGATCTTAGGCGATGTTTTACCTACTTTCAGTTTCATTTCGCTTGATCATGCCTTGGCATTCTGCTAAGATAGTTTCTTTAAAGGATGTCACCAGGGCATTAACACAGCATTCCATGAGCTGAAACACATTTAAAAAAAAAAAAAAAACTGGTTAAGGCTACTCTAAGCACAAATAAGCACAAATTAATCCATCCCCTTTTGTTTTACAGCTCTATAAAATCATAATGTTCAGTAACAACTTAAAAACTAAGTATGCTGAAAGTATTTTACTTACCTTTACTACAGGATTATTGAAAATCCATACAAATTTACCAAAGTACATTTTCCACATATGAAAAAAACTACAGAACTTAGGTTATCTTTAGAAATTTTAATAAGAATCTCCAAGGATAGGAGGAAAAATATGAAAAATTAAGAAGAAATAAGCTTTTCATCTCTGAAGAGAACCTGTTCAGAATTGATCCTAAGACCCTAAATGTATGAGTATATTTATTCAACTGTCACTGGGCACCAAGGAAATAGGTAGGAAAGAAAAAGTACAGAACTAGCCCCAACTTTGGAGGAGAGGGCACTGATAGACAAAAAACTGATAAATTTAACTCAGTCAAATAGCAAAATATACACATACAAATAAAACAAGAATAATAATAAAAACAAGAAGAATAATTTCTTTCTTAGGGAGCTAAAAAGTCTCATCCACAAGGTGGTACCTAAAATAAATATGGAAAAAAAAAGTATTCTAGAAAGAAACAAGCAGAGATCTGGTATGTAAGCGCTGGGGGTCGAGCTCAAGTCAGCCGTGTACAAGGCAAGCACCTCCCCACTGTACACTGTACACTCTCTCCAGCACTCTGCTTGATTCATTCTAGTGATCACTGTGAGCAGAGCCAGAAGTAAAAGCCCTGAGCACTGCTGGGTATGCCCCTCCTCAAAATAAATAAATAAATAATAATAAAAATCTCCAGCAGCATGGGAAGAAAGCATGGAAGAGAAAGCTAGAGAGGTGGGCTAGAATCCAAATAGAAAAGAAAACCTATGGTTGGTATTTCAGTCTCCAGGTAAGCAGAAAAGGAAGAAAGGCTTTAGACAGAGGATGAATTCTGGCATACCCCAGTCATTTTTTAATGTCAGATTAGTGCTTCAAGGTAGGTAACGTGGAGTGGTGGTAGGGAAGCATAGGTCTAGGCAAAATGCCAAGAACCAGGTGTTCCAGGAGGCCCTCCAGAATATCCCCTTATCTGCCCTGGATCCTATTGTCATGCAGACTTAGTCCTCTGCAGTCAGGAGTTCAGTAGGAGTAGTGAGGCAAGGGCCTGCCTCACTTTAAGGCTGAGTTTATCTTTTTGTAAAAAAGACCTCAGCCAGGGACTGGAGCGATAGCACAGCGGGTAGGGTGTTTGTCTTGCACTCGGCCAACCCAGGTTTGATTCCCAGCATCCCATATGGTCCCCTGAGCACCGCCAGGAGTAATTCCTGAGTGCAGAGCTAGGAATAACCCCTGTGCATCTCCAGGTGTGACCCAGAAAGAAAAAGAAAAAAAGACCTCAGCCAGGAGTAAACCCTGAGCATCTCCATGTGTGAAACAATCCTGCCCCCCACCCAACACACACACATACATAATTTAAAAAAAACCAAAAAACAACTTATTAAGACAGGAAACTGATTTTTTTTAATTTTTAAAACTTCCTCAAGGAATTAAAATACTGGCTGCTTTTGTTTTTGGTTTTGAGGCCAAGCTGTGTTCCGGTATCTTCTTACTGAGTCCTCAATACAAGGCAAGCACCTTATCTGCTGCACTACCTTTCCAACACCAGACATGAAATATTGTTGGTTATTATTACCAAAGCTGAATTTAGGTAATGTAGACTCATACTACTCTTCCTAGTTTTTAAAATGTATTCTTTCTCTTTACATGTGTATGCATATATACATATATAATCCAGGTTCAATCCCTGGGATCCTATATGGTCTCCAAATCCTGCCAGGATTTATCCTTGAGCACAGAGCCCTGAGTATCACTGGGTACGGCCCTCAAAACAAAAATAAATTCTTTATTGTAAAATCAGTTTTTGCTTTCACTTTTCAGAAGGTGGGGGTTGAACCCACATCCAATAGTGATCAGGGGCAACTGGTATGCTCAAGGGACCATGCATAGGTTCGAGAGCCCGACCTGGGATTGGCCACATGTAAGGCAAGTGCCTTAACTCCTGCACTCCCTCTCCAGCCCTGAAGTCATGTTTAATAACCGTAACCAGCTTTTTAAAAAGGAAACACAGAACAAATAGTCTCAGACTGCATTGGGTCTATCAACAGAGAACATCATCATCTTATATAAAAAGCAATTTTTGTTGGGGCAGTGACATGGCCCAATGTTAAAGCCCACATATGCAAGAAGCCCTAGGCTGAAGCGCCAGCAACACACACATAAAGGATTACAGAAAAACCTTTATTTCAGATGTATGCAAATAAACATGGAACACACTAAATCACAATATGAATTTTTTTTTTTACTATTCAGTGATAGCGAATGAGGTTATATTTACAAGGAATTTGAAATACACAGCAGAATTGGCTAGGGATTAGAGGGAAGTTCTTCTGTAGTCAATTTACGTGTATGTTGCTGGTGCCCCAGAAAATACTATTTGTAAAAAGTGTAATAATAATAACATGATAATACTAAAAATGCTCATTGTAAGGATTCATTAAGCATACTATAGAACATACATATGATGAGATATGCATACAGGCCTTAAAAACAAGGCTATAAGTGTTTGTGAAAAAAAATGCACGAAGTCAACTATTTTCCCTAACATGTTAGACCATAGAAAGAAAAACTGTGAGAACAAAAAAAGAAAAAGAAGAAAAAAGTATGATTTTTAAAAATTGATTTTTAAAAATTGACCCACATCTAATCTGGGGTCTAGATGTGGGGGGTGGGGTGTCCCTATAGTATCTTCTCTTCTTTTGTAAAAATTCCCTAATAATATCTTTTTTTTAAAAAAAAAAGAATAATTACAGTACAGACCTCTGCATAAAAAGGTTGTTTAGAAAACTATTCTATGAATCAGAGAGGATTTCCTGAATTTCCTGAGTGCTCTTCTCTTATTCCGGGAGTCTTGTCTGGACAAGAGAGCAGGTCCTTGAGAAGAGCGTGCATTACTCTTCTCTATTTCTCCCTGTCTTTTACCAAAGTACTACATGCACAGGAAACTAAATATATCTGTCTGTGACTGAAAGAGACATCTTTAATGGAAAGGATAGTGATGAACCATCTCTCTCACCTTGTATTCTCCCCTTTCTGTCTCCTTTTGCTAGCTTCCGTGAAGAAAAAACCTTTTTGCCATATGCCATCAATTTGCCTGAGATGAGCAACTTCTAAATCCATAGCAATCTGTCCCCAGAGGTCTGCAAGGCGAAACACTTTAACTATCAATGTGCTTCATGTTTTACCTTCCTCTACAGCAAGACTATAAACGCGTCAAAGATGATGCCTGCCAGACTGCACTGAGGCACCTGTACTTGCTAAACAAATGTGTGCCTAGGTCTGTGAGGATGGAGCACAGGCCAGGCAGGCTAAGTGATGGAGCAATAGATAACTCCTCATGGTATTCAAGCTGCATATCTGCTTCACTAAAATTTAGTGAGAAGGAACAAGACCAGCTGACTTTCATCATACAACTCTGTAAGTAATAATTCACTTTGTCTCAGTCGAAAAATAAGAGTTGAACTGGGGGGCTGGAGTGTTTGCCTTATACGAGGCCAACCCGGGTTCGATTCCCAGCATCCCATATGGTCCCTTGAGCACCACCAGGAGTAATTCCTTTGTGCAGAGCCAGGAGTAACCCCTGTGCATTGCTGGGTGTGACCCAAGAAGCAAATAAATTAATAAATAAATAAATAATTTTAAAAAGAGTTGAACTAGGTTTCTACTCTTTACGACTCTATTTATCATGGTCATCAGGTGTTTAGCCATACAAGAAAAATCTATAAAATATTAAGAATTAATTTATGGGGTCAAAGTAGTAGTATAGGACATAGGGAGTTTGTTTTGTATGCAGCCAACTGGGTTTGATCTCCAGCATCCCATATGGTCCCCTGAGCATGGCCAGGAGTGATCTCTGAGCAGAGAGCCAGAAGTAACCCCTGAGCACCACCAGATGTGCCCCCTACCACCTCCCTCCGAAAAAAAAAGTTAATTTGTTCTCTGTGTGGCAAGCTATTCTCCAAATTCATCTTTTCTTGGCCTTTCTAGCTAAGGTTTCCTCTTCTACCATTTTACCAATAGTATCTGCTTTATTGCTAAATTAAGTTACATAAATAACTCCATACAGAGAAATGGTGAATAAGATTGATTCAACCTTTTTGGATAATATTCTAAAAATCTAAAATACTGAGCCACATCCTCGGGCCCCCTTACTCTATTTTATTTTTAGGTTTTTGAGCCACGTGTGTCATGATCAGGACTTACTCCTGGTTCAATCCAGGTTAGCTACATACAAGGCAAGTGCCCTAGCAACTGTACTATCACGTTAGCCCAACAGTTTACTCTTACTTTTTTTTTTTTTTTTTTTTTGCTTTTTGGGTCGGCACCTGGCGATGCACAGGGATTACTCCTGGCTGTGCACTCAGGAACCACCCCTGGCAGTGCTCAGGGGACCATATGGGATGCTGGGATTCAAACCCAGGTCGGCTGCGTGCAAGGCAAACGCCCTACCCACTGTGCTATCACTCCAGCCCCTACTTTTACTTTAGTATTACAGAAAAGTTGCAAAACACAGCGGAGTATTATGTAACTGGGGTACAACTATCAAAACCAGGACAATAGTACTTTTACAATACCAACTACAGACCTTACGAAATATTCTCCACAAATATCCCTTTCCTCTCTACGATTCCCTACCTGTAAGCCCACACACACTGCTTTAGCTGGTAGTTCTCCAAGTCTCGAATTGCTGAGTTTGTACTTTCGTACTTGGCAGGACTTAGAACCATCTCCCAGTATCACTAAAATGAGCATAAGCCACAGTGAACGTGCATCAGGAAGGGCTGTCTCCAGAGTCCCGAAGCACAACCCCAACAAACAACAGGCCAGACATTCCTAAGGAGACACATCAGACCCCAAGGAGAAATGAATTCGGTCAGCTTCACTGACTGAATATATATGGTATTTTGTTGCAGGGGAGTGGATTGTCCCACATCTGGCAAAGCTGAAGGCCAACGGTATGGCACTGGAGTGAACCTGGGTCTCCTGTGTGCAAAGTGTGTGCTCAGTCTTTGAGACTGGCACTGCGTACTGTCCCGAGCAGCGCCAGCAGGGCCCCTGAGCATAAGTCAGGTGTGTCCCCAAAACAAGCTGCTCAGTTATGTCTGTAAGTGAATCTGCCTAAGCCTTAACTTCCTAATGTAATAATTCTAAAGATTTAGAGATTGATATAGCCTCTGTACCATATTTTGATAAATGAACTGTATAATGGTTACTGGTCAGTTATTTTGTTGTTCCAAGTTTCAAGAGTGGGGCTAGAGAAAGTATAGAAGGGTGAAAGTGCTGCTTGCCTTCTATGTGACAGACTCCAGGTTGCTCCCAGGCATCATATATTCCTTTCCCCACTCCCACAGCACCCTTGTCTACATAGCCAGAAATAGGCCCTGGGCCTCCAGGTATGACCCCCAAGCTCCCCAAAATTAGGGAAGTTATACATTTGAAGAACAAGAGGGTGATAATAATTTGGAGGAAGGCATAATGGAAAGATTCTGAATAATCATTTTTTATTATTAAAGCTGATAATCATCTTTCTGGCTACTTCATATGTTCATTTTGTAACTATCATATACTTGAAGTTTTGGTGTGTTTTTCTACAGAAATACTACAATGCAACCAGAAGTTTAAATAAGCAGAAAATCTGTATGCACTTAGGGTTTCTTTGGTATAAAACAAACAAGTTATCTTTGAACTCGAGTATAATTCAGTTTGGAAGTTGCTAGCATTTTTGACTGTGGAAGAGCAAATTTATATCTTAAAAGTTTCATTCCCTAGTGTGTACATGTGTTTTAAAGGAGAGAGGGAGGGCTAGCGAGATGGTACAGGGGGGTGAAGGAGCTTGCCTGCACACTGCCAACCCTGATCTGATCCCCGACCCCACATAAAACACCACCCCAGGCACTGGGAGAAGTGACACCCTGAGAACAGAGTTAGGAGTAAGCCCTGAGCACCTGATGTGGCCCATAATCACCCCTCAGAAAGTATTCAAATAAATACTCTATCTGACCCGTCAGCGTATTTATTGATACTGTTCTTCCTTTTTTGCTTAGTTGGCTCTCTACTTCAAGTTTCCCAAGTTTAATATAGCTATAATATAACTAATCTATATAAACTAAAAATAATTCTTAGAAAATCAAAACATGCACTCAGTTGCTGCTGTCATATCAATCAACTCAAACTTCCCTCAAGCTAATATTTCCCCCCATTATTATGACTTATTTAGACCAGATCTCCCTGGAGTAGCGCGGTTCCTCCAAGCCCAAACTCAGCTACATCCCTGCCCATTCTCTCTGGCATCTAACCCCCACTCCCTCCAACACAGCGCGCTGCTATGGAAGCTCAGCTCTGCCCCACCCTTTCCCATTTCCACCGCTACACCCCTGCTTATTAGTCCATACACCTGGCCAAGTGATTGCAGAAGTTCCCCCTTCTCATATCTAGCTCTTCCCCCACTGCAACACATCTTTGTTTCACTAGTATTCCTGAGGGTGAACTCTAAATATAACACACCACCTAAAAAATTACTCAATAGTCTTCCCTGCCTTCTTGAAGGAAGCAAATGCCTGGATTTAAACTTCTATTGAGAGTTTCTATAAACAACCACTAACTTAACCATCTTCTCTGGCTCATATCAAACGTATTTAACCAGTAAGGGAAAACATAGTGTTATAAAAAGCAAGCAAGCAAAAACAAACAAAAAAACAAGGGAAAAAGATCCAACTTAGTCTGTTTCCTAAACAAAGAATAAACAGAACTATTATTCAAGATGAAGGAAGTGAGAGAAAAATCAGAAGTTAAAGAACAAAACAAAATAAATCACCAATAGTTAAAAGACGTTTAGAGAAAGGCAAAGTGAATGTTTTGTCTTTGGGTGTAAATCTACATTTAGTTTCTAGTTTCCAAAAAAAAAAAAAAAAAAAGGAGAAAATATTTTGCTCTCAGACTTGATTCTTATTTTGCTTGCTAAAACACATTAAGATCATTTTTCATGTGTAAGAAAACACGCAGCATGAATATGGCAGCATGGATACTATGTCTGACTGATTTTGTTGTTTCTTTGCAATGCCAGGGACCAAACCCAGGTTTCATGAATGCAAGACACATATTTTACCACTGATCACCAATAAGCAACATCCTGGGTCCTCTGACTTTTTTTCTATATATTAATCTTCTCTTATCAAATAAGTAATATTTTATCTTAAAACAAGACCAAGTTTGAACATTATAGCCCCTAAGAGTAGTGGTTCAGGACTAATCTATTGTTTTGCAACTACTTAACTGACACAAGTCACCTTGAAAAATAAAAATCACCTTTATCCTCAGGAAGCACACTGCACTATGATAGCCACTGAAGTGGCTACATTTATATAGGCATAAAACACAATGAAAGATTATTAAAAATTAAGTATAGGAGCCTGAGATTAAGTACAGTGATTAAATGATTAAAAATTTTTTAAATGATTAAAAATTAAGTATAGGGGCCTGATTAAGTGGGGAAAGCGCTTTCTTTGCATGCAGCCAACCTGGGTTCAGTCCCCTGAGCACTCCTAGGAGCCCTGAGCATCACTGCAGTATGGTCCCCAAAACAAACAAACAAAAAAATGTTTAGAAATAAAAGTTCACTGTCATCACTGTCACTGTCATCCCGTTGCTTATCGATTTGCTCGAGCGGGCACCAGCAAGTCTCCATTGTGAGACTTGTTGTTACTGTTTTAGGCATATCAAATATGCCATGAGTAGCTTGCCAGGTTCTGCTGTGCAGGCGAGATACTCTTGGTAGCTTGCCGGGCTCTCCAAGAGGGATGGAGGAATCGAAACCCGGTCGGTTGCGTGCAAAGCAAATGCCCTATCCGCTGTGCTATCGAAGAAATAAAAGTTACAAAATAAAATTAAGTGCAGTGAGCAAAGTCTAAAGCTGGAAGAGCGAATAGCTTTCACTGCGGACAGGCTCCGAAGGAAGATGAGGGGCGTTGGAAGCTGTGCTCTGGCGCCCTGGGAGGAGCAACCTGCACTCAGCAACGCTGTTCAGAGACCAGAAAAAGAATACAACAGTGACTTGTGCCATGTATGTGCCACCCCTGAGCTACCCACTTCACATAATACACAGTTAAAGTTACTTACTGCTTCAACAGAGTTACATTCTCTTCTCGTTTCTAAATAACGGAGTGCTCGTTTTTCTTCTTCTTTTAGTTTAGCATCTGCCTGTGCAGAAGTAAAATAGCAATCATTTTAAGAGTATCAAAAGAAAAGCTCAAACTCTCACATATTCAAAGCTCTGACTTACATATTTCATGTAATTCTGCACACCATTCTGTTGTAAATACGAAGGTGCCTGCGTTCTATAAAATCTCTCCGTTGAATCCAAGTATGCCTTCTCAAAATTGTCCCGATAAATTTGAAGCTTATCCTCAGGATTAGAACAAAGGTTAACTGGAAAACAAAATAAAATTTCACTCTCACTGTGATTCAACTCAGTTTTTCAAGTACAAAAAAAAAGTGCTAATAAAAATACAGAGGGTCACGCGGAGTAAAGGACTAAGCAGTACTCAAGGGAACAGAAAATTGTGTTAGATTCTTCCAGAAGAATACAAAATGGTAATAAAACAAAGCAGCAAACTGATCAATGATAACAAAGATTATTTTATATTCACCCTAAGTGCTTTAGGCTCTATCAGTGAATTGTCTCCTTTCCTCCTCCTAGAGAAATTTAAATTACCCTTGCTAGCATCCCTAACTTAGTTAAAGTTTATCTGTAATCTTTCCCTTGTATTTTACCTCACATTGTCACAGTCCCCCCATGTCAATCTCGATTGCTTGTAAAACAAAACTTTCTGGTAATTCTGAACTTGTATTGATACTGCTTTGTATTTGAAGAGCTGTATACTTGTACTTGCTTTTCTGTTTCCCTTATAGCCTTTTTATATGTTACCATAGAGCAATGTTCTTCGATTAAACACAGAAAGACTATTACTGCTATGCTCCTAATATTTAGGAGTTGACTGACTCTGAAATATATCTGCTCCTAGGCATAATTATTTGGTCATAACTACTTGACTCAGGTTTCAGTTTCTGTAGTTCCTGACACCCAAAGGGGAGGTCCCACCGTGGGCCTGGGATGGACCTGGGGCCAGTGGCAAAACTACCCAGCAGCAAAATGGGACATTCTAGAAAGCATAGATGCATGGTTTTCATGCGAATTGTTACAACTTTAGAGACAGGACCCCCCTGGAGAAGGACCAGCTGAACTGGCCTGAAAACTTAGTCTGGGATTTACGGTAAAAGCCTTGCTTGTCCTCAGAGCCCAGAAAACCAAGTGTTTAAAGCCTTGTTTGCTCTCAACCCAGAGAACTAAGTGTTGGGATCTCTGTCTCTTACTATGTTTATCCAAACAACTGCAAGTATCGATAATTTATACAATTAGAGGGAAACATAAAAGCAATGCAGTTGTCCCTGGGAGACAGTGTCTCCTTGAGTTGATCTCCCCAAAAGAATTTCCTCTGCCAAATGTTTATCTATGTAAGTGACAACCACACCTGTGCTTACCTCAACCCCCCTTCAGATGTTCTATAAGTGTGCTAGCAACTCTGCATTAAATGGGCCATTTTCACCATCAGACTGTCGTCTTGGTTCCTTGCTGGGGAGGAATGAAAACAGCTCTCACTGAACTCAGGTGTCCTTGCATCTTCCTAACACCAGTTCTTTTTTGTGATTACACATATATCTCAATAATTTGGCTTCTAACCCAAAGAATTTCAAGAAACCATTCACAGAAGTTTTCAGTCGAGTAAAACAGATTTAGATAAATTTGAGGAGACAGAGACAGAGAGAGTATGAATGTATGAATAGAATTAACTTTGTGAAAACACAAGCAGAAAACATTTTATGATCTACAGATTCAAATCTACCGTTTTCAAATTTAGACCAGGAAAGAGATGGTGAAAATAAATATGAACGCATGTATGAATTTGTATTTTGTTTTGGGTTACTCAGGGGGCACCTGGGAGACAGAGCAGTGCCAGGATCAAATCCAGGCTTCCTTATGCAGTGCCTATGCTCCAGAGGAGGTAAGAATTTTTGTAGGCTTACTGAAATCTGAATTATTTTAGGGGCATGAGAAGATGTTGGGCTACACCCACAGTGCTCAGGGGCTAGTCCTGGCTCTGAACTCAGAAGTGACCCCTGGCACAACTTGGGAGACCATATGTAGTGCCTAGAATTGAACCAGGATTGGTAGCATGCAAGGCAAGGACCTTAACTGTTGTATGCTCTCTCCAGCCCCCTAAAACCGAACTAAAGGGGCAGAGTGGTGGTACAGTGGGCAGGGCACTTGCCTTTCCTGTAGCCATCCCAGGTTCAATCTCCAGCACCACATGGGGTCCCCAGTAACCCACCAGGAGTGATCCCTGGGCACAGCCAAGTGGGGCCCTAAAATAAAAGCCAAATAAAAAAAAAAAACCCTGAATTAAGCCCCCCCTTTTTTTTACTCTGAAAGGCAGCTGGTTCTAAAACTACATGTGACTATGTGCCAATAAACATTACATTGAAAATGTCGTGGAATTTCTGTAAAAATTAAATCTTTACAGTTTCAAACATACCATAGGACTCTCTCACTCCAATGACCAACTGAGAATCAAAAGCTTCTCCCAATCTCTCAGCATGTACTAGCTTCATTGCACTATCTTGGAGTCTGTTTTTAATATTTGAGAAGATTGACTCATTCCAGGTATCAAGCATGAGCTAGGGGGAAAAAAGGAACAAAAGAGGCAATTATTTTCATTATGATTATAACAGGTACCACGTACACAGGAAATAATTTTTTATATGTTTGGGAGTCACTACCTGCTGTGCTCGGATCACCCCTGGCAGTGTTTGGGAGACGACATGTAGTGCCACAATCAAATTTGGGGCAGCCACCTGCAAGGTAAGCACTTTGTCCCCCCAAAATTCTTAAGCACAAAAAATAAAACATATTCTGGCCTGACTTCACTTGGGAAGCAGTATATTAAAATTTTGTAAATAACAAGTAGTAAAAATGATAAAGAACATGAGTTTCATATCAAACAGTTGGCTTTGAATTCCAGCTGCTATTTACTACTTGTTTTGGCATCTGTTATGTAAAAAAAAAAAAAAAATAGTACAAATTTTGAGTGATTACTGTAAAAATTAAAAATGGAATATGGAAAATGTTCTTTCCAAAGATAAATTTCAGAAACATGGGTGTGTGATCAGAATGCTCAAATGCCTGTCTGTTCTAACTGTATCAAAAATCCCATTTAATCAGTAGGATCGCTCCATGGCTTGGAAGCCGGCCCCACATGCTGGGGGAAAAGGCAGCTCAGATAGAGAAGGGACCACCAAGTAAAGGATGCTTGGAGGACCTGCTCGGGATGGGAGATGTGTGCTGAAAATAGATTACAGACCAAACATGATGGCCACTTAACACATGCATTGCAGACCACAACACCCTAATGGAGAAGGGAATCTACCTGCCACAGAGACAGGGGGAAGAGGGGATACTGGGAACATTGGTGGTAGAGAATGGGCACTGGTGAAGGGATAGGTACTTGGTCATTGTATGACTGAAATGTAAGCACTAAAGTGAATAAATCTGTAACTATCTCAGGGTGATTTATTAAAAATATATGTAGATCATTTAAAGTGCCAGAGCATAGCAGGTAGGGCACTCTCCTTGCATGCAGCCAATCTGGGTTCAATCCCCCATCCCATTTGGTCCCTTAGCTTTGTCAGGAGTGATCCTGGAGCACAGAACCAGTAGTCAGTCCAGAGTACCTCAGGTGTGGCTCAAAAACAAACAAAACAAAAAATTGTATTTATAGAATACAAAGGGCTGGAGCGACAGCACAGAAGGTAGGGTGTTTGCCTTACACGTGGCCGACCCGGGTTCGATTCCTCTGTCCCTCTCAGAGAGCCCAGCAAGCTACCAAGAGTATCCCGCCAGCACAGCAGATCCTGGCAAGCTACCCGTGGCGTGGCGTATTCGATATGCCAAAAACAGTAACAACAAGTCTCACAATGGAGACATTACTGGTGCACACTCGAACAAATCGATGAACAATGGGACAACAGTGTTACGCGCTACAAAATACAAAAAGAATCCAACCACATTTTGTTTAAAATATACACAAATTCAATTATTTATCTATTCGTTTATTTGGAGAGCACTTCTCAAATAGTACTGCAAGCCCAGTACCCCTCACAGCAATTTGTGGTCAACCAGGCCTGACAGGTAAGTATGAGGGGGTCTTAGGATGAGGGGCTGCTTCGACAATGGGATACCCGGGATATCCAGGGCCACTCTAGCAGTGCTCAGGAGTCCTCAGAGCAGAGCTCAGAAGACTCAGTGGTGCTTGGGGGGCCACATGGTGCTGAAGATTGAACTAGGCAGGGACATATGCAAGGTATGCGCCCAAACCCCTATAACTATCTCCCTGGTCCCATAAGGTCGCTGAAATGATGGAAACGGTCTACACGTATTTGTGAGTATTCATCACTACAAGTGACTGTCCTAATACAAGAAGTACAGAGCAGAAGCCACATCACTGTCTGTTAATATTAGAACCGCTCTATCCATATACAACTCATTTAATCCTCACAATCTAAATACAGGGCACAGAGAAAGCAACTTTTTCACATTTACATAGCTTAGAAGTGGCTACACTGAAACTCAAATCTAGCCAACTGTGGGCCCAGAATTTACACTACTAAGAACACAGAATTCAGGGCGGAGAGACAGCACGGCAAATAAGGCGCTTGTTCAGGAGCAGCGAGCCAGCGACCCATGCCGGGCACCCCATATGGTCCTCTAGTTCTCAACAGAAGTGACTCCTAAGCACAGGGCCAGGAGTAAGCCCTGAGCCAGCCAGTGTAGTCCAAACCCATTGAAAACAAACAGAGAGAGAGAGACAGAGACAGAGAGAGAGAGAGAGAGAGAGAGAGAAGAAAACAAAATTAAGTGATTCTCATTAAATTATGCTGACTTACTAGGAAATGGTTAAAACATTAGGGAATGGGAAAAATTAAAAGAGTTAACCAAAAAAGAGAATACAAAAATAATTTAACTGCAAATTAAAAGGCATCTAGAAAAAAATTTTTGAAGAGGGTAGCCATCTCTCATATTGTAGTTATGCCTACCACTAAGGACCCTTCAGGGATCTAAATGTCCAGTACTGCCGTCAACATCAGCATGAATCTTCGGGCTGGCAGAGGTCAGTGATGCCAGAGCTACCTGCCAAAGCCTGTGGCTAGACCCACAACAGCAAGTAATGAATTATCTAAGCTTAAATGGAATTTTTTACTTTTTGAATCTATAGTTCCCTAGGATTCTCATGATTTTATATACATACATATAAAAGTATGTACGTAATATATAGGGCTGGAGCGATAGCACAGCAGTTGGGCGTTCGCCTTTCACGTGGCCAACCCGAGTTCGAGTCCTCCACGCCTCTCGGAGAGCCTGGCAAGCTACCCAGAGTATCCCGCCTGCGCGGCAGAGCCTGGCAAGCTACCCGTGTGTATTGAATATGCCAAAAACAGTAACAATAAGTCTCTCAATGAGCGACGTTACTGGTGCCCGCTCGAACAAATCGATGAGCAACGGGATGACAGTGACAGTGACAGTGTAATATATAATAAGTGAGAAGGGTTTAGGTCAATGTTGATTAAAGAGTTGAAAGTGAATGCCAAAACTTTCAGACAGAGCTAGGTTCTTTCTGTTAAATGATGAATTCTTTCTTGTGGGATTTTTTTTTTTTTGGAGCCTTTACTCAGGGCTTACTCCTGGCTCCGTGCCCAAGGATCACTCCAGATAGTGCTGGAGGACTGTCTGGTGTGCCAGAGATTAAAACAAAGGTTTATTTTAGCTGCATGCGAAGGCAAGCACTTTACTCTGTACTATCTATCACTCTGGCCCCAAAGATGGGATTTTTGAAAGAGAAAAATTTAATTTACATGAAGGTAAAAAGCACAAGGAAAGAATGAATAAAATACTGAAGACAAAACTAAGGGAAAGATAGGAACCAGAAAGCTAGCTAAACTGGCTTAGCATTCTTTGCAGGCTAGAAGCCCAGGCTTGACCACCTACATCACATGGTCCCCTGCTCACCACCAGTACCCCATCCCTCACCCCAGCACAGAGTTAGGAGTAGCCCTGAGTACTGCCAGGAGTGACACAAAAACAAACAAAAATCTAAGTAAAAAAAGCAAAGGAGGTAATATTTGAAGACAAAGATCTACAGCTTAAGTCATGAAAGAGAACTGAAGCTTAAGTAGATGTAAGGAAAACTGTAGTATAGCACGGCAGTTGCTTTGTACATGACTAACCCGGGTTTGATCCCTGGCACCCAATATGGCCCACTGAACCCCACCAGGAGTCATCCCTAAATCCAAAGGCAGGAGCAATGCTGGGTGTAGATAAACAACAACAATGAACCCAAAATACCCTAAACATATCTTTAGGAGTAATTCTGAGTGCAGAGTCAGGAGTAACCACTGAGCATTGCTGGGTGTGACCCAAAAAGCAAAAAAAAAAAAAAAAAAAAAAGAAAAGAAAAGAAAGAAAGAAAGAAAGGAAGGAAGGAAAAGAAAAGAAAATCAGTAACGTAAACACTGAGGGTCTGGGGGATGACTCAAGGGGTTAAATACTACACTGTTTGTGTATAAGAACCAAGTTGAATATTTGACACCACAGAGTCCCCCCCCAAGCACCATTGGAGTGACCTTTAAATCAGTAGTAACACCCACTACTGGCCAAGTGTGACCCCAAACAAAATCAAACATACAAATAAAAATAGCCAGGGAGGGTGGAGTGATAACAAGGGTTAAGGTGCATCTCATGCAAGCAGCTGACCGTGGCTCAATCCCCAATCCCCGGCACCCCCTAGGGTTCTCCAAAATCACCAGGAGTGACCTCTGAGCACACTATTGGGTGAGGCTTAAAACAAGTAAGTTAACCAAGAACAACAAAACAACTAGGACTGAAAAAATACTATGTACCAAGTAGAAAAGTCCACTAAGGTTAAGTGTCTTTGGAAAGTCTCCAAATAACCTTCCTTTGGCCCAAGATTAAACACTGACTTACCTTCCGAACAATACTGTCTTCTACATTTGATTTTTTATTGCTGCCCTGTTTACCCATTAAAGTAATTTCTAATTGACAAAAAGGCTTCGGTAAAATGTCACATTGTGTAAAGAATTTTCGCCACTCAACAATGTAGGCTTTTAGCAAAGCAGTATCATCTTGATGGCTCAGTACTCTCTGAAAAGAAAAGAAAAAAAAAAGAATCAAAACAACTCTAAACGTCCAAAAGTGTTTTAAAGAAAAGTAATAACAGTGATTTAAATGATAATTCATGCTATGAATCTAAAATATCTTATTATACAAATACACAATAATCAAGTGAAAATTAAACGTTCGCTGACATGTGATCATTTCTCTGTAAACACATGTATCATTATGCCATACATCTCACATTAATGCAGGAATGCAGGCTGTATGTCAGTTATATCTCAAAAGACAAAATCAAAAGAAGCTGGGAAGAGAGTTCAGAGACTGCAGTACATGGCCCAGACGCCAAGTCTAACCCCCAGCACTGTATGTTCCCCCACAATGGGCTCAAGCACCAAAACTTCAGGCCCAAAAATGCAGGGCAAGTTGCCAAAAATGGCTTGCCAACCACTGCTGGGGAGATCCTCCAAACAAACACCCCCCTCAAAACCCTAGCCCCTTCTCCCCAGCCCTAAGCAACCACTGTCCATATAATTAGCTCTTCCAGGTCAATTGGTTCTACCACGCTTTCCTTGGAAAGGGTCCTAGTAGAGTTTCACTACTGAATTCTTCAACTCTAGTGTTTTCAAGGGCTCATAAAGCTACAGTCTGAATTGGTACACACTTTGCATCTTTCCATTTTTATAGATGAATACTATTTCATTTTGTACTCAATCACAGAAAAAAACAATTTTTAGTTTCTACTTACTAAGCAGTTATTAGTATAATAAGAATTCTAGGGCTGGAGTAATAGTACAAGGTGCTTGCCTGCCTTGCACATAGCTGACCCAGGTTCCATCCCCAGCATCCTACTATAAGGTTCTCTGAGTATTATCAGGAGTGATTCCCAAATACAGAGCCAGGAGTAACTCCTGAGCATCACCAGGTGTGACCCCAAAAAACACAAAAAATACAGTATAATGAGAGTTCTAATAGACAACTTAGGTTAAAACAAGCAAACGAGAGACTTTAGTCTTCTAATTTTCCAACTTTCTTTTAAAGAAATAATCTCCTGGCCTTAGATCTTTCTTAGAAGTAGGAACACATAGAAAATGATACCATAGCTGCACTGTAGCACTGTCGTCCAGTTGTTCATTCATTCATTTGCTCGAGCAGGCACCAGTAACGTCTTCATTGTGAGACTTGTTACCGTTTTTGGCATATCGAATACACCACGTGTAGCTTGCCAGGATCTGCTGTGCGGGCGGAATACTCTCGGTAGCTTGCCGGGCTCTCCGAGAGGGACAGAGGAATCGAACCAGGGTTGGCCGCATGCAAGGCAAATGCCCTACCCGCTGTGCTATCGCTCCAGTCAATACCACAGTTGAACTTGCATTAATTTTCCCCCAAAAGACAGAGCTTAATAAAGACAAAAAACTAGCTCTCGCATAATTGACCTAATACTAAGTAAGCTTTGCCTTAATCTCTGTAACATTAAACTCTTATACATATTATCAGGACTAGAGCGATAGAATAGTGTGGTATATTTGATATGCCAAAGACAGTAACAACAAGTCTCACAATGGAGACATTACTGGTGCACACTCAAGCAAATCCATGAACAGGAGGACAGTGCTACAGTGCTACACGGTGCTACATATTATCAACTCAAGAGTGCTGAATGTCAGCTCAGCAGCAGTAATGCAAAGTGCAAGGACTATACAGTTGGAGAAGTACCTAGAATTGAAAAAAATTACTACCAGCTTCAAAAGAATTATTAGTCATTAAAAAAAAGATTTATTTGAACTGGTGCAACTAAAAAATAATGATGATGGGGATTTCTAGAGCATCTATTAAAAGCTGAATTCTTTGTTTGCTTCTGTTTTGGGGCCACACCTGGCGATGCTCTGGGGTTACTCCTAATCTGCAGTCAGGGAACACTCCTGGAGTGGCTCAGGGGACTGTATGGTATTCCACGGATTGAACCCCGGTCGGCATATGCAAGGCAAGTGTCCTCTCCACTGTACTATCTCCCCGTGCCCTCTTAAAGAGACTTTTTAATTAAGAATAACAATGTACTCTCTTGATAAATGTCACTGATGGGATAAAGCAACAATTATTTTATTAAAAATTTTTTATCAAACATGTCAAAAGTCAATATTTTAAAATTACTTCAGGAATGCCTATATTCAAACAACAGAAACCATCGTATTTCCTGAATAAATTCTTAAACTTAGTATAAAGATTCAGAACTTACTGCCTGTGCTTGCTTAATGAATTCAAGAATATCTTCTTTTAAAGCTTGATGAATTTTTGCTGGCCCTTTATCATCCCAGAGACAGACAGCATGAACATCCCTGTAAAAATGAAATAATATACGTTAACAATAGGATAGGGACAAAGACAAAACTCACCTTAAGTTCTATAACAGTAGTTTCCAGGATCATGCGAGATCATATTAAAAGTGCTTGAGGGGCTGGAGTGATAGCACAGCGGGTAGGGCGTTTGCCTTGCATGCGGCCGACCCGAGTTCGAATCCCAGCATCCCATATGGTCCCCTGAGCACGGCCAGGGGTAATTCCTGAGTGCAGAGCCAGGAGTAATCCCTGTGCATCGCCAGGTGTGACCCAAAAAGCAAAAAAAATAAATAAATAAATAAAAGTGCTTGAATCTATTTCTAAGGTCTAGGCATTTTTGGTAAGAAGTCTCACATATATATTTGTTTCTATTTTTATCTTCTTATAATGGTTTTCTCCCTAAAGTTCTGTGACTTACTATACAAAATATTTTAAATAATACAAGTATCTCATTTCCTAAAGTTAATTACAATAGTTTCTTATGCAAGGACAACAGAATTTTAATTATTTAATACAAATGCATAAACCATTTTTTTTTAACTAGTCACTTAGGTGCCCAGGAGATAACTCAATAAACTGAAGCTCCTGCTTTGCATGCAGAAGGTCTGGGTTTGACAACCAGGGTCCCCAAGCACTGAGCTGGGAGTAACCAGAGCACCACTGGGTATGATCTCTCCAGCCCCTTCAAAAAAACCCAGCCTGTCATTTAAATCTTGTTAGTGACTCTCCTAATTTCAACACTTATGCTTCAACTGCCAATATTATGTTTCCTTTCTTCAAAAATGTCTTAAAGTGATACTAAGAGCCCATGCCTCCCCAGTACCGACCTTCCTCAGTGTCCCCGACACCCTCAAACCTGGGCTGGAAATCACGTGACAGCAATGCTGAAACATGATGTGTCTTCTAAGGCAAGAGAATAGTGGGGGTAGGCAGCTTTTTTTTGCAGGCAGCTATCCAGTTTTCCCAGCACCACTTGTTGAAGAGGCTTTCCTTGTTCCACTTTGCATTTCTTGCTCCTTTGTCAAAGATTAAGAGGCCATATAAGTGGCCATTATAAAGCTACCTACAAAAAAAATGAACTCTGACCTCTGTCTAATGCCAGGCACAAAAGTCAGATCAAAGTGGATTAAAGACCTCAATATCAGACATGAATCTATAAGGTTCATAGAAGAAAATGTAGGCCGAACTCTACATGACATTGAAGCTAAAAGCATTTTTAAGGACGAAACAGCACTGACCATGCAAGTGGAAGCAAACATAAACAAATGGGACTACAACAAACTAAGAAGTTTCTGCACTTCAAAAGAAACAGTGACCAAAATACAGAAAGACCCACAGAATGGGAAAGAATATTTACCCAACACCCATTTGATAAGGGATTAATATCCAGGATAAACAAGATACTTGTAGAATTGTATAAGAAAAAAGCCTCCAACTCCATCAAAAAATGGGGAGAAGAAATGAACAGAAGTTTCCTCAAAAAAGAAATACAAATGGCCAAAAGGCACATGAAAAAATGCTCCACATCCCTAGTCATCAGGGAGATGCAAATCAAAACAACAATGAGATATCATCTCATACCACAGAGACTGGCACACATTCAAAAGAACAAAAGCAGTGCTGGCGTGGATGTGGGGAAAAAGGGACGCTCTTTCACGGTTGGTGGGAATGCCGACTGGTCCAGCCTTTCTGGAAAACAGTATGAACAGTCCTTCAAAACCTAGAAATTGAGCTTCCATATGACCCCGCAATAGCACTTCTGGGAATATATCCCGAGGGTGCAAAAAACCACAGTAGAAATGACATCTATACCTATATATTCATCGCAGCACTGTTCACAATAGCCAAAATATGGAAACAACCCGAGTGCCCTAAAACAGATGACTAGTTAAAGACACTTTTGGTACATCTACACAATGGAATACTACGTAGTTCTTAGGAGAGATGAAGTCATGAAATTTGCTTATAAATGGATAGACATGGAGAGTATCATGCTAAGGGAAATGAGTCAGAAAGAGAGGGACAGACAAAGAGGGACTGCACTCATTTGTGGAGTGTAGGGTAGCATCACATGAGGCTGACACCCAAGGATGGTAGATACAAGGGCCAGGGGGATTGCCCCATAGCTGGAAGCCTGCTTCATGAGCGGAGGGGAGAAGGCAGATGGAATAGAGAAGGGATCACTAATAAAATGATGGCTGAAAGAACCAGCTGGGATGGGAGATGCATGCTGAAAGTAGATAATGGACCAAACATGATGACCTCTCAGTGTCTGTGTTGCAAGCTATAATGCCCAGAAGTAGAGAGAGAGTATGGAGAATATTGTCTGCCATAGAGGCAGGGGGAGGGTGGGAAAGGTGGAGTATACCTGGGATATTGGTCGTGGGGAATGTGCACTGGTGGAGGGATGGGTGTTTGATCATTGTGAAATTGTAACCCAAACATGAAAGCTTGTAACTATCTCACGGTGATTCAATAAAATTTTTTAAAATTTTAAAAATTAAAAAATAATAATAAAAAAATAGAGAATAGCGGGGTAAAGGGCAAAGGGGCTTAAGGCCTTCTTGAGAAACTTTATCCAAGAATCAAATTGTCTTCTATGTAGGCCAGTCTCAACTGTAAAATTAGATCTAAATCTCCAGCTCTTTTCTTAAACTCCAGATTAACTCTGTTGTGGTTCTATTTATTTATTTATTTATTCATTCATTTATTTATTTATGGCATGAGAGAAAAAAGTCTCTCTTTCCTATTTAAAACACTGCTACTCACCACCATATAACAGATTATGCCTTGAGTGTTAGCCTATTTTGGGGGGTAGGGGCACACCTGGTGGTACTTACAGTTTACTTCTGGCTCTGCACTCATGATTTACTCCTGGTGGGCTTAGGGGACTACATGGGGTGCTGGGGATATAATCCGGTCATCCGCATACAAGGCAAGCATTCTACCAGCTGTACTTTCTCCATCCTCGAGTCCATGCCAAATTTTGCACAGATTTTGAAGATCATATACTAACATACCTGATGAATATTTAGTATTTTGAAACTACTCTTTAAAAGAGCTTCTATATACCTCTCCCTAACTACTACTTTCAATCCCTCCTTAGAAATAAACAAGTCTTGGGGCTGGAGCAACAGCACAGCGGGTAGGGCATTTGCCTTGCACGCGGCCGACCGGGGTTCGATTCCCAGCATCCCATATGGTCCCCTGAGCACCGCCAGGAGTAATTCCTGAGTGCAGAGCCAGGAATAACTCTTGTGCATTGCCAGGTATAACCCAAAAAGCAAAAAAAAAAAAAAAAAGAAAGAAAGAAAGAAACAAGTCTTGGGGCCGGAGTAATAGCACAGCTGGTAGGGTGTTTGCCTTGCACACAGCCGACCCCGGTTCGGTTCCCAGCATCCCATATGGTCCCCTGAGCACTGCCAGGGGTAATTCCTGAGTGCAGAGACAGGAGTAACCCCTGTGCATCGCCGGATGTGACCCAAAAAGCAAAAGAAAGGTAGGAAGGAAGGAAGGAAGGAAGGAAGGAAGGAAGGAAGGAAGGAAGGAAGGAAGGAAGGAAGGAAGGAAGGAAGGAAGGAAGGAAGGAAGGAAGGAAGGAAGGAAGGAAGGAAGGAAGGAAGGAAGGAAGGAAGGAAGAAGTCTTTTGTTTTATTTTGGGGTCACACCCAGTGGTGCTCAGGGGGCCATATGGGATGCTGGGGAAATCAAACCAGGGTCGGCCACATGCAAAGCAAGCACTCTCCCCAGTACACTATTGCTCCGGCCCCAGAAATAAGTCAATCTGTTGTTAGTTGGTTTTTTATAAATTTTATAGTATCTACCATAATTTCTGAAATTTCTATAAGAACTATCAATAATTTTTTTCACTTAGCATCAGTTCTAATAGTTATTAACATAGTTGTGTTCCTACACTTTTTTCTGCTCTCCTATATGGCAATCTCTGACATAAAATCAAGAGCATTTTCTTGCATACATAAGCAAAGTCCCTTAACAACAGGCCTCAGTGACAGGTAAATTCTTTGTGAGGTTTCTTCCCAGTAGCACTCAGGAGTCCAGGGCTCCACATTCAACCAGCAGCAGGATGGTTCAGTACTTGAGCCTTGAGCATTCAGGGCATGTGCTTCATCAGCCCTCTGGGTTCCCTCCCCAGGCCTAGAAAAGTTATTTGTATATATTGG
Organism: Sorex araneus; assembly: GCF_027595985.1. Classification (NCBI taxonomy): domain Eukaryota; kingdom Metazoa; phylum Chordata; class Mammalia; order Eulipotyphla; family Soricidae; genus Sorex; species Sorex araneus. The sequence continues at coordinate 160,863,476 of NC_073304.1, read as the reverse complement.
ACTAGATTTGATAAATCGGGAAGTTGGAGAGTGTGAGAGGGAGGGAGGAAGAGCTTTTCCAAGGCTTCAAGGGGACAGAGAGAAGGAATAGAAGGAAGAGGTAAAAGTATTCCAAAGGTCTGAACTCAATTAATGGTGGGAGAGCTACTTGGCTATTTTGCTTACAAATCCAGAAGTGATTTTCAACTGCCAGTGAGAAGAATGATGCTCCTGCAGCTTAACAAGAGAAAATGGGTTGAAAAGCAGAGCCTAGTGGAAATCAGATGCTGGTATTTGTCTGGGACACCCCAGGATTTGTCTCTGTCCCCTCAGCTCTAGGCACACGGCACATTAGTCTCCTATCTCAGGGAGGATGTTCATCTTGCCTTAAATTTGATTTTAAAAGCTGACTTAGTAAAGACTAATAGGTTCAAAATAAGCTCCCTTCAGATACTTAAATAAAATGATTTTTTTTTTTTTTGGCTTTTTCGGTCACACCCCGTGATGCTCAGGGGTTACTCCTGGCTCTGCACTCGGGAATTACTCCTGGGAGTGCTTGGGAGACCAGATGGGATGCCGGGGGTTAAACCCAGGTTGGCCACATGCAAGGCAAAAGCCCTACCTGCTGTACGATAGCTCTGGCCCCCTTAAATTAAATGCTTTATCAACTTCCTTTATTCAGTTTAGACAATGACAAAGCCGGAACAATCTGTTTTGTCTGAAAGATCTGTTTTTTTCCTCTGCAAGTAATTTCATTCTATTCTTTATTAATGATATGAATATTTTATATCCTCACCAGTGCTTAGGGAATCATATGGTTTCAGGAATCAAACCCAAGGCATATAACACATTTGACCCAGCCCTTTGAGCTATCTCTCTGGCCCTAGAAACTGGAATATTTGGGGGAGTGATGAAAAACACTTCCAGTGGGGCTTAGGGCCTATGTGGTGGTGGGGATAGAACTCTGGGTTCAAAGCATGCATTCCAGAAGCTGGAGCGATAGTACAGTGGGTAAAGTGCTGGCCCTGCCATATGGTTCCCCAAAGCACCGCCAGGAGTAATTCCTGAGTGCAGAGCCAGGGGTGAGCCCTGAGCACCGCCAAGTGTGGCCCCCAAACAAACAAAAGTAGGCATTCCAGTCCTCTGAGCCATCTCCCCAGGCCAGAAGTGGAATAATGAGTCTTCTATAAACCGGTGCCAACAATGTCGTCCAAGTTAGGTCCGTCCTCTAGAGCCCAGCAACCAGTCTCAGTCTCCTGGTATTCGTACCCCTACGCAGGTTCCCACCATGGTGCACAATCACTGGGCCTTTGTGCCAGAATGATGCTTTGCAGCTTCTAAACCATAAAGCCCAGACTCCTGCTTGAGAGTTCTCCCTCTAGGCAAAGCCAGCTGACAGCTGACACTGTCTATCTTAAGGAGGTTGCCCCAGTGTGGGACTGGGCAACTTGTGAATGATGAGGCAGCCAACACTCCATGGGTGTGAGATGCAAAGATTTTTAATCCAGAGGTGAATTACAGCCTCAATCAGATGGCAAGAATTTGACCATAATCTCTTGGAAGTCCCAGAGCTAAAATGATCCAATGAAGCTGCTACCAGAACCCTGAGCCCCCAAATTGTGAGATAATAAAGGTTAAGATAATCTGTGTTAAGATGCTAAGTTTTAGCTGAATATTTTTTTTTTTTTTACAGTTACAGATTTATACACTTTTGTGCTTATACTTCCCTCATACAAAGTTTGGGAACCCATCCCTTCACCAGTGCCCATTCTCCACCACCCGTAAACCCAGTGTCCCTCCCACCCTCCCCAATCCCATCTCCCCCCCACCCCACCCTGCCACTGTGGCAAGGCATTCCCTTCTGTTTTCTCTCTCTAATTAGCTGTTGTGGTTTGCAATAAAGGTGTTGAGTGGCCGCTGTGCTCAGTCTCTAGCCCTCATTCAGCCCGCAACTCCCTTCCCCCACATGGCCTTCGACTACAATGTAGTTGGTGATCGCTTCTCTGAGTTGACCTTTCCCCGGAACGTGAGGCCAGCCTCGAAGCCATGGAGTCAACCTCCTGGTACTTATTTCTATAGTTCTTGGGTGTTAGTCTCCCACTCTGTTATTCTATATACCATAGATGAGTGTAATCTTTCTATGTCTGTCTCTCTCTTTCTGACTCATTTCACTCAGCATGAAACTTTTCATGCCCATCCACTTGACTACAAAATTCTTGACCTCCTTTTTTCTAACAGCTGCATAGTATTCCATTGTATAGATGTACCAAAGTTTCCTCAACCAGTCATCCGTTCTGGGGCATTCGGGTTTTTTCCAGATTCTGGCTATTGTAAACAGTGCTGCGATGAACATACATGTTTAGCTGAATATTTTTAATGCAACAATAGCTAATGCACAGCGAAACAATACAGCAGGTAGGAAAGGCCAGAAAGAGTATGCAAAGGGTTGGCTTTGATCCCAGATAAGACATGCTCCACGCATGGCTGGGGATGACCCCAAGCACTAAACTAGGAGAAGCTGCTGAATACTGCTGTATATAATCCAAAAAACAAATGAAAACAAAAAGGAAAAGAGACAAATGATCACTGTGACCATTCGGATGAGACCATGAGGAAAGACATGAGGCTAAGAAGTCTGAGGGCTAAGCAAACATCTCTGACAGGAATCAACAGCTGGGGAGCCAGGAGAGAGCTGCCACATCTGCACGCAGAGGGCCTGACTCCATCCCTGACCACACAGGATGCAACACTGCTTGCCCCTAGTTCTGCTGGGAAGGTGCCCCTGGAAAGACTCCCCGCCCCAAGTCTGCAGACAACACACCCTAATAAACCAGGAGGAGGGTAGCTTCTAGAATTCTGACTTAAGACTCTGACCACCTCATTCTAAGTTTGGAGTACTGACTGAACTTGAAAGACATGCATAGGAAATAACTTAGGGATGTGAATCTGGGACTTCAACTCAGAAAATATTTTGGATTTCTTTTGGAGATTTGAGACCCCAGGAAGGAGGGAGGGAAAGGGGAGGGGAGGGAGAGAGAGAGAGGGCAGGAGGGGGGAAGAGAAAGGCCCTGAAAACTGAGTCAGCTAGATGACTGAGATGAGGCTGAGAAGAAAAAGAAGAGAGACTGAAAGAAAGCAGGGCCATGGAAACTTAGGAACAAGGACATTTTAAAAAACTATTTAAAATAAATTTCATTAAAATGAACATCTAAGGGGCTAGAGTGACAGTACAGCAGGTAGGGCATTTGCCTTGTATGTGGCTGATACTAGTTTGATCCCCAGCACTCCTTAGAGTCCCCCAAAACCACCAGGGGTGATCCCTGATCACAGAGCCAGGAGTAACCCCTGTGCACTGCCAGGTGTGGCTCCAAAACAACAAACCAAAACCAAACTAAAACAGATCAGAAAAGGGAGGGACGGAGGGAGGGAGGGAGGAAGGGAGGGAGGAAGGGAGGGAGGGAGGGAGGGAGGGAAGGAGGGAGAGAGGGAGAAAGAAAGAAAGAAAGAAAGAAAGAAAGAAAGAAAGAAAGAAAGAAAGAAAGAAAGAAAGAAAGAGGAAGGAAGGAAGGAAGGAAGGAAGGAAGGAAGGAAGGAAGGAAGGAAGGAAGGAAGGAAGAACATCTGGGGCCAGGGAGATGGCTCAAAGGATTAATGCAAAGGCTTTGCATGTGGGAGGCCAGGATTAATCACTGGCACCACATGGTCCCCTGAGAATCACCAGCTGTGGTCAAAAGCCAAGAGCCAAAAAATTAAAAAATAAAAACAAATTACCCATGAAGGTCTTACTGCGAACAATTTATTATTTAATTCTGGTATCAATTTCACACTCCAGCTATCTTCAGCTGCAGGATACGGGGGTTGGGTTGTGGGGGTGGCAAGGTTCCCGTGCATCAATATAGTGAGGCAAGAGGAGCACACGGTGAGTTTAGGAACGCCACAGAGAATGAACAGCCCACAGTGTGCACCGCAGTCTTCACTAACCAATCAAGGAGTGCCAACCGCACCCTTACTAAGGCGCAGTGACACAGCTCATGAGAAAGGAGGTGCTCAGAGTTGACATGGCTTAATATTAACACATAGTTTTAGGACCTCTGAGTTAGAAATATAGGAGCAATCTCAATGCTCCTCATCAATGTGGTCACAGGCTAGAATGTGGAAATATGTGAATGCAGTTCATCCAATTTTGGTGACAGCACAAGACATACAGGAATGTTTCACCTAACAGATACTACATGCTGAGCTGTTCAGGAGACTAATCCCAAGGAGATCAAGGATATTTTCAAAATTATGTGTTGTGGGCACCAGATTAGATGAATTGCTAGAAGACAACCAATCTTGACTAACAAAAAATAAACACATAAATCCTAGCCTACAACAACATCTTAGTAATCTTTTTTTTTTCTTTTTGGGTCATATTCAGCGATGCTCAGGGGTTACTCCTGGCTCTGCACTCAGAAATTACTCCTGGCGGTGCTCGGGGGACCATGTGGGATGCTGGGAATCGAACCCGGGTCGGCCACGTGCAAGGCAAACGCCCTACCCACTGTGCTATCGCTCCAGCCCCTTTCTTAGTAATGTCTTAAACAGGGGCTTAATGGTTCCATGCTCTGTTGTGAGATACAACAAAATCTTCACTAACTTGCTGGGACCGCCCCCGGGGCCATGGTTCCACGCGGCGCCTCTTCTAAGAAAACATTTTTTGATCATTCTTTTAGGGAATTATTTATAATGAGCAATATAAAATAAATTATTGAGGGTCTTCTGCTTTGGGGGCAGGCTTAAGAGGTGGCTGGGAAAATTGGAAATAATGGTGGTGGGAAGGTGCAATGGTGGTGGGATTGGTTTTGGAACACTGAATGTCTGTAACAAATCACCATGAACAACTTTGTAAAAAATAATAATAATAATAATAATAAAATGACAAGCCAGGAAAAAAAAATTATGTGCTGTGTGGGACTGGAATGATAGTACAGCAGGCAGGCATTTGCACTACATGTCACTGATCCAGGTTCGATCCCTGGCATCTTATATAGTCCCCTAAGCAGAGCCAGGAGTAAGCCGTGAGCACTACAAGTTCCGGCCTAAAAAACAAAGGGAAAAAAAGTGCTGAGTGCTGGAGGCCTGGTACTTGATCTGTATATGGCGGTTCTCCTGGTTCAAATACCTAGCACCACACACAGTCCCCCAAGCACTGCCTGAGAAGAACCAGAAATAGGCCATGAGTACTGCTGGGTACAGCCCCAAGACCACCCCCCACCAGCCTCCTACAAATAAATAAGTATAAGAAGTGCTGAGGCCACCTAACTGGAGCAAGTATGAGGTTTCGATTATTTCACACCTCGTTCCTTTTCCAAATGGAAACACAGAGATAATACTGGCAACACATACTGGCGCCACACACACACACACACACACACACACACACACACACACACACACACTCTTTCTCTCTCTCTCTCTCTCTCTCTCTCTCAATAATCTTCACACAGTCAAATTCTCTAGAAATAATCTAAACACACACACACATACACACACACCCTCGCCCCCCCCCTCACATTCTCTAGAAATAATCTTCATAGAAAAGTTTCATGACTCAACAGATAAAACTCTGGATAAACCTGGGAGAGGGGGAATGACAGGGGAAGAGGGAGAAGAGGAGTTTTGGGGGAGTGGAAAGAACCCCAGTTGTTCTGAGGCTACGGTTACGGTGACACCCCTCATGCCCGGACAGTCTGGCCAGGATGGCCCACCCACCAGCACATTAGAATCATCCACACAGAGCACAATGCCAGGATTTTGGATCTGTACCATAAAAAAATGAAGAGAGGGGCTGGAGCGATAGCACAGCGAGTAGGGCGTCTGCCTTGCAGCGGCCAACCCAGGTTTGATTCCCAGCATCCCATACGGTCCCCTGAGCACTGCCAGGAGTAATTCCTGAGTGCACAACCAGGAGTAACCCCTGTGTATTACCGAGTGACCCAAAAAAAAAAAAAATGCAGAGAGAGTTATACTCTCCCCCATGCTATGTTAGAGAAGGGTTCTATTCATGCACCCCGAATGGGATCTAACTCCCATGCCTTTTGCTATCAGCAAGGGGATTTAAATTTGAACTGAGAACTGAAAACAAAGTAAGTCTGCAAAATGGATGATATTTACTCTTATTTTCACCTGTTGATGTCTCTTGGGAAAGACAGACATAATAAATAAATCTCCAGATACACTATGGATATATAAAAAACAGCTTACAATTGCTGATTTCTTGGGAAAGCAAAGGTCTGAACTGGAGAAGCTGATGACTTCCTCGCTGAATGCACAGAAGTTTTCTCTTGTCATCTATTTGTAATTCTTTTTTCTCTTACATGCATATTTGAGTGGATCAATTTGGTTTCTAAGACTGACAGGAGGATGAAAAAGGAAGGGCCAAGAAGTATTCTGCATGAAGGAAGCTGGGGTTCAGTCTCCAGCACTGTATAGTCCGCAGAGGACTGTCTGGAGTAACAACCCCAAGCACTGAGTGTGAACCAAATACAAAGAATAGTAGTAGTAATAATAATAATAGCATTATTATATAAATATTATAAATATAAAATTTATAATTTATACCATAATTTAGTTATAACCTATATTATAAATATTATAAATTATTATAATGGTTGTAAATTATATATTATATAATATAATATCATAGAGATAAAAATTCTTGTTACTTTTTTTTTAAGTAAACAGATTTTATTTATAGGTTTTTGAGGGAAGGAGAAAGGGGTAAGTTGTAGAGAGGAGAGTAAGAGTAACATGCTCAACAGAGAACGTGGGCTTCTCCAAGGGTGGAGAGAGCCCCTACACAAATCCTAGCATTAGACATGAAAGTATGAAAGTACACTTCTCAAGAACGAAGATGCGGGCGACCCATGTACTCAGGCATCACATGTGCTCGGCTGCGTGGGCGAAAGCATATGTGCCTTCTTACTTCTTAAAACAAGACAGGTCTTGGTTTTGCTGTGCTGAAGGAAAGTTGTTGGCTTTCTGGGACCCCTTAATTCACAGATCCTAATTGCCTGGATGAACTCCTTAATTCACAGATTCTAATTCCTGGATCAACTCAAGTCTAAAATCTGATACTGTCTGCTCTGTTGCTGTTTCAAGCTCAACACAGCAGGCAGATGCAAAATGGGCAAGACATGAACTCAGGACTGGGAGATTGAAGACAGCTTTTGCTGAAGCTTACTTTGAAAATTTCTGTGGTAGGTACACTGGGGCAAATTGCAATATGAAGGTGTGAAGCCATACTCTTGAAAACTATAGTATAACAAAGCAACGGTAAATCAATAAATGTGTTAAAAGATAAAAGCATCAATAAAATGTCCTTTATGTTAGCATAGATAAAATTAAAGAATTACTTACGAAAACAGATCAAACCACTGCTGTTTTGTAACGGATTCCTGGCGTAAAAGCTTCAAAACAATTGGACGCATGAAATCCCATTTGTCTTCAAACTGAAGGGAACCTTTATTCTTTAAAAAAAAAAAAAAAATTAGTTAATTGAAAGTATCAGTATTTTCTTATTTTAAGAGACAGAAATGCAAGGTGAAATATAAAGAATTCATTTTCCACAAAGGAATCTTTAGCAGCTTAATCAGGGATCAAGGAAGAGAAAATTAAAGATACAAAGTGCCTCATGAAGACTGGTCCCACCTGAAGGTAAGGCTTGATGTTGGCCCTAGCCTCTGCTATTGGCACATCTGCTGAGAAGCCAGGTTTGCCTTGTGGCTCAGAGCACAGTGTATCACAACACAATACCCAGGCATTCTAACTAGAGAAGTGTAACACTATAGCACTGTCCTCCTGTTGTTCAGTTGTTCATCTATTTGCTAGAGCGAGCACCAGTAACATCTCCATTGTGAGACTTCTTGTCACTGTTTTTGGCATATCGAATACATCACAGGTAGCTTGCCAAACTTTGCCATGCGGGTGGGATATTCTCAGAAGCTTGCCGAGCTCTCCGAGAGGGGCTGAGAACACAGTGCAAAAAATCCTTTAAAATATCAAATAATAGCCAACTAAAGAACCAGCATTTCAAAAGAATGATACTTTGTATCCATGCTTATAGAGCAGAAAAGCAACAGTGCTTCAGTATCAGCAGGGGGAAAAGTCATCAACTTGTTACACTGGGAGAAAGAAGGGACTAGAGGTGTTATGTCATTGGTACTACTCCTTTTCAAGATTAGCAGGCCACATAACTTGTTTAGATGAATGAATTTCAGCTTCTGCGGAAAATCTTTGAACATTAAACCCTGTATGAAACTCACTGTGTCTTCACTGTGTGCCCACTAGTGAGGATGATGCTCACTTGTCTAAGGTGAGTCTAAGCTGACTGATGAGATAGAGCAGAAGAGTTTCTAAACCGACTAATGAGAACCTACATTCCATCATCGAGTGCAGTGGATACACGTGTAGACTTTTAAAACCTACCTAACTTCCCAATAAAGCCCATTTCCATAAGAGATTCTGACCATTTGTAAAATTAAACATATAAATCCTACAGTTAAAAATAAAAAGGCACAGAAAATTAAATAGGTATTTTAAAATAAAGTAAAAACTGGCTAGGCTCTGAAATTTATGACAAAATAACAGGAAACGCATCTTGGTTCTCCTGTGTGATGAAATATTCAAGGCAAACTACATAAACACTGCTCCCTGATACTCAATTAAAGGAAGAATTTAATAATTGACTGCTTTCTATTAAAAATTTATGATTAATTCAAAAATGATGCCCACGGAGTTATGTGGCTTATTCTCTGCTAACCTTGAGCGAGTATCATTAAATCGTAACTAAGCAGCAGGATACTAAACTTACTATTCACAAAAGAGAATGCCTTATTAATAAGTGAAGGAATCTTCAAATCATGAAGCCTGATTTACAAATATGTCCTTTGGCTAAATGAAGACAACTTCAGCTCTATTAATTTGCGACAAAGTCTCTAATTTTTTCATTATTACTCATATTAGCAAGCCACTGAATGCAACCACTGCTAGTAATCTTGGATTCTCTCACCACTGACTCTTTTTTTTTCCCCCAAGAGAATTTCTTGGGGAATTTCGACAACTGTCATACCTAGACATAGCACAAGTCCCTAACAGACACTCTTTCCAAACAGACTGGTGGACCACAAGGGAAGCCAAGGAAGATATAATGGGGAGAGTATTCCAGAAAGAGAAACTGAAGGTTCTGAAAAAGAAGCCCTCCATGTACTGAAGGGAGAGCAAACACGAACAGATAAAAGGAACAATGACGAGGCGGAGAGACTGCACAGTGGGGAAGAGTGCCCGCCTTGCATGCAGCCAACCCAGGCTGGATCCCCATGCTCCATATGGTCCCCCAGCTCTGCCAGGTGTGATCCCTAAATACAGAGCCAGGAATGAGCTCTGAGCACCACCGGGTGTAAGCCCTTCCCTTTTTTCCCCTTCCCCACCCCCTCCCACACACACAAAATGGTACAGTGAGGGCCAGAAGAGATCCATCAAGAGGCACATGCTTTGCATGTAAGAATCCTAGTCCAATCCCTGGCATGCACAGTCAGGAACAACCATGGGCAGTGCCATGTAGTGCCCAAACCACCACCCCATCCCCATCCCTGAGAAACAGTGAGACTGAGAGTCAGAGACAGACAGAGACAGAGAGACAGAAAGACATATACAGAGAGAGACAGACAGACTGCGAGAGAGAAACTGATGACTTGAACCAGGGTAGTATCGAAGGAGACAGCAGTTGAGAAGTTTTAAAGGTGGTGCTAACACTATGTCTTGAGATCACACATTTGGGGCAAGAGGAAGGAGAAAAAGCATGACTCTAAGGCTTCTGTCCCATAAAGCTAATTCATAACGGGAGGCCACAAAATGGAGGCCATCCCAGTGGCCTGGCCTGGCCACCACAAAACTAAACCTAAGCTGGCCTGCACTAATAGGAACCTCTCTGTCAAGGAAACCAAACACCAATTACAGCATTAGCTAACCTACCTTAGCCACCAAGGCAGCCTTTCCAGGAAACTCCTGGTTTCCCAGCTAAGCATACCCAAACCAACACTCGTGCAACCCAAGTCCGCCAGGAGTGATCCCTGAGCACTGCTGGGTGTGGCTCAGCCTCTTCCCCAATACATACTTTAAAAAGGGTGAATAAACACAAATGTGGGTACACTGACAGGCATATCACAGAGATTGGATGGTGAGGGAGGAGAGGAGATTCCTATTGCCCAGGCAGGCAGCAGGAGCAATGGCAGGGAAGGCAAAGTATAATCAGTCAGTCAAGGTCACTGCCACACAGGTGCCAGGATGAGAGCAGGCATCTCTAATGGCTCAGTTCCTCAGTGACAGGAGAAGAGGAGGATGCCCGGCAAAATGGGAATTCTGAGTGCAAAGGTGTGAGAGGACTGAGGACATGGCGTAGTCACAGCACAAGCGTGGCACATGGGAAGCCCTGGGTCTGATCCCTGGCACCAGCCAGCCCCGAGCACAGCCAGGGGTAACCCTGGAGGCACCTATGGAAGTAGCTCAAAGGACAATAACAACTGCAAAAAATTACAATGCACGCAGAGTGGCTGGCTCACTTACACTCTGGGGTCATGAATTTAAGGTGAAAAATATCAGGACTGTGTGTCTTTTTCCTGCACTAGTCAACTGCCCAGGTGCTGGCAATAAAATATGGAGATGGTATGAACCAGGTTGTGATTTCCCCGAGTGAAGGGTAAGAGGAAGAAGGGCAAGTGTATTAAAGTGAGTGATTATAGAATCTGAAGTAAGAATATGGAATATGCACTGGGCAGTAGTCAGTGAAAGGCTTGGGGGAGAGGAAGTACAGGAGGGTGGACGTACAGGAGAGACAGACTTCTGCTTCCATCCGTAAGGCCAGGCCCACCCCAGCCCCACCCCTGACCTAACACTAAAGCCAACGGGCATTACAGGACAGGCTTCCTGAGAGAGGAAATAACTGAGGGGAGCCCTACAAATGCTACCTAGAAAGTGCTCCAGGGGAGGACACTGAAAGTCTGGCAGTTTCACAAAGCAGGAGTTCAGAGTCAGGGGTGACCAAGGCAATGTGGCACAGAATGCTGAGAGTGGGTCGGGAGGGGGCCAGAAAGCAAAGAGAAAGGGGGCTCTGCAGATATGAGGGACCCCAAGTCTTTCACTGACTATGGCCAACACAGTGAGAAAGAGACTGGGGCAAGACAGAGTCAGGAGGTGACCAGTGACGCAGGGCTGGAAATCGCAGAAATGCCCCTTCAATAAGCCAGGCAGGGGCACAGTCTTCAGAAACATCTGAGATTAGAGGGAAAAAAATGAATGCTACTGACACCCACTTAACAACAAATGGGTAGGCTTCACTTACCCATCACAGCCAAATCCAAAAATCCCTTAAAGAAAAAGTTAAAGCCAGCCAGCTCCAAATCCTAAAATTCACAAGGTATGACTTCCACTCAAAAATTACCAAGCAGGAGATCAGAGAGATAATACAGCAGGTCGGGTGCTTGCCTTTCATGCAGCCGACCCTGATTCCCTCCCTGGCAGCTCATATTGTCCCCTGAGCACTGCCAGGAGTGAGACTGCTAGGAGTAAGTCCCGAGCACTGCCAGGTGTGGTCAAAAAACAAAAAGGAGAAAGAAAGAAAACAACCAAGCAGGCAAAGAAACAGGAAAATATTTCCCTTTACAACAAGCAAAACCCATTATGAAAATAACCCGGAAGTGACAGTGATGATAATCAACAATATTAAACCAGCCATTACAAACATACTACGCCTATTCAAGGTAGAGACAATCATGGACATCACAGAAACCCAAGGTTCTGACAAGTGAGTATCAGTGCCAAAGGTCCAACCCCCGGTACCACACAGTCCCTAGGCACAGCCAGCAAATTCCAAACACAGGGCCCAAGCAAGCAAATATGGCCTCAAAACAAAACAAAATAATTAACAAGGGCGGGGGGAAAGGAAAGATGTTTTTAATACACAAATTCAAGAAGAGAGCAGGAGCTGGAGCAACAGTACAGTGTGTAGGGCGCTTATCTTGAATATGGCCAACCAGAGTTTGATTCCTCGAACCCATGTCCCCTGTGACCACCAGGAGTGCTTCCTGAGCACAAAGCCAGGAGTATGCCCTGAGTATCACCAGTACCTCATCCCCTCAAAAAATAAATTCAAGAAGAACTCTTCTCCAGAATATGTAAAGATCCCTTGGGGTTGGAGTGATAGCACAGTGGGTAGGGCATTTGCCTTGCACGCAGCTGACCCGGGTTCGAATTCCAGCATCCCATATGGTCCCCTGAGCACCACCAGGAGTAATTCCTGAGTGCAGAGACAGGAGTAACCCCTGTGCATCGCTGGGTGTGACCCAAAAAGAAAAAAAAAAAGAATATGTAAAGATTCCAAAATATCAATAGGGGCTGTAGAGATAGAATGGTGGGTAGGGTGTTTGCCTTGCATGCAGTCGACATGGGTTCAATCCCCAGCATCCCATATGGTTCCCTATACAACACCAGGAGTAACTCCAGAGGGCAAGCTGGGAGTAACTGGGTATAGCTGGGTGTGGCCCAAACCAAAAAAACAAATTATCAGTAGGACAAATTATCAGTATGACATCTAAATGAAATTTGGCAAAACATTTGAATAGGTCTTCACAATCACTATATAAATGAAAAGGCACTTATCATCATTAATCATCAGGGAAATGCATATTAAAACCTGCAATAAGAAGCCAGAGAGACAGTACAGCAGTAAGGCACTTGGCCGTGCACAAAGTTTGATTCCTATCACCCAATGTGGCATTGCCAGTAGTGATTTCTGAGCTGAGAGCCAGGACTAAGTGCTGAGCACCACAAACAAACAAAAAACTCTGATAATAATAATTAATAATAATAATAATAATAACCATAACGAAATGTCACTATATAAGACAAAAACACAAGAGCAAGTGAGAGAATTTAGAGAAATCCAAATGCTCCTGCTGGCTGAGTATACACTGATAAAAATCGTTTTAGGAAATGATTTACCAGTGTTTATGAAAGTGAAACAGGCTACATGACCCAACAGATTCACGCAAGGGTACACTCCCAACTGAGGTGTGCATCTACCTACCCAAAGTCACGTGTTACAAGTACAACACACTGGCTGAGGATGGGCGCAGCAGCGGAGAGCATGCGATGCATGAGCTCTGTTCATCATTCCTATTCCACAAAAAAGTACACAGAATTTCGTTCCCTAGTAAAGAGACAGCACAAAGAGCTGAGCACATGTTTTTCATGCAGAAGGCCCAGGTCTGAACCCTAAACAGCATGGTCCCCTGAGTATGCCAGGAGTGAACCTGGAACAGAGACGGGAATAGCCCCTGAGCATTGCCAAGTGTGGCCAAACCCCTCCCCACAAAGCAGATACAGCCCAAATGTCCACCAGTAGTAGGATGGATAATTTGTGGCGTATTCATGACACACTATAAAATACACCACACGTAAAATTCAGGGATCATGGTCCCCTGAACATTCTTGAGTGCAGAGCCAGGAGTAACCCGTGTGCATCGCCGTTTGTGACCCAAAAAGCAAAAAAAAAAAAAAAAATTCAGGGATCAAATCCAAGGCCTCACAAATGCAAGGCTCTACTAGTGAACTATATTCTTGGCCCTAAAATTTACTTTTCAAACCGCTCATTAAAATCTTGAATTTTTAGTGTCATGAATACTTAATAGGTAAATCTTTAAAAAAGAAAAAACTGAAGGCTGGGTAGCTAATCCAGCAGTTAAGGCACATGTACTGCAGGCAGAACCATAAGGCCTCCTCCCAAGCATCTTACAGACAACCCCAGAAGCCCCTAACATGGTGGGGTGGCCTTGGGGATTCTGGGCACTGCAGAGCCAAACTGCACCACATCCTCAGGCCCAAACACTGATACTTCAGCAGTTGGTCAAGTAATACAGAAAATGGCCCTCAGGCACACTGAGCACTACTTGAGAACGACCATCCTAAAATAATCAATAGTTTTTGTTGGGGGGCCACACCCAACACTGTGTTTGGGAGGTGGTACTCAAATGTTTGGGGGTCACTCCTGATGGTGCTCTAGGAGCTATGTGGAACTAGGGATCCAACCTATGGCTCTGGCACAGACAGCATGCACTCTAGTCCTCTGAGCTCACTTCCTAGTGCAATACATTTTTTAAATTCTGGGGTCAGAGGATAGCACAGCAGGTGGGGCACTTGCCTTGCATACAGTGACCCCAGGTTCAATCCTCGGCATCCCAAATGGTCTCCCATGCTCCACCAGGATTTCTGAGTGCAAAGCCAGGAGTAACCCCTGCGTATCGCTGAGTGTGAGCCCCCCCCAAAAAAAATTAAGCTCAATAATTCTTTGACTGGAGGGGTATTGCTCAGCGAAATGATTAGACTGTGTGCACACATGTGCATCCTTTCCCTTTGCTGCTGGCAATATCCAGGGGCTAGGCATGCACACTGGTTGGCACAGACTATAAACCACATCCCCAGGTCCTGACATGATCATATTTAACTTTAGAAAGACAAATGCAAACTCCTGAAAGAAAAATGGAGAGGATAAGGTGTTGAACAGGCACTACTGTAACTGTCCCCAGGAGCAGTGAGCGATGAGACCTTACACCAAGACAAGGGCAAGGAAAGGAAGGTAAGTGAGACGTTCACTGAGAAGATTTTCATTTTCCCTATTGTTTTTTTTTTCTTTTTGGGTCACACCCGGCGATGCACAGGGGTCACTCCTGGCTCTGCACTCAGGAATCACCCCTGGCGGTGCTCAGGGGACCATATGGGATGCTGGGATTCGAACCCAGGTCGGTCGAGTGCAAAGCAAACGCCCTACCCGCTATGCTATCACTCCAGCCCCTCCCTATTATGTTTTGCAATGTCTCACACATTGCAAGGTAAGTGTTCAACTGTGTCACATCTCCACAAAGACTAGCCACAGCACGTGGCAAACCTGTGACCCTGAGTAAGTACTTGCTTCAGTTTTATCATCTACATATAAAATGATCCCTAGTTCCACATAGCTCCTAGAGCACCACCAGGAGTGACCCCCAAACATTGAGCACCACCTCACAAACAAAGTTGGGTGTGGTCCCCAACAAAAACTACTGATTATTTAAGGGTGGGTGTTCTTATTTGTGCTTATTTGAAAGGACTGTCAAAAGGATAATGATGTATGCAAAACATTCCAACAAACAAACTGTAATGGTCAGCTATCATTGTTACAAAATTTGGAGGACTGCTTCTGCTATTTGTTGATAGATTTAAGACGGAGAGAAACTGAGGATGCTGAGGAGACCTATAAGACACGGTATTAAAGTCTCGGCCTCTCACAGCCACCCCGCTCCTCTCCTCACCCGTATCCACCATTAGAATTCAAGCAACATCACGCAGTCCCAACACTGCAGGGAGTGGCTCACAAACACTGTTCCAGAAACAGTCTTAGCATCCTAAGAGGGGCAAAAAAGGAAAAGATGGAAAATAATATCGGACAACACATTTTTTCCTCCATTTTTCTATAAGGTTGAGAGGGGTGGATCCAAATCCCAACACACGTCTATTCTGCCTACTGGGTGCTCAGAGCATGGGAGCTGATGGTTTAGGAAAGGCAAGAGTTCTATTTTGGATGTACTGCCTGAGAAAGGCAAATGTTCATGCTTTAACCTTGGCATTCCTGTGTTTTCCTTTTCTCTTTGTTTTAAAGAAAAGCTTATTTACTGGCACTAGGAAGATGGCCAAACGGCAGAGCACAGGACTAGTATATACTCTCCAGTAGCCCTCCCCCAGCACAGCACGGCCCTCAAAGCACCACCAGACTCAGCCCTGATGGCATCTAAGCACCACTGGGCCAACCACAGAAGAGCAATGCCTCCAGGCATTGCTGGGGAGGCCCCTATTTAAAAATAATAATAATTTGAGACAGGGAACAGTATGGAAGTGAAGGTGTTTACTTTGCACACAGCAGCACAATATATGGTTCCCTGAGTACTGCCAGGAGTGAACCATGACCACTGTCAGGTATGGCCCAAAGACCAAAATAATAATTTTTAAATAAATGAAAAATACTTAGAAGGTGTACTACAGCCAGTTAGAAATGCAACCCCAGTAAGCTTGTGTGAGCACCAGCACTGGAGTGCAAGCCCCAGGGAGCACTGCAAGAGTCAGCACCACAACCTGCATGCCTGAGTGTGCAAGCATCACAGTCAAAGCTGGTGAGCCAATCATCACAACCTCAACAGAGGTAAGGGAAGGGGGAACAAAAAAGTCACGATGACATAATCTGTCACTGTACCTATTAGGTATGGAAACTGTATTTTACCAGAGGTATGTTGCCCAGGAAATAACGGTACATTTATGAGAAGAACTTAGTTCTCAGGTATAGGGAGACAGTCTTGAACTGACAGTCTTGATATATCTCTGATGATAAAGTTTCTCACTTTAAAGAATCTGCACTCTGGGACCAGAGCCATTGAACAGTGGGTAGGGCGTTTGCCTTGCACAGGTACTGACCTGGGTTCAATCCCTGACACCCATATAGTTACTCAATCCCTACCAGGAGTGATCCCCGAGTGCAAAGCCAGGTGTAAGCCCTGAGCATTGCCAAGTGTGGCCCAAAGAATAAACAAAAATCTGCACATGCACATTAAAAAGAGCATTTTTTAAGCAGCTGATCTGAGTTTGGTCCCTGGCATAGGGTCCCCCAAGCCTTATCAGGAGTGATTCCTGAGTATAGAGCCTGGAGTAAGCTTTGAGCCCCATTGCGTGTGACCCCAAAATAAAACAGCTTGTGAGCAAATATAAAATCTTATACAATGTTTGAAAAAATAGGAATGATCATATACATAAAATAAACCCAAAGTGTTAAAATATTGTATGACAGAAACCCAATCATGAACAGCTTTGTAATGCTCTATCTCACGGACATTCAATAACAATAAAAATTTATTATTATTATTATTATTATTATTTGCTTTTTGAATCACATCCGGCGCTGCACAGGGGTTACTCCTGGCTCTGTACTCAGGAATTACCCCTGGTGGTGCTCAGGAGACCATATGGGATGCTGGGAATCGAACCCGGGTCAGCCGCGTGCAAGGCAAACGCCCTACCCGCTGTGCTATCACTCCAGCCCCCAAAATTAATATTTTTTTGAAAGGAAAGTGGTTTACAAAATTATCTTAAAATTATTTTTTTCCAACAAATTTTCACTTGTTTTTGCCCTAAAAACATCCAGAAATCCCTGTAGAACATCTGAACACACATACCCTCATAAACAGGAACACCACCACAGCAATATTTTAGTGGAATTTGGCTCCAGAGCCACACCAGCAATACTTGGGCTCACCATCTGGTGCTGACGATCAAGCCTGGGCTCAGGCCCACAAAGCTGCGGTTGCAGCCAGGTGTCCCCCAGTGGGCGTGTGATCCCTCCCCCACCTGCCATATCCTAGAATGCTGCCCCATAGGACACCTGGGGGAAAAAAAATCAACAAACATTACTTACTGCTGCTGTAAGAGCACCTTTCCTCACTACACCTTCCTCACAAGGACCCAGGCTCCAGGAAACCAGCAGTGAAAGGACAATCTAAGGCAAGCCAAGAAGCCACATCAATAGGACAGCGGCTGTCTTCGTCTGCTCCACGCTTGCCACCCGCAGCACTGGCCACGGCCCAAGGAGCTCAGCTGTTTTAAGATGCGCACTTTTCCTCCACTGAGATCCTGAGTGTATCGGCTATGGATTATATCCAAGGGTGGCCTTCGAGTAATTTACCAAAGGAGCCCAGTTTGTGCATGTTTCGACTTTCGGGTAAACTCCGAGGGTAAGCTCATTGAATGTGTGGGTGCCCCGACTTGCCAGTGAGTCATACTGCTCCCAATGGTGTGATTTTAAAACCACATTTCTGATCAACATTACCAAGAGAACCACAAAGCTACAGGAGATATGCAGTATCGGCAGTTTTCCCTACAGCCTCAGCATCTTTTAGGGGGTGTTTCTCAAGTCTGACAAACTCCTACTTTCCTAGAACCCAACATCCGGGTCTCAGCATCAGTGGCACCCCAGAGAGGTCTTTCTTAATCTCAGCATCAATGGTACCCCAGAGAAGTCTTTCCAAACCCACCCAGCAAGCAAGCTTTCCCCCAGGGTTCTCTGTAGAACCAGAACCAAGGATTTAAGGTGGCAAGAGAATTACTCTGAGAAGCAAGTCACACTCATCGGAACTTTTTTAAAAAGACTAGACAGCTGTAGGACCTGGCTGAAGTGCCAGCAAGTGGCAGGGGAAGAAAATGCAACACAACATAGCTAGAAGGAGTATTTAGGAAGTCCAAGGGACAGTAGAGTGGGTAAGGGACTTGCTGTGCATGTAGCCAAGTAGGGTTCGATCCCTGTAACCTGTATGGTCCTCTGAGCACCACCAGGAGTGATTCCCCAAGCACAGAGCCAGCAGTAAGCCCACCATATCTGGGTGTGACCCCAAACAAAACAAAGTTAGGGCAAGTTTTGTTTAGGGCCCTGAGGAATTGTACAGTGGCTCAGAGTGCCCACCTACAAGGGTCTGGCCATGAGTTCACATCCCTGGTATCCACAGATGAATAAACCTGACTAATGTTACCTGTGATCGAGGCACTGCAGCCAGGTGTGTGAGCACGACCGAAAGGGATGACTCCAAGCACCACAGCTAAAAAGGTGTGTGGCAGCCAGAAAGTGTGACTCCTGGAGAGTACGTGAATGAGCACTGTGGCAAAACCCCAGTGAGCAACACAACCATATCTGTGCCCCAATGACGAGCACAGCACCTAGCAAGCAAGTGAGCACCACAACTAAACATGGCCTGACCTTGGCAACTGACTACCACTACCGCTCCAGCTGGCTCTCCATGATACCACTAGCTCCCTATTATCCCCTTGGCTAAGAAGCTCCTGCCCCTCTTCTGTCCTGCCCTAAGCTACCCACCTCCTAGATGTCTATTGTTCTCTTGTCCTCTTGCTAACACTGCCCTCATCTTATTACTCATTAACACCCATTAAAACAAGAAAAGCTGAAATTGTGGCATTTTGGACAATGACATGGATGGAGCATAGACTCAGTAAACAAATGAAGAGTTAAACATAACTCTTTAAGATATTGTGGCCAGAGAAATAGTACAGAAGGGAGGGCGCTAGCCTTGCAAGTGGCTGACCCAGGTTATATCCCTGCATAGGGTCTCCTGAGCCTGCCAGGAGTAACCCTGAAAACTGCCAAGTGTGGCCCCAAAGCACTTGAAATGAAAGAAACAAACAACTGTATGATTTCATTGTAAGATAAAGAAACAAAGGGAACAAACAAACAAAACAAAACTATACTTGACAATAGAATTCTGACAACCAAATGGTATTTACCGGGGGATAAAGGTAGGCAGGGTGCAGGTAAACAGATAAAGGGGGTCAACTAGATGGTGCCGAATAAAAACTAGACTCTCTCTTCATCCACTTTCTATTTAAAAAAAAATAACTGGACCAAGACACAAAAGAGAGGGGCAGAGAGCTAGTACAGCAGATACAGTGTGACTTGCACAAGGCAGACTGGGTTCAATTCCCAGCACCCCATATGGTCCCCCAAGCCCCACCAGGAGTAATCCCTGAGCACAGAGTTAGGAGTAAGCCCTGAGCATTGCTGGGTGTGGCCCAAACACCCACCAAAAAAAAAAAGACACAAAGGAGCTCAAGATTTAATCAAGATTAAATCCTGAGAAATAATTATACTGGAGAGAGGAGGGAGGCCAATTAAAGAAACCACAATGACAGAGACAGGAGATGGTCACACTGTCCTGAAGGCCAAAAAGAAAGCAGAGGCACAGCTCAACTATCCTGAGAGGAAGAAACGAACCAAAACTTCCCGGTGCAAGTAGGTCATTACCACTGACAGGTTCAATATGGGGCAAGGGGGGGAGGGGGGGAGTCAATAGGGTTTCAGAGCAGGTGAACACATTTAAAGGCACCAAGGAAGGGGGGACGGGGGTGCCTGAACTATGGCAGTAAGTGGAAAGTGAAACGGGCAAAGAAAAGTTCAGAGCCGAAGCATAGCGTAAGTTTCTACAAGGAGACACACAATTCTCTTCCCTGCAGTGAAACAGGGAAAAAAGAGATTGAAACAAAATGACTACACGTACTGAGGAGAGATGGGAACAGAATAGGAAACGCACTGGAGGAAAGAGAAATCCAAACACAGTAACAGAAACTTAGACAAAAGAGACTGAAACAAAATAACCAAACATGCCAGGTCCCAGGGAAAAACAGAAAAGAGAAGAGCGGAGAGCGGCTCGGTTGGCCTCTAGGGGCGGGAGAGTCCGACTGCACAGCGGCCGGAAAACGCTGTAGCCCTGACCAAGGTAACGGTAATGCCTGAGTCCTGAGTCCGACTTAGCCCATCGCCGCTTTAAAAAACAACAACAAAGTTTTAAAGTTTTACACACTGTAATCCAGTGTCCACGGGCTACTGGAAGGAGATAACTGATCTTGATCACCCACCCACCTGCCCTGAGTCACACAGATTCTTAGGGGCAGAAACTCCGTCTAACTGCCCCTCCCCCCGCCCCGAAGTTAGCAAAACGCGCCCCGCATCTGCTAACACGAACCCCTGCTGGGGAGCGGCGCATCGCGTCCCGGTGGGCTCCAGCCCGCGGGGCCGGGGGTCGCTGAGGCGCGAGGGCGGGCTCGGGGGGAGAACCCCGGCGCTTCCGAGCTCGGATCCCGGCGCGATCCCCGCCCCCGCGGCAGGCCACGGTGCCGCCCGTAAACACGCGCGAGCGCAGAGGCCGGGCCGGGCCGGGCCGGGCCGGGCCAGGGCTTCCTCGGCCGCCGCGAACTTTCCGGCCGGCTGTCGGGAATCCGCCCCCGCGCCCGCCGGTCCCGGTCCCGGTCCCGGTCCCGGGGCGCGGTGTCCCGGGCAGCGCGGGCCGAACCCGAGCCCCAGGCAGGCAGCCCTCGCCGCCGGCGCTCGGGATTCCGCGCGGACCCAGAGGGGAAGTGGAGGCACGGAGACCTGTTAGGCAGCCCGGGCTGTGTGTGTGTCCCTCCCCGCGCGGGGCGACTGTCGCCGCAGGAGAAACTGAGGCACTGACACAGACTCCCAGAGGGCCCGCTGTGTGTGTGCTCCCCTTTCCAATCGCGGGGCGAATGTCCCCGCAGGAGAAACTGAGGCACACATACTCCCAGAGGGCCCGCTGTGTGTGTGTGTGTGTGTGCTTCCCTCCTCCACCCGCGGGGCGACTGTCCCCGCAGGAGAAACTGAGGCACAGACTCCCAGGGGGCCCGCTGTGTGTGTGTGCGTTTCTCCCTCCACGCGCGCGGGCGGGGCGGCTGTCCCCTCGGGGGAAACTGAGGCGCACACACAGGCTCCCAGAGGGCCCGCTGGGGCCGGGCAGGGCCCCGCCGTTCGCGGCTGCCCGCGGCGGCAGCGCCGCTCCTCGCCGGGCCTGGCACGCCCCGGGCAGCCGACGGGAGGGCCGGGCCCGGCGCCCGCGTCCCGCCGCCCGGGGCCGAGCCGGGGCGCCGCCGGGGCCAGGCGGGCCCGCCGAGCCGAGCGGGCGCCGCGCCGGCCTGAGGGGCTTACCTTTAACAGATTAGACGTCGCCATGTTCCTTCAACTTGGGCTCTCGCGAGGCGGCGCGAGACTTCGTGGCGCTCGGGGCCCGGCCACCCCCAAGAGGCCGGGGCTGCCGCCGGGGCCCACCGGCCCGCTCCCGCGGGGGGCAGGGGGTGTATGCTGGGCGCCTGGCTGGCGGGTCCGCAGCGCTGACCACGTCCCAGGCGCCTGCCGCTCCCTCACGCCTTCCCCCTACATGGTCACCGGCGCGGGCCCGCGCGCAACAGCTCATGCAAACGCTCGGGGAGCCGGCGACAGCGACGGGCGGGCCGGGAACTGGAGCCGACCTGCGCGGGCACGGGCAGCATCGACTCCGCGAGCGGACCGGCCTCCAGGTGGGCGCCGGCCGCCTCCACCCGCCACCAATTTAGCTCGCTTTGGGTCGGCCCGCGGAGGGTCGACGGCCACGTCACGTGACGCGGCGGGCGGGGGCGCGCTCGGGAGCGAGCGGGGAAAGCCCAGAAGCCTCGGGGCTCCGGGCGGCGGCGCGCCCCCTGCTGGCCGGCCCGCGCACTTCCCTGCTGCGCTCTCGCTTGCTTCCTCGGGGCTCCCCGGGAACCTTTTCACCCTGCTCTTGGGTGGGGGGAGGCCAAGATCTGGCACCGAGAAGAAGCCCCGGAAGAATGTGTTGAATGAATAACATGATTAATATGTCCACTGGCGCGTGCCTGCCTGCACACGGGTATAACCTAGGAAAGATGATTCAGGCAACGAGTCTGAATCGCTATCCCAGAATTTTGCTGCTGTTTTACTTTTTACGCGGGGAAGGGGATTGGGGGGGCCACATTCCGCTGTGCTGGGGGTTTTACTCCTCGATCTGAGCTCCGGGATCATTCCTGGCGGGGCTTAGAGGACCCTATGTCGTGCCAGGAATGGAAGACCTGACTTCTTTTGTTTTGGGGCCACACAAGCAATGCTGAGAGGTTACTCATGGCAGTGCACTCGGAAACTACTCCTGGTGGACTCAGGGACACTATAGGATGCCCGAGATGGAACCGGATCCAAGCGTCCGACCCTCTCGTGCCGCCAAAATTTAACTTTTTAAAGGTATCCTTACCCCATATGAAGTGGCTGCATAACTGGATGTGGGGAGTAGTTTTAAAATAAACAATGATTATCTGATTTGTATATCTGTTTGATGTACCTGCATGCCCAGGGTTATTTAACAACTTCTCAGGTGAAAAGTAGTAGTGAGTGGGGAAAGTTTAAGGAGATCCAAAAACCATAACCCCAAACTTTAGACATTCAGATACAAAAAGTAACAGTCAAGGATAGAAAATATTGGGGGTTAGGGCTAGAGCTCAGCAGTAAAGTGCTTGTCTTATGTGTGTGAGGCCTTGGCTTCAATCCCCATGCCACACACAAATAAAATTTATAGAGCTGGAGAGATAGTACAGCGTAGAAGAAACTTGCCTTGCATGTGGCTGACCTGGGTTTGATCCCTGCCACCACTTATGGCCCCCAAGCACTTCTGGGAGTGATCCCTGAGCACAAAGCCAGGAGTAAGTCCTGGGCGCTACCTTGTGTGACCCAAAGACCAGAACAATAATAATTTATATGCAGAACCAACAGCATACAAGTATGGCATTATGCATGTTTATGAACAAGCATTCATAAACATACGCCTCAGAGACCTGGGCCCTATGAAAACAGGATGAGAATGCTATTCAGGTCTCCCAAAGAGGAATCAAAAGAGCTATGCTTGGAGTATCATGTTTATGCTTGGAGTATCAGTGAGAGAAGGAATGCGGAGTTCCAACCTCGAGGATCAGGGACGCTGCCTCGTTTGCCAAGGTGTCGAAAATTAGATGGGCCAGACACATAATGCGATTTGGAGACGACCGCTGGACTAGAGCCATTACGGACTAGATTCCACATGATGTCAAAAGAACACCTGGCTGCCCACATAAAGGTGGTCAGACTTCTTCGTCAAGACCCTGAATGAACGGTTTGATGCTCTTTGTGTTCCTGGAGCGAGCAGACGCCATTGGGCTATACTAGCATGCAACAGGGACGAATGGAGACGTCACTGGCACTCGCTCGAGCAAATCGAAGACCAACGGGATGGCAAGTGATACAAGTGATGAACAGCATTCATATATTCCTAATATACTTGAAATAAACATTAAAGAGTAAAGAAAGCAGAGAAGGAAATGGAGTTTGCAACTGTAGAATGTTCAAGAAGGCACCTTGCAAAGCAGCATTTGAAGGAGGTATGAGAGGAGAATCTTCCAGCAGAGAGACAAACCTTAAGAGACAGATTCCCTCAGTATCCCTAAAGCAGTCAGAAGATCTGACTCAGAACAGGAAGACTGGGGTGAGCATCAGTTCCAACAGTGCTTGGTAAAATATGGCTCAATGGGCTGAAACAAGCTCTATATGGAAAGCGTCTGGTCTCAGCTGGGAGCAATCCCAGAGCAGACAGCAGGGAGTAAACCCGAGCACCTCCACTTCAGCACAGACAGAAAAGCAGGAAGGAAGGAAATAAACTTTTTTGTTGCTTTTGTTTTTTTAGGCCACAGCAGGTGGTGCTCAGGTTTACTTCCATCTGTAGAGGATGAACCTAGTACATGGCAAGAGCCCCACCCACTGTATCTGGCCCTGGAAGATAATTTTTATGCTAAGTGAGATGGTGGTTACTCGTGGCAGCTATTGAGCAGAGGAGAGCATGACAAAACTCCCTTTTAACAATAGCAAAGAGAAGCAGAAGGGTCATTTAGAGAGCTTTTGAATGTCATTGAGTTGATACAACCTGCCACCTCAATGTCTCAGTTTATAACTTCATTAGAGGATAATCTGGGCATGATTAAACATCTATGGGATTCACAGCCTCAATGCCTGAAATGTCCAGGTGCAATGTTAAGAGAGGAGTCTCTCTTACAAGGCCATCTTGTTTTTCTAGTATAGATGAGAGAATGAGGCTCAGGGAGGCGGTCTGGTCAAAGTTGCCCCACTGGGTCAGAGAAAAGGCCTAGTTCAGAATAATAAACGATCCTCCAGGGCCTAAGTCAAGCTCACCCTCCTTCTTTTACTCATCCACTAGATCCACCAATCCCTAGAAGTCTCCTTCCAGAAAGAAAAGCCTAGTCAGAGGTTAAAAGGTCCCTTGCTGTGGGGCTTGCAACAGCAAGGGCGTGTTTTCTAGCTCCTCCTAGTGGGATATCAGTTAACTACAGTGGCAAGAGCTGCTGAGATCACCTTAATTTGGGGGCTCAAAAGGATTTCAAGGACCCTGAAGAAACACACACTCTCTAATTCTTGTTTCGTTATCTACTGTCACTGTCACTTACATCTTGTTGCTCATCGACAACCACACAAATAATTACTTCACCAAATAATTGCTCAATTTTTTTAACCAGAAGAAACAACTTTATCTTGCCTAATTAGTGCCAAGTAGATGAAACAAAAATTAGCAATTGTTGGCATAAGAACCATCACTATCACTAACACTATCATCCCATTGATGGTTTATATGCTCAGGTGGGCCCAGTAACATCTCCATTCGTCCTACCCCTCAGATTTTAGCATCCTCTCTACTCATCCTTCCCAACTGTGCTGTATTAGAGGCTCTTTCAGGGTCAGGAGAATGAGACCCATGATTGTTACTATATTTGACATATGAATACACCACGGGGAGCTTGCCAGGCTCCCCCACGTGAGCAGGAAACTCTCGGTAGCTTGCTGTGCTTCCAGAAGCTTGGTTTTATAGTCTCTGGATGTTGGCCGTTGATGGGATTACATTGCATGGGGGGGGAGGGCAGTTTCTGGGTGTGACCGCCTAGCTACTGGAAAATGGGGGATCTGGGTGGAAGAGGCCAGTTCTGATCCGAGCAGGCTTGGAGATCTTAGCCCCGGGTCCCACACACCTGGGTTCCGTCGGTTCCTTCATGCGTGAGGCTCATCCAAACGTGTGGAGAGGGGCCTTGAGCACGGCTGTGGCTGGTTTCCGGAGGTCTTCGGCTTCTGGGGCTCTTCTCAGGGCGGGGAGGGAAACTCAACCCACCCCTTCCGAGGGGCCCCGGTGAAGACAGCCAGGAGCAGGGGCAAGAGACCATAAGAACCATATTACTTCTTATTCATGTTATCACTTGGAGACTTCATCTAATTAGAGTTTTATTTCTTAATTCCATAATACTCTACTATCACTTAAAAGTCTTATCTAGCTTGTTTTAGAAAATTATTTCAATTTAGACAGCTTACAAGATAAGTTACAAACCATATAAATAATATCTTAGTAATGGAACTTAGAGACTTACTTTCTCCATGAAGTTGACTTTTATTTTTGGTTTTTTAAAAATTATTTTTGTTTTGGGGCTGCAACCAGCAGTTCTCAGAGCTTACTCCTGGCTCTGCACTCAGAAATTACTCCTGGTGGTGCTCAGGGGACCACCTGAGATGCCGAGGATAGAACCCAGGTTGTCTGTGTGCAAGGCAAACATCCTAACTACTCTACTAACATTCTGGTCCCTTTTTTAATATTTTTGTTTTGGGACCACACTCACTGGTACTTGAGGGTCCCCAAGCTCCCCCATGCATGTTCCTCAAGCCCTTGAGTCACCTTCCAAGCTTGTGAAATCAACCTGTCCAGCCCCAAAACTCACCTTCTTACTTGAATTAAGTCTAAAGTAAATCATCCAGGTATTTTGGCTGTGCCAAAGCGACCTCAAAGGGCAGGAGTGATACCGCCAGGAGTAACCCCTGAGCATGGCCAGGTGTGGCACAACACTCCCCACCCCACGCCATCCAAAAGAGAAAAAGTGACCTAACACTTACATCCCAAAGGATGTGTCTCATTGGGTGTTTTGCTCAGTGAACTGCTGCTTATAAAATGGACATAGCCTGCAGCCTCACTCATCTTGGCTCAGGGCTTACTCCTGGCTCGGTGCTCAGGAATCACTGCTGGTGGTGCTCAGGAGTGAGGTCACTCAAGATCAATATCTCAGTTTGCCACAGCTTTCCCCTCTTCCCCTCCTTTTTTGACTTAGGTTCATTTTCTTAGTCTCCAGGGGATGCCGAAGAATTTCAAGATCAGTGCTGCTGGTGGTCTCCAGCAACTTCCAGGAAAAAAGAATCATTTCATCCGCCATCTACACTGTGCTGGCGAATTCAGAGAATGCAATCAGCAGTACTAAGCCCGAACCTGTCAGGAACAAACGAGAGGGGGAGAAGCAGGGCCCCAGAGGCTTCCATGATGGCGGGAACATGGCTTGAATGGGAACCAGTGTCCCCTCTCTCCCGTCTCTCTGACTTGAACTTGCCCTCTCAGGCCTCCTTTCAGTTCCTACAGCTCATGGGGGCATGATAATCTGGAGTTTACAAACATCTACATGCAGTTACCATAATCCTCTGAATGAACTTGTGCACTTAGTGACATTCTAACAAAGCACATTTTTTGTTTGGGGGCCACACCCAATAGTGCTCAGGGCTTACTCTTGGCTCTGCACTCATGAATCATTTCTGGCCATACTTGGGGGACCATATGGAGTTCAGGGGATCAAAACTGTATGCAAAATATGTACCATACCCTCTGTACTATCTCTCTGGCCCCCAACTTACTTTTTAAAAAAATGCTGCTTTTCTTTTTTCTTCTTCTTGTCAGGCATCAAACCCAGGGTCTCCTCCATGTGGCCAGGTGCTCTACCAGTGAGCCGCACCCCCGATCAGCTTTCTCTTATTTTCTATAAAAACCCAAACTTATTATTTCATAAAAGTAGAAAAACTAGCAGAGTGAAACAGCATGTGCAGACCGGCACAGTTTCCCAGTGCTGTTCTTGAGAACTAATTCCCACACAACTCTTGGCTTGAAACAACAGTAATTTATTCCTTTGTGAGGTTGGTGGGCCTAATCCCCTTCGGAAGGCACAGGAAAGAGCCTGGACTTTGCATTTATATCTGCTGATCAGAACCCACACTGTGTGTGTGTGTGTGTGTGTGTGTGTGTGTGTGTTTTGACAGGGGGGAAGGGGAAGACAGACACACACGGTTTTCCTCCATCTCCAAAACCATCAGCACACCCCACTCAACTCTCCTCTGCCTTCATGTTATTATTATTTTGCTTGGTTGGGAGCCACACCCAGGAGTACTCAGAAGCTAATCTCCACTCTGTGCTGAGTGGTGGGGGTGGTATTGCCCCCCACCTCCTGTCTCCCTATTCTCATGTGCCTGAACTCTACTCATTCTTTTATTATTATTATTATTATTATTATTATTATTATTATTATTATTTTCTTTTGCTTTTTGGGTCACACCCAGCAGTGCACAGGGGTTACTCCTGGCTCATGCACTCAGGAATTACTCCTGGCAGTGCTCAGGAGACCATATGGTATGTGGGGAATCGAACTCGGGTTGGCCGCGTGCAAGGCAAACGCCCTACCCACTGTGCTATCACTCCAACACCTCTACTCATTCTTTTAGACTTGACTTTTTTTTTTAACTTTTTGGGTCACACCCCGGTGATGCTTAGGGGTTACTCCTGGCTCTGCACTCCTTGCTGTGTTCGGGGGACCATATGGGATGCCAGGGATTGAAGCCGAGTTGCCCGCATGCAAGGCAAATGCCATACCTGCTGTACTACCACTCCAGCCCCTTCTAGTCTTGAGTTAGATCCCAATTCCTTCAGTAAGCCTGCCCTGAATCCCAAACTCTGGTTCACATTAGTGTTGCCCCCAACACCCTCTCCTAGCAGTTATCACACAGTCCTTCCCTTGCTTGATCCCTACTGGTCTTCTCTCTGGATGGCCCCTATTTGAGGCCAAGGACTCCAGTTTTCTTCACTTTCAACCCTATCCCAGTGCCTGCCCTATCCAAGCTGTAGTCTGTGTGGAGAAAGGTTCTCAGAATAGAACCGTGTCCTTTTTGACCCTTGCTTTAATATCTGATTCTTATTTCTGGTCTGCAAAATGCAAGGAAATGAATCAGTGTTAATTTAAGCCACGAGTTCGTGTAGCCTGTTACAGCAGCAATAAGATGGCCTATATAGAATATAAGGTAACTAATCTGTTCATTTAAGACATTAGTAAGAAATGAACATACCTAATAATATAAAAAACCTAAGCAGTTAAGATAATCTTTTGAAGAGAAAATAAGGGAGAGGAGTGTGCACAAAATGGCTATGGGTAGGGTAAGAAAAGTAAACATTTGTTTTTCTAATTAATAGTTAACAATCTAAAATATATAAAACACTCAATTTAAAATATATAAAACACTTCAAATAGATGAAGAAAACAAAACTCAAGGAAGGAGAGATAGTACAGGAGGAAAGACCAAGTACCTGGCATGTGAATATCAAGTCTGATTTGATCCCTGGTACTGCACATGGTCCCTGAGCACGAAGCCAGGATCAACCTCCGAGTACAAACTCCTTTACCCACACTCCAAGTAAAAGAAAACAGAACTCAAGTGAGAAGAATAAGGGATAGGGGACAGTTCTGACATTAATCTATGTATTTTTTTTGTTTGTTTCATTTTGTCGTTTTGGGGCCACACCCAGCTATTGCTTAGGGATCACACCTGGCTCTACAATCAGGGGTCACTCCTGGTGGGCTCGGGGACATCATATAGGTTGCTGGGGATCAAATCCAATGTGCAAGGTAAGCGCTCTACCTGCTGTACTATTATACAGCCCACTATACATACATACATATATATGTGTATATATATTTTTTACTCCAGCCTGGAGTAGAATATGTATATACATATATGTGTATGAATGTGGCAGGGCGTTTGCCTTGCACGCATCCAACCTAGTTGATTCCTCCACCCCTCTTGGAGACCCTGGCAAGCTACCGAGAGTATCTCGCCTGCACGGCAGAGCCTGGCAAGCTACCCGTGGCGTATTTGATATGCCAAAAACAGTAACAACAAGTCTCAAAATGGAGACGTTACTGGTGCCCGCTCGAACAAATTGAGCCATGGGATGACAGTGACAGTGATATGTTTTATTTATTGGATAAGATCATATATATGTGTGAATATACACACATATACGCATATATGTGTACACATGTGATCTTATTGAAAAATTAAAGCTAAATCAAAGCTTGTCAGTTCCTACACTGGAAGAATCTGGAGTTGATATATTGATCATGAGAGAAAAATGCAAAAGAAAAACTAAAGCAGGTTAAGTAAAGTGAAGTGGATTCTTCCCAGAGGGTCTGTGCTCACAGCAGCAGGTGGACTGCTAAGCTTTGAAAGGTTTTCCTTTGAGGGGCTGAAATGATAGCACAGTGGGTAGGGCATTTGCCTTGCACGCAGCTGACCCAGGTTCGAATCCCAGCATCCCATATGGTCCCCTGAGCACCGCCAGGGGTGATTCCTGAGTGCAGAGCCAGGAGTAACCCCTGTGCATCGCCGGGTGTGACCCAAAAAGCAAAAAAAAAGAAAGGTTTTCCTATGATGAGGCACCCTATGTGGCTAGAGGGTGGAAACTGGGATTGTAAGGGGGCGCCCATGTCTCTCCAAACTAATCAGGGTTTCCCACGATGTTTAAGCTGCTGGCGGAACGTTTTATGCAGAATATCCGCATTCCTTCCTGAGTCTGTCTACCCTGGCAGGGGCTGCCTGCGTGATCAATGTCTCAACCTGTGTGCCAACTTGCTCACAAATTTTCCGGTTACACCTCATTTGGGGGGATTAAGTGCACCGGGGGAGTTTTCTGGAAGTGATAGCCTGTTTCCCGGGCCTTGCACCCTGGCTGAGTTAGCTTTGTTTTCCTGGCTAAAATAAACCCCAGCAGAAGTTTTCTGCCAGAACTCCTCATGACTCACTGGAGCTGGGTAGGGTTTGGGGATCCCTTAGGCAAGAACTAACAAGCCAGTGAACATTTTTTTGTTTTGTTTTGGGGCCACATCCGGCAATGTTCATGGGTTACTTCTGGTTCTGAACTCAGGAATCATTTCCAGTGGAGCTTGGGGGACTATATGGGATGCTGGGGATTGAACCCGGGTCGGCCACATACAAGGCTGCCCTACCTACTGTACTATTGCTCTGGCCCCACCAGTAGACATTTCCCATCCCACAGGGGCCGATCATCCTTCCTGGATGGGAACTTTGTTCCAGGCACAGTTTCACATGGTGCTCTGCAAAAATCAAGACACTCTGGGCTGCCCATGCCATGTGGGTTATGGGCCACACCCAATGGTGCCCAATACTTACTTCCAACTCTGTATTTAAGGGTTGGGGGACTATATGGGGTGCAGGGATCGAATCTGGGTTGGCTGTGTGCAAGCAAGTGCCCTGTCCATTGTACGATCTCTCCAGTCCCTCATTCTATGTTTCTGATCATCCTGTTTTAGTTATTTTTTTAAGCAAGGGCTCCCAGAAAATTCTGGGGGATTTTGAGGATACACTCTTTTTTTTTCTTTTTGGGTCACACCCGGTGATGCACAGGGGTTACTCCTGGCTCTGCACTCAGGAATTACCCCTGGTAGTGCTCAGGGGACCATATGGGATGCTGGCAATCAAACCCAGGTTGGCCGCATGCAAGGCAAACGCCCTACCTGCTGTGCTATTGCTCCAGCCCCTGAGGGTACACTCTTTATGATATTCAACCAACTAGGTGATGTAGTGCTGCTTTGAACCCAGGGGACCTGGGGACCCCCGGGGCCAGCCCCAGTGATGCCTGAGACCAAACTAGCATCACAGTGGCAGCTGAGCTATCTACCAATATCTCCCAGTATGGCCAGTATGGTTTAGCTATTGTTTGTTTGGGGGCTGCACCTGGTGGTGCTTGGGGGCTACTCCCATCTCAGTGCTCAGGGATTTCTTGCAGTGCTCCCCCATTCCCTAATCCCACAGTGCTGAGGACTGAACCTGAGTTCCCCACAGCAGAATATCCAGTCTAGTCCTTTGTGTCGTCTCCTGGGCCTGGTCAGTAGGTCCTGAGAGGGGACTGTGGCCCAGGTCTGACTAATTAGATGTACAATTTCAGGGAACTCATGCCTCTTCTAAAGTCATGGGCCCACTCAAGTGTGAGGACAACTGGGCTGGGGGAGATCTCAGGATTGGGGCAGCAAACACAGGTTCCAGAACTGCCACTTGCACCTGAGGCTGTTGAGTGACACATGGTGAAGAGCCGCTGATGACACACTGCTGTGCTCAAGAAAGACAAGGCAAGGCCTGAGCCTTCCCCTGAGAAAAAAAACAGAACCGGAAGCCAGCCAGGAATAAGGATACCAGTGGCAGAGAGAGTGCCCCTCGCTGACCCTTCCGGCCTGCCCTTCCTTGGGAGTAACCAGGACATGGTGGATTCTCTAAACAGGGATGGCTTGGGAAGTGACATCAGAATGGCAGACAGAGGATGTGACCAATGTTCATTGTCCCACCAGGACATTGGGAAAACAAGCAGCAGTGGTCAGCGCCAGCTTGGTTGGGATACCGGAAATGGGCAAAGCCGTGGCAAAACTCCAGACACTAACCAGCATCCGTGAAGATGGAAAGGTGGGGGGAACGTGTGGATGCGTCAAAGGGTGCAGCTACGGGAGAAGTTTTAGGGGTCCTCAACAAGGTACAGTTGGATGGCTCAACAGTGCCATTCAACGTATAGAACCCAAAGGACTGAAAATAAGGACCAAACAGGAACTGGCTCCCTGATGTTCAAGGAAACATGATTTCCAGGAACCTAAGAGTGGAAGTAACATAAATGTCCACATTAGAGGAATAGGAGGTGAATTAAGCCAGATGTGACGTGGTTTCACTTCCACAAGGGAGTTGGAACAGACCCTGCACTCAAACCCATGAAGATGTGGCCAGAACTCGGCATGCAGGAAGCAGGAGGCTGATGGGACCACATTCCTGTGTCAGGGGAGAACCGTGCTCTGCATCAGGAGTGGGCGCCTCTAGTTATTACTGTGGTCCCTCCACCATCCCCAAAGATTCCCCAGCTTTCCCACCACCCCCTAGACTTGGGCCTTGGGCCCCAACCACAAAGCAGAACCAGAGAGCAAGGCCTAGTGGCACTAACTGGTGCCCAGTTCCAAGTTCCACCACATTCTCCCTCACCCACATTTCATCTCTCTTGCTTCTGGGCCTGCAGAAGACTGAGCAGCTGGGGCTGGAGAACACAGGTCTTTCTGGATGTGGGTGCTTGTTCCAGAAGATGCGCAGGGTAGACACCAGAGATGGTCCCTGCAGACGAGCTGAGTTTAAATTCTCCGTCATGTAGGGAATCGAACCCAAGGCCTCACGCTGCCAAGGCAAGAGCATTCAGGTATATTCCTGAGCCAAAACTGCTTCAGGTCAGCATTAGACAGTGACTTCCTGTTCCAGGCTGCCAAGCTATGCTCAAGTTTTGCTTGCAACAGTAAATCACACTTGTCTTCTGGTCGGTGATGCAGCTCTATTCCACACATCTCTCAGGGCAAAATATTGGTAAACCAATGCTGCAAAGGGTGGGAGAATAATAGAGAGGCCTAGGTGAGACCTGGGCTTGGGGAGTAGAATCTGAGACTTGAAGACTTTCCCTGAGAAGGACCAAGTCCTCCAGGC
This sequence comes from Sorex araneus, assembly GCF_027595985.1. NCBI lineage: Eukaryota > Metazoa > Chordata > Mammalia > Eulipotyphla > Soricidae > Sorex > Sorex araneus. The sequence goes on along the minus strand of NC_073304.1, from coordinate 160,830,364 downwards.
GAGCCCCCCAGACACGGGCAGCACAGCAGCTATGACATCTGTACTGTTGGGGATCCAGGCAGTGAGGAGCAGAGACAGAGCAGGGTGGGGTGGGGGCTTAGGAGGGCATCTGCACAAACCCCACCATCCCCACGGAGGAGAGGAGAGATCTGAGCCCAGAGTGGGGGAATAAAGAGTGAAAAACAGAGCTTGTGGGACTAGAGGATTCTGGTTCAGATCCAGCCACCTTTTATTTGAATGGGTGGGGCACACCTGGCAGTGCTCAGGGGTTACTCCTGACTCTGTGCTCAGGGAGCGCTCCTGGCAGGCTTGGGGGGGCATATGGGATGCCAAGGATAAAACTCAGTCGGCCTGTGCAAGGTAAGCACAGTATTTGCTGTACTATTGCGCTGGCTCCTCTTTTAAAATTTTTAAATACGTTTCATTGTCTACTTTAGATTCTGAAAGCATAAGTATACTTTAAGTAGAGTGGGGGTTTTGGTTTTGTTCCACCCAGCAGTGCCCAGGGCTTACTCCTGGCTCTGCTCTCAGGGGCCACTCCTGGCTAGGCTTGGGGGACAATCTGGGGTGCCGGGGATCACGCTCAGATCAGTTGCATGGAAGGTACATGCCCTAGTTGCCATGCTATTGCTTTAGTTGATCGCAGAAAGTGCAATGTGAGAACTTTGGAGGATTTGGGCAGTAGGATAGAGAACTGTATAGTCAGACCCAGGGTTGCCCCTAAGTGGGGAGGAGAGAGGTGAGTGGCCAGTTAGGGGGTTGGCATCCAGGCCTAGACCCTGTGACTTCCAGGCTGCACTGGAAAGAAATTTTCCTTTCTTGGGAAAATTTAAGATACTGGGGCATTTAAAAAAAATCAACTAATTGGGGTGTTTAGGAGCTACCCCTGGTTTTGGTGCTTGAGAGGTGTTTGTCTTGGTGCTGGAGGACCCTGCGATAGGCCTGGAGCTGTAACCCCCCACCCCCAACCCCACCTGTGCACAAAGCAGGTGCTCGGGGCTTACTTATGTCTCTGTGCTCAGGGATTACTCCTGGCAGGGCCCAGGGGAACTTACAGGGTTCCTAGGATTGAATTCAGGTTGGCTGCGAGCAAGGCAAGTGCCTAGTCTTCTGTCCTATCTCCCCAGACCCTGAACTTGACTTCCTTGTTGATGCCTGCAGCCGCCCTAGTGAATCCTGATCACCAGCGGGAGTCCTGTTCCCACGTTTTTGTGGTGGTTCCACTGATTCAGTAAATCATTGCATCCCAGGCCGGGAAAATGGGGGACCACTCAGGCGAAGGCAAGGACTTAGCTTGTCACAGATTCTCAGTATGGCCTTGAGCCTGCATGTTCACTGATGGCCCAAAAACATATCCAGCGCCACAGACCCCAGAGGTGTCCATCAGCTTGCTCCATGTGGAGGACCAATCACAGGACAGGAAATCTAAGACAAATGTACACATTAGCTCATAGCGGGGAGAAATGGGAGGTTGGGAAAATAAAGGAGAGAACTGGTGTTCTGTTTCACCAGCTAGGTGCGCCCAGATTTAAGAAGCTGTTGAGAATGTTTTAGTCAGTGTTGCCATAGAGCACGCCCACCACAGCACTTGGGTCTCGGTGTCTGTCCGTCCACTGTCTCAAGGTCCCTCTCCCCACCGCCCCAGCCACTACTTAGCAGGTCAGTTCTACAGACTGACTCTTGGGGCCTGTTACTAGCCATTGTTTGTTCCTTACTGAGTTCCTTCATATTCCACAGCCATGAGTGAGAGGGTCTAGTATTAGTCCTTCCCTCTTCGATTCCCTGTGAAGCGCCTGATCCCCTTCAGTCCTGCCCAAGTTTCAGTGAACTGCAGGAGTTCACCTTTTCTTTTCTTCTCTGTTCTGTTTTGTTTACAGGCCACACTTGGCAATGCTCAGGGATTAATCCATTCTCTAAACTCAGGAATTACTCCTGGTGAGGTTCAGGGGATCATATGGGATGCCAGGTGTTGAACTGAGGTCAGCTATGTGCAAGGCAAGCTCCCTACCTGCTGTACTATCACTCCACCAAGAGTTCATCTTTTCTTAGAGTTGAGTAGTATTCCAAGTGTGTGTGTGTGTGTGTGTGTGTGTGTGTATGAGAGAGAGAGAAAGAAACATAGTTCAGTTCTTTGTTCATTGTCTGCGTCAGAGGCATCTTGGGAAGGTAAAGATTTGGGGGTCATTGGTGCACAGAGGTACTTACTAAGAGCTATGACGTGAAGAGTGGAGAAGAAACCAGGCAGGAAGGTCAAGCAGGGAAACATCCGTTCATGTGCAGAGTCTCAGGTGTCTGGTACTGAAGAGAAAAATTAAAAACCAGAGATACAGGATCCTGGCGGAAAGTAAGGAGCCAGAGCACGGCCCTTGCATGCTAAGCCTTAAGGTGACACCCTGACCCCGAGCATAGCTGGGAACACCCTGATGGTCCCTGCCCAGTAGTGTCCCCCAGCACTACTGGGTCTCAGCAGCACCAGGTATCACTGGGAGTAGATTCTGGGTTCCCACACCCCCACACTCCTAGTAAAGGTATCAAGGATGGTGGATCAGAAAGGGCCATCAGCCCAATACCCCACATAACCAAGAGGGGGCGCTAAGTGGCCAGAGATGGGATGCAAAACAGTACAGGCAATGATCTGGTAAACCAAGACAACCCAACTTTAGTAACTTTAATGACAATTAAAGAAAAAAATTTTGTGTATATATACATATATAATGTATTTCATATATATTTATGTATGCATGTATACACACACACACACACACACATATATATATATGTGTGTGTGTGTGTGTGTGTGTGTGTGTGTATACATGCATACATAAATATATATGAAATACATTATATATATATATATATATATACACCACACACACACAGATGTACTGGTTTTGATCGTGCCCTATTCATTAAACTTGGAATACTAGAATCTTGGCAATTTCATCATTTTGTAATGACAGAACCTGGGTAGTGCAGTGGACCCAAGCTGAGTCTCCTTGCCTACCCTCATGCAGGCATTCCAGACAAATTTTCTGGGATGTGAAAATGTCTCCCAGGGACTTCTGAGACTGAGAGAGAGGATCTGGGCTCTCCCTAACCTTGGATGTCAGCCTCTGCCATGTGGAGAAGTTTGTATCCTCTATGTTTGTGGGTGCCCTGTGTTCTCTCCCCGCCCACCTGCTGGGGCTGAGAGCATGGAAAAGTCTCATTTGAGAGTTCCTTGTTCCCGTTTCTCACCTGACTAAGCTTTGTACCTCTCATCTGCTGCCCACTGGGCTTCAGTGATCAAAAATGAGCTCCGGTCTCGGCCCCACGAAGAGGATATTCTGTTCCCCTCACATCCTGGCTGTGTTCCAGGCTGTTCTCGGAACCAGGGCCCCGGGCTTGTCAGAATTATGTATGACTGAATTTCTGTGTCCATAACCCACCTCCCACCCTGTCTGGAGCTGCAGAAAACCCTCAGGAAGGATCTGAGAGACAGTTTACGGGTAAAGCACTTGCCCTGCACATGGTCAGCCCCGGTTCCATCCATGGCACTGCATATGGTCCCTTGAGCCTCTCTAGGAGTGATCCCTGAACACAGAGCCAGGAATAAGCCCTGAGAACTGCCAGATGTGACCCAGTTTCTCTCTCCCTGCCCACCAAAACAAACAACAAAACCTCCTAGGAAGACCCCTGAATGCTAGAGCCTTCCTGAGCCCGAGCTCTTTCTCACTTCCTTTATCTAATGGATCCTGACCAAGGGATGCACTTCCCCCAGGCCTTCTTCTTGGCTCTGGGTACATTACACCAACTTCTGCGTCTTTGGAGGGGTGCCTCTAAGCTGGGAGTGATCCCTGAGTATGGAACCAGGAGTAAGTTATAAGCACAACCAGGTGTGGCCCCCAAACAAAACAAAACAAAAGTTGGAGAAGAGCTGGTGTTGGGGTTGAGTCATACTCATGTACCTGCGAGTTCGTGGGCCCTGGGGTCAATCCCTGACACTACAATTTTTGTTTTGCTTTTGTTTGGGGAATACACCTGGTGGTGCTTAGGGATCAAACTTGGCAGTGCTCTAGAAACCATAGCTCAAAGGGCTGGAGCACATGCTTGACATGTGGGAATCCTGGGTTCAATCCCAAGCATCATACATCCCCATCCCCCCAAACACACACACACAAAAGAAACACACACACACACACACACACACACACACACACAAAGCACCTTCAGGAACAACCCTTAAGCAATACCCCGGTAAGCCCTGTGTACCTCTGGGTGGGTCCAGAAACAGAGAGAAATGTATGAACATGGAGCTGCTCTTTGAATGCATACTTGCTGCCCTTCAGCGTTTCGCTAGTCACACTGCTCTTTCCCAGCAGGACATGCAAGCTAGCTCCTTGGGGATGGTATAATAACCTCCCTCCCTGCTTCGATCTTCTTGTCCTCTACCACATCCAACATCTGGCTGATGAGTGACCCCCTTGCTGCAGACTGCCCCATGCACAAGGCGTGGGGGCAGGACACAGACCGTGCCTGCCAGTCCAGGACAGAATGCAGCTGCAGCAGAGACCGAGTTGCAGAGGCCACTTCGGGGGTCCTTCCTGGGGGCTGGGATGAGCCTGAAAAGGCTTCACTCTGGCTGTCCCTTGATGCCCCTGTCACTGCCCCCACGGACGACCCCTCCGTGGAAAACATGGGCCTCTCCGAGTGCAGAGCACCCCATTCCATGCGCTCTGGGAAGGATGCCCTGAACGGAGGGTCACCCTGCTTAGCACTCTAAGGAGTTCCTGGCACGGCTGGTGGTTCTGCTGCCCTGTCCCCACGCCTCCTTAGCCCTGACCAGCGGGACACAGTGTGAAGCCACAGAATAGCATATCAAAAGCCAAGAGGCAAAACTGTGATCAGCCCCTCACAGAACCGCAGAGAAATGGGAGCCCTGGTTTCCCAGGAGCAGGTGTGCCCACCCCCGGCCCCAGAGGCCCAGCCCTCCCCCGCATAAATAGGTGCCTTTAGGCCTCTCCAGTTCGCCACGCCTGTCTCCCTCCAAAATGAACAAGACGCTCCTGCTGGGCCTTCCCGTCCTGCTCTGCTGCTTCAGAGGTGCCCGGCCAGGCTGAGCCCTGGGGAGAAGTGTCCGGGAGCCCCTTGGAGGTGGCCTCCTGTTCTGGCTGTGTCCTGTCATCTCCAAGAGGCACATGCAGACTCTGGCTCCTCCCGGAGGACAGGGTGGTCTGAAGAGTGGCAAGACCCACAGGAGCAGGGAGGGGGCTGCAAAGCCCCTCTACTCAGTGTGTGCCTTCCCCTTCCACCCCACAGCACTATCCGGGGGCTTCTTGAAGCATGATGACCATAAGAGTGAGTAGAAGTGGGCGGCAGGGGAAGGGGAGAGAAGGGGGAGGTGGGGGCAGCGGATGCTGATGACCCAGAAGGACCCAGAGGTGGGTCTTGAATTGCAGTACTGCAGGCAAGATGGGGTCACATGGGGGGAGGAGGGAGTTTATGGTTAATGAGCACCCACAACTGCTGGCAAGGCTGGGGTGAGCGTAAGGAAAAGAAAAGGGAGCTAGCCGAAGGCTGTCCTGGCTCTAACAGGTCCAAAATGCAATAACTCAATGAATTTCAGATGCTTCTCCCTGTTGTCAACTCTCTCTCTCTCCCCCTCTCTCCCTCCCTCTCTCTCCCCCCTCCCTCCCTCTCTCTCCCCCTCTCTCCCTCTCTCTCCCTCTCTCTCTTCCTCTCTCTCTCTTTCAGTCTCTCACACACATTCTCTCACATATACACACACAATGCACTCACACACATGCACTCACACATACACACATACACACACATGAGCGCAAATGCTCACATAGAGTTAAGGAAGTTACACGAGGCAGCTGAGGAGAAGGTGACCATTTTTCTTTTTCCTCCTGACTCTGCTGCATCCTCTGGGGATGGGGAAGGGAGTCTGGGAGACCCTGGATAGGTGAAGAGGTTTGTAGGAAGAGAAGAAGAGAAAAGGTGCCCAAGAGAGCTAAGAAGGTTGAGGTGGGGGAGGGGGCAGGAAGGGCCTGGGGTGGCCATGTTACAGAGCACCTGAGGGATGATTGGCATGGCAAGGGTCAGCAGTGGGCAGCTCTGGGCAGGGCTAGCTCTCAGGCAGGGACCAGGGACATGGCTCAAAGGGCTAGAGAGCATGCTTGGCATGTAGAGGCCTGGATTTGAGCCTTGGCACTTGATTGGGCCCTTGAATATGGCCCAGAGTAGGCCCCTAGAATGGCCAGTGTGACCCAAAACACAATACAAAGAAAAATGACAGATTTTTTTTTCCAGCACAGATCAAAATCACCTACATGTGGAGGAATCTCAGTTTATGGGTGAGTGTGAGGATCCAGCTTGCTTTGTTGTCTTGGCTTGTCTCCCAAGGCCATTTCTTTTCACTCCCATTTGCCATTTCCAGCCCTAAGCACCCCCACCCTGACTCCCCACTCCAGCCCCTCCCTGGACTTAGCCGGCAGAGGGAGACAGAGTCAGCGACAGAGAGAGAGAGAGCACTGACCCCTCTGGCCAGGGCTCTCTCCCGTGGCCTGGGCCACAGACCCACCAGCAGGGCAGGGGGCGAGCTGTCCCCCTAATGAGTCTCTCGCAGAAATCATCCAGTGCCGCATGTGCCACATCCAGTTTCCCGGAGAGAAGTGCTCCCGAGGCCTAGGAGTATGCACTGGGGACAAAGAAGAGTCCTGCATCGTCGGAAAGATTTTCAACAGTAAGCTGGGGAGGGAGTGGGGGAGAGGGGACACAGGGATCAGCTGGAGCCAGGCATTCAGCCCTGGGCGGCACCCTAAAAAACAGTGGGAGGGGCCACGATGGGCCCCAGGGTTAAAGTACAAGTCTTGTAAGTGGGAGGCCCTGGGTTCTATCCTCAGCACAGTATGGTCCCCTGAGCACTGCTGGCAGTGGCTTGTGGTCACTACCAGGTGTGGTCCCAACAATTAACTAAAAAGATATGGGGCTGGAGAGGTGCTACAGTGGGTAAGGCGACTGTATTACACATAGCTGACTATTCCTGGCTCTCAAGAATCCCGAGCCCACCAAGAGTGATCCCTGAGCACAGTGACAGGTACAAGCCCTGAGCATCCTCAGGTATGACCCCAAAGCAAACAAAGCTGGAGGTGGTCACTAAGAGGAAGGGCAGATTGCCATGGAACCAGGATCTGAGAAGCCTGGACAAACAGGAGATTGAACTCAAGTGCAACACAACCGGAGTTAAACAGTTGATTGGTGGTGAGAGTGGAGGTAGGGGACAACTCTTTGTCCATGATCCCACCTGCACTTCTCTGGGAATGGCTTTAAATCGTGGAAACAGGAGCTAGAGAAGTACAGTGGGTAGGGCACTTGCCTTGCACCCAGCTGACCTGGCTTTAATCCACAGCATTCCATGTGGTCCAGGAGTGATTCCTGAGTGCAGAGCCAAGTGTAGTCCCTGAGCATCACAGGGTGTGGCTCAAAAACAAAACAAACAAAAATGTAATGGAGATAGGGGGCCCCAAAATTAGTACAGCAAGTACCACTTCTTAGTAGTGGTACTTAGTAGTAAGTGAAAGATAAGTAGTGATCCCTGTGTATAGAGCCAGGGGTAAGCCCTAAGCTCTGCTGGGTGTGGCCCCAAATCAAAAACAAATAAATCACTAGTGAAAACAAAAGGGTCAATGTTATCAATAGATATGGCTACTGACCCTGGGTGATAACATTCTGACATGATTTCCCCATTTCCCCTCTGCACTTGGCATCACCCCTACTCTAATCAATATTAAGATCTTCAGTGGCTATTTCCTGACCATCAAGAATTTTTTTTTTTGTTGGGTTACTCCTGGTTTTGAGAGTCTCTTTCCCGAGCACCTGTCTGTCTTCCCCGGGGCCCCTCGTAGGGGATGGGCTTCAGCTTCCCTCCCCACCTCGAGCAGAGATCCCGCTGCCGAAGACCTCCAGAGCCTAGCCACAGCCATGCTCAATGCCCCTTTCCATACATTCAGACGAGCCTCATGCATGAAAGTACTGGCAGAGGAACCCAGGTGCGTGGGACCCAGGGCTGAGACCTCCAAGCCTGCTCGGATCAGGACTGGGCCTCTTCCGCCCAGATTTCCCATTTTCCAGTAGCTAAGAGGTCACACCCAGGGACTGCCCCCAGCACCGTGTAATCCCACCAACTGCCAACATCCAGAGACTTAAAACCAAGCTCCCGGAAGCAAATTATAGACAAATTATAGACATCTTATAGCCTACTTCTCCCTCTGGGAGAACCTAGCAAGTTACTGAGAGAGTTTCCTGCCCACATGGGAGAGCCTTGAAAACTCACATGGTGTATTCACAGGCCAAAATCAGTAACAATGCTGGCTCTCATTCCCCTGACCCTGAAAGAGCCTCCAATGCGGCATCGTTGGGAAGAGTAAAGAGAGGCTTCTAAAATCTCAGGGCTTAGACAAATGGAGACATTACTGAGACCGCTCGAAAAATTCAATGATCAACAGGATGATGATGATGATGATGATGATGACGACAACAACTCCTGGCTCTGCACTCAGGAATCACTCCTGGCAGTGCTGGGGGACCACATGGGATGCCAGGGATGGAACCTGGGTCAGCCGTATGCAAGGCAAATGCCCTACCCACTGTACTATCACTCTGGCCCCCCATCAAGAAATTTCAACTGCATTTCCTCCCTCCATCATGCTGCTATTGCTTTGGGGGAACACCCCTAAATTAGAACATCTTTCTGTCCTTAACATTTGAAGAACAGAACTTCGAATCAAACAAGGTTGTTTTTCTAGGCTAGTGTGGGCTGGGCTAGAGCGATAGCACCGTGGGTTAGCCTTCCATGTGGCCGACCTAGTTTTGATTCCTCCATCCCTCTCAGAGAGCCCAGCAAGCTACCGAGAGTATCCCACCCGCACGGCAGAACCTGGCAAGCTACCCATGGCATATTCGATATGCCAAAAACATTAACAACAAGTCTCACAATGGAAACGTTTCTGATGATGCCTCTTCAAGCAAATCAATGAGCAACAGGATGACAGTGATACAGTGATGCGGTGTGGGCTAGCAAGAAGTCTTCCTCTGCAGAAGCCTCTGTGCTAATGTGTTTCTCCTCTCTTCTGCAGATGATGGGTCTCTCTGGCTGACCTTCATGGGCTGTGAAAAGAACTGTGCTAACGTGAACAACGTCAAATGGAATGTCTTTCTGGTTAATATCCGGTGCTGCCGGAGCCATGACTTGTGCAATGAAGAAATATATATATGATATAGTCTAATCTCTGGGTCACACTGTAGGGCCACAGAGATAGTACAGTAGGTTTAGGTATGCTTTTGCCTGGAATGCAGTTGACATTGGTTCGATCCCTGAAACATACATAGTCCTTTCAGGGCTACGAGGAGTGACCCCTGAGCAAAGGAAAAGGGGTAAACTCTGAGCATTGCTGGGGTGTGTCTCCAAAAGAAAACAAACAAAAAAAACCACATTCCAGAGAGCAAACCCAGAGCCCTGCCTGCTGCATGTGTAAGGTAAAAACCCTCAAGTTTTTCAGCATTGCATTACAAGGATTGTCCATTACAAAGACAATCCATCACAATAAATTGAGTTTATCCTGAGGGACTCGAAGTAGTTCAATATTTAAAATTTCATCAGTATAGTAATCATCTCAGTAGATGCAGAAGGAAAAATACATTTGACAAAATGTTCAGCAAACTGGGAAACAGAAGAAAATCTCCTTAATTATATTAAACACAAAACTATAAAAATATACAGCAAATAAATATAAATATCCAACTTAATAATGAAGAATTGATAGCTCATCCCCCTAGATCAGCAAAATGACAAAGATGTCTACCACTTTTAGCTAGTATTACTCTAGAGACCTTAGTGTAACAAGGCAAAAAGCAGAGCCTGGAAACTAAAAAGGCAAATCACACCACTTTCTATTTGAAAATTTAAAAAAAACTATGAAAAACAAATTTAGGGTTGGCAAAATTACAGGCTGCAATATCACTGTCAAAAAATTCTATTGTGCCTTCCCACATAGAAAAAAAATTAATTAAAAAATAAAGTAAAAAATTCTATTGTCTTTTTCTATGATTTATTTAAAAAATTTATAATACTTAAAGTCTTCATCTAATAATTTCATTATCTTGATCTGCAACAGCTCTACTTCTATCCAACAATTTTTCTCTAGAAAAAGAGTCACATTCTCTCGTTTCTTTGTTTGTCACATAAATGTTATTATATTCCTAGAATGTTAGATATGTTTCAAAGTGAGTATACACATTCTTTGTTCAAGCAGTAAAGTTGACCAGCTTGGGCCAGAGGCATAGTACAGAGAGGAGGGCGCTTGCCTTGCATGCAGCTGATCTGGGTTAGATCCCTGTCATCCCATATGATACCCGGAGATATAATGCCAGGAGAAATTCCTTCATGCAGAGCCAGGAGTAATGCCTGAGCATCACAGTGTGGCCCCCAAACAAACAAACCAACAAACAAAAAAGTTGACAAGCTCATTCCAAGATGGGTGTGACAACGGCTCCCTGTGACAAGGGGATGGCTCAGCACTTGCTTTGCATGTGTGAGGCCCTGGGTTTGATCCCTGATAGAGAAAAAGAAGGATTTCTAGAATAAGAAAGCCTTGCTGAGACTACTGGTGCTATTTGTCACTTGACATGTGGTCTTGGGAAGATATTGAACATCACCAAATTCCAATATGCTTCTCTGTGGAGTTGAGTAACAATATCATCTCTGTTATAATAATAATAACTTTAAAGAAGATTTGGGGCTGGAGCAATATCACAGTGGGTAGGGCGTTTGCCTTGCACACGGCCAACCCGAGTTTGATTCCCAGCATCCCACACGTTCCCCCGAGCACTGCCAAGAGTTATTCCTGAGTGCAGAGCCAGGACTTAACCACTGTGCATTGCCGAGTGTGACCCAAAAAGAAAAACAAAATGTTAAAAGATTATATGAGAGAAAAATGAAACGAATTAAAAGCAAACCTCATCATTTGTTAATTTACCATTCTGTGCTGCTGTGGGTGGAGAGAATGATCTTGAAGTCCCAGAAGAAACTAGTGACCTCAGTTTAGTTTCCCCTTAGGCATGAAACGTAGGACGAAGAAAGAGGTTTCCTCCCTGAAGACTAGAGACCTCTGCTTGTAGTCCCCAAGCTTCACTTCCTGTAAAGGGACTTTGGGTCACCATGGACAAACATCTCTTGTTCATCTTCTCCTACTTTTGCTTCATTGTGGGTGAGTCTTGAAAAGTGGGCTTTGAAAAGTGAGTCTGAAAAGTGGGCTTTGGAGGTAGGATGTTGGAGCCCAGCAAGTACCGAGGGAGAGGGAAGGGAGACCAGTCTCAGAAAGTTCCCTCTGAGTCAGGGAGATGGCTCACAGGGCTGGAGCACATTGGAGGTTCTGGATCCTTCCCCAATGATGCATGGTCCCTCGCAGGTAGAAAGAGAGAGAGAGAGACAGAGAGACAGAGAGACAGAGAGACAGAGACAGACAGAGACAGAGAAAGAGACAGAGAAAGAGATAGAGACTGAGATACAGAGATAATACAAAGGCAGAGAGACAGAGAAAGAAACAGACAGAGAGACAGAGAGAGATATGACAAGAGCAGGCAGACACTAGCCTTCATGCGGCCAATCTTCAATCTCTGTCACCACATACAATCCCCTAAGCCCCACCAGGAATGATCCCGAGTGTAGAGGCAGGAGTAAGCATGAGGACTGCTGGGTGCAGCCCGAAAACAAAACAGAACAAAATTTTAAAAACTGAAGGACAGAAAAAAGAAAGATCATTCAATGCTCTCTATTCCTTCACTGACAACTTTCCAGTGTTCTGCCCTAGCTTTGCAATGTTCTGGCACTTTGCACCAGGACCTCATGGCTGCTTCCAAACTGTACCCCTCTCATGCCCCATAACTCAAACCCTGATCTTTGTCTGGGTCCTACATGTCCCTTAACTTATCTGTACTGTACTTTCTGTGAGAGCTGATACATCTATTATGAATAATTTTGTAGCTTGTTGTTGTATTAATATTGTTATCCCTTATATTGTTATATAAACAACTTCTCTCTTTACAGGAACTCTTCTTTAAAACAAGTGATTGTAGGAGAGGAAATATTGGATGGTTTGGAATCAGATTTTTTTTCTATTTTAGAATAGATTGTCACTGTTTAAATTCTATATCTGTCTGAGGTTGCTCATTTGAAAAACAGGATTTTTGAGAACTAAACCAGACACAAAGTGAGAAAGCAGGTCTCCAACAAGATGCTCAGTAAATGCTATTTTCCTTTCTCACATCGGGAGAAGGGTTGGTCTGTTTTCCAATGAAACCTATATTTGGATGAGCTTATCCCTCCGAACTAGGGACAGCGCCACTATGCTCCAATTCACGAGACTGTCACTTACATTTTCCTTGAAGTTCATGGTAACAGAGCACATCAGCAGTAAGATCAAAGCAGCAAGTATTAGAATTTCCTTCCTTGTAATTCTCGCCTGGGTTAAATATTTGAAAGTGGCACTCTGTTGCCACAATCCTACCTGAGGTACCACTGAGTAGCCAGGCAAGCATTAGCAGACCTATTTAAATTTATTTATCTATTCTTTTTTTTTGTTTATTGGGCTACACCGGCTGTGCTCAGGGGTTGGGGGGACTATGTAGGGTACTGAGGATCAAACCTGGATTGTATGTATTTAAGGCAAGTACCATTTTTTTTTAATTGAATCACCGTGAGATACAGTTACAAAGCTTTCATGTTTAAGTTTTAGCCATACAATAATCGAACACCCATCCTTCCACCAGTGCGTATTTTCCACCACCAATGTCCCCAATATCACCCCCATCCTATCCTGCTCCCTGCCTCTATGGCAGAAAATCTCCCCCATACCCTCTCTCTCCTTTTGAGCATTATGGTTTGCAACATAGATATTGCAAGGCTATCACATTTGGTCCTTTATCTATTTTCGGCACACATCTCCCATCCCGAACTATCCCTCCAACCATCATTGACTTAATGATCCCTTCACTATTCCAGCTGCCTTCTCCCCCATGAGACAGGCTACCAACGATGAAGCAATATTCCTGGCCCTTGTGTCTACTGTCGTTGGGTGTCAGTCTCATATTATGTTATTTTTATATTCCACAAATGAGTGCAGTCACTCTATGTTTGTCCCTCTCTTTCTGACTCATTTCACTTAGCATGATACTCTCCGTGACCACCCACTTATAAGCAAATTTCATGACTTCATCTTTTCTAACAGCTGCATAGTATTCCATTGTGTAGATGTACCAAAATTTCTTGAACCAGTCATCTGTTCTTGGGCACTCAGGTTGTTTCCAGATTCTAGCTATTGTAAACAGTGCTGCAATGAGCATACAGGTGCAGATGTCATTTCTACTGTTTTTTTTGCACCCTCGGGATATATACCAGCAGTGGTATTGCAGAATCATATGGAAGCTCAATTTCTCATATTTTATTTTATTTTATTTTGCTTTTTTGGGCCTCATATTTTAAAGAATGCCCATATTGTTTTTCAGAAAGGCTGGATCCGTTGGCATTCCCACCAACAAAGAGAGTCCCTTTCTCCCCACATCTGAGCCAACACTGGTTGTTCTTGTTCTTTTTGATGTGAAGGCAAGCACTTTATGCTCTGTACTATCGCTCCAGCCCCAACCATTATTTTAGGAGGAAAACTAACATTATGAATGCCAAATGTTTGCTTAAAATGCCTCAGATTCAGAAGGCTGAAGTTGGGAGCAGGATTCTCTCATCTCTCAGTGGCAGTTCTCTATGATGTGCAGATGGCGAGAACTTTGGCACTTTACTGCCCCACCACCTACTCTCCATTCCTTCTGTGCTCTGGATAGTTCCAGCTCCTTCTGTGACCTACTGAGACTGACCCAGCCTCATCTTGCTTCTGTGTTCTCCAGCAGTGACCCCAATCAGATGCGTAACATGTCACTTTCAGACCCAAGCAGACCACTGTCGGAGAGACTTTGAAATTTGCACTACTAAGAGGAATGAGAAGTGTTTGACTTTAAGAATCTCCCAAGGTGAGTTTCATCTCGGTGGGGAGGCACAAGATGAGGCTCCAAAAAGTCTAAGGAGAAGACTAGAGTCATTTCATGTGTTAGCCTAAGGAAAGGTACCAAGTGCACTGCCTGTTCTGTAGCGTGGTCTCTGCACATGCAGACAGAAGAGATCGGGGAAATGAGACAAGAGACAGGAAGAAAAGATTCTGTAGCATCGTGACCTCTTCACTGTGCTGAGGCATTTTGCACTTTCAGTGACCGTGGTCTATCGCATTCCTAAATCATTACCACATTTGCCTGACTTTTATTACACGGTCAGAACTGTTCGTTCTGACTGTCACTTGGTGTTGGTGTTTATCTCTTCTGTATTTAATTTATGAGTAAATCTTGATCAGAGTTCTGTATGTGTAACTACTCATAGTACAAATAAGATTTGGTGCTGTTTGTGAGTTTAGGCAGCTACTGGGGGTCTGGAATTGTATCCCTCTATGGTGAAGGGGCCACAACTATATTCCCAAGAAAATGAACCAAATGTATGTGATCTTTAGAGACAGTTTAGAAGAGAGGTGCTAATCTCCGAGCGGACAAAGAGGAAGCAGTTAAGCAGAGACCTTAGAAAGATGGTGGCAGCCACTTCACCTGGCCTGGGTTCTTGTGGAACCAAGGAAGATCCATCCTGACTTTCAATTACATTTTTAGGGACAGAACTGGGGCTAGGATTGACTTTTCTTGAGACAACTTAGGTCATTGACTCCTTTTTTGCTATTTTTGAGGGTGGGTGGCCCATACCTGGCAGTGCTCAGGACTTACTCTGCTCTGCTTTTAGGGATCACTCCTGGTGGGGCTCAGGTGCCAGGGATCAAACCCTGGTTGTCCATGTGCAACGGAAGTGTACTGCCTGCTGTACTAGCACTGACCCCAACTGGCTTATTTTCATGGGCCAGTAGTGCAGTGGTAGAGTACTTAGCTTGCATGTTTTTAAAATTTTTTTTTATTTTTTATTGAATCACCATGAAAAAAGTTACAAAGTTTTCAGGTTGAAATCTCAGTTATACAATGATCAAACACCCAACCCTTCACCAATGCACATGTTCCACCACCAAGAACCCCAGTATACCTCCCACCCACCCACCACTGATGATTTTCACTTTAATCTCTCTTTACTTTGATTACATTCAATATTTCAACAGAAAACTTGCTATTATTATTTGGAATTTCCCCCCAATAGTCAGACCTGCTGAAAAGGCATCATTTGGTTATATGTTTTCCATTGCTGAGAATGAAGAGCATATGAGGTGGGTTTTGGGTTTCTGGTATTTTAGTAATTAAGTCCAGAAAATTTCCACCAGAAGTTGCATCACTGCAAGCTCGTACCTCTATTTAGTGGGCTCTAAAAGATGGTGGTCACCACACCGCTGCTGCCCCTGCCACTGAAAGGAAAGGCCGAGAGAGTAAAACCTTTCCCCTAACAGGGTGGCATGGGGCCATAGCTTAGTTCACAGTCTAGAGGCATTTCTGCAAGAAGCCACTGGGTGCCGAAAGTAGTTAGTGGGCCTCCGGGATCATGGTTGCTCAGGAACGAAGGAGCCGTTCATGTGGGACCCCTCAGGGTCTCATCTGGGCAGAAATTTGTGCCAGTACCGGCCCAATCCCGAGATCTCCCGCAAGCCCCGCCACTGCAAATTAGCTTGCATGTTTGAGGCTCTGTGTTCAACCCCCACCACCACAAACAAAAAAGTGAATGAATCAATGAACACCAACTGGCTTATTTTCTATGATTCTTTCTTATTACAGGTGGCACCCTGCTGCTAAGCTACATGGTATGTCAGAAATTCTGCAAAAACTTGTCCTATAACTTCAAGAACAGGACTTATGTTCATAAATGCTGCAACAAAGATTACTGTAACTACCCATTCTAAACAACTGCGCTCCTGAGATCCAGCGCTGGCATGTTACCCCCTCACACACTGCTGGCCCTTGCCAGCCTACTCTTTCCGTCCTCTTCGTGCTTACCTGGTTTCTCTTTAACGCAGTGTCATTTTTTTGCTCGTCCCTCCAGTTTGGTTTCTACCTTAGCCAGAACTCCCTGAAAAACTGATTTCTTCCATTCTAGGGACTGGTATTTCCCTACTCCAAGAGCCTTGGCCCCAGATTCTCAGTTCACAACTTTGAGTACAACTCAATCTAGTATAAACAAGATGGTTGTGGGACCTTATAATTAACTCAGATGGTTGAAGTGAACTAGAAGTCTGTCAACTGAAAACTGACAATTAAAAGTTAATTAAAAAAATTTCCCCCTTTCTTTTCCTTTATTGTTTCTGTTTCTGTGATGTCTGGGAGTAGGGCATACTAGCTGCTGTCCTAGCACACTTGGGTCTGGATTGCAGTGCTCACACATGCCTGATTGTGCTGTGCCCAGACAGCGGGGCTTGGGGTCCACTCAGGCATGGGGATCAAATTCTTGGCCTCACCGGCTTCACATTTACAAGACAAACATTCTATCTCTGAATCTCCCCCAACTCCCAACTCACAGATATACAATTTTACCTAAAACCTTCACTCACTGTTACGAAAAACATTCAGAGTTACCCCCAATGGAAGGTGGATACTTGTAATTTTTCCTCTGTGGACAAAATGTACTTCAGACCAGTCATGATTTTCTTGGCTTTTTTTTCTTTTTTCGCTTTTTGGGTCATACCCGGCGATACTCAAGGGTTACTCCTGGATTTTCACTCAGGAATCACTACTGGCAATGCTCAGGGGACCATATGGGATGCTGGGAATCAAACCCAGGTCGGCTGCATGCAGGGCAAAAATGCCCTACCCTCTGTGCTATCACTCCAGCCCCAGAACAATATAAACTTTTCACTCAGTATTTCAATTAAGTTTTAGCTTCCATTGATGATATTCTGAGTTTTCACTGTGGAATATAAACCCTTATCCTGGTGCCTCACTCTCCATCTAAAAGATTGGGCTGAAATATTGGGGAGCTAAGTGCTGGGCTAACCTTGTTTAGTGCTAATATCTGAACCTACGTTCTAGACTAAGCCAGAGGCTTTTAATATACCTCCACCAAGAGCTTAGTGTGACACACACACACACACACACACACACACACACACGGTTGTGACCTGGGGGCCACCTCTCCCTCCCACACACACAGCAGATGTACCAACCAACCTGTTCTTTCCTCTCCATCTGAGTGCCCACAACTCAGTTCCTAGACTCAGGACTCAGAAGTCCCTCCATGACTTCTCAGATCCTGCACTTTCTCCCTCCCACCCTGTCTCCTCACCAGCTCTTTCCTGTCTGGGGTGCTTTCTCCTGATGGGTAGAGCTTGGGGCTAGGGGTGGGAGGACATGCTGTCCTGCCCTGTGCTACGCCATCCTGCCCAGAGGCACAACCTGTTCCCATCCCTGCTCTGCACAGAAGGAGGAAAAGGAACTGCACTGAGCTCAATGAAGCACTTGTGGTCACCTCAAGCTGGTGTGCAGAGCCACTCAGGGAGACACTGAGAGCATGGGATGCAGGGAACAGGGAATAAAGAACAAAACACAAGGAAGTCACCTCCATTCAGCAGTACCCTCTTTAACTCTTCTGCCAAGCTCAAGCAGGCACTCCTCCGGGCCTGCTCAGCTTCAGCCCTGACCAGGGGATGCTCTGGGCCCCAGGAGAGAGAGAGAGAGAGAGAGAGAGAGAGAGAGAAACGGAGGGAGGGAGGGAGGGAGGGAGGGAGGGAGGGAGGGAGGAAAGGAGGGAGGGAGGGAGGGAGGGAAGGAGAGAGAGATCAGGACTTGCTCTCTTCATTTCAGGGCTCTGGGAGAGCCCTCTGAGAGAGGGATGTCTGGAGTCCACACAGGTGTCTTCTTCACTACATCTAACCGCCTTACTCCCAGGAAGCAGGGGAATGGGGTCTGATCTCACACCCTGACTCCTTCTGACAGTTTGGATCATACCAGGCGATGCTCAGGGGTTACTCCTGGGTCTGCACTCAGGAATCACTCCTGGCGATGCTGGGAGGATTACATGCTGGGGATAGAACCCAGGTTAGCCGAGTGCAAAGCAAGCATCTTATTCACTGGACTGTCTCTCTGGCACCTTTTGCAAGGTTTTAAATCTGATTCTCTGAAACTTTCTCCACATCTTTATATCTATAGGGAAAGAAACCTATACTGGAAAAAACATCACCCCAATTTTAAAGCTGGGTAATATATTAAAGACCTTGGTCCCAGAAATTGGGAAGGGCTTCAAAGTGACTGCTCCACAGTCATAATTAATATAAAGCCCTAGGTGGGGCAGAGAAGAGCTCTAGATGCTTCTCAAATCTTTGGCTAAAGAATTAAGGACTATTTGGTTCATCCTGGTACTTGGCTGCCAAATCTGTTCATGGCATGTAACTGGACTTAGACCTCCACATATGATTTGAGATGATCCCTTAATTTTTTGGGTTTTTTGGGGGGCTACACCCACACCCAGTTATGTTCAGAGGTTATTCCTGGTTCTAGGCTCAAAAATTACTCATTACAGTGCTTGAGGACCATATGGGATGTCAGGAATAGAACCCTGGTCAGCCTTTTTCAAGGCAAGCGTCCTACCTGCTGTATTGTCTATACAGCCCTTCCCCTAAAATAATGTGAGCAATATAGACAGAGACTGGAACTAAAGCATACAGATTTTTTAGGAGAGTGAGGACAAATGATTCTTGGGGTTTGAAGTGATGGGGAAAGGAAAGCTGCTGTTCCAGGCCTATGAGAAAATTCTGAATGGCTCCAACAATGGGAAGATGAAAACTGGCCAGAAGGAGTGGATTATCTTTCTGTCCTCTGTTCATCCTGTCTCCATTAAGCCCCAGTTGTGAATTACTCAAAAAGGATTCTGTTTTCAAACACATAAAAAGAAGATACCAGATACTCAGGCAGAAACTTGATTCGTTTATTTTAAGTATTTCATCAGGCATAGTACACAAGGGACAGGTTTGCGGTACTCCAGGAACTGCAGTGAGCCTCACAAGAGGGAAAAGACATGGGTGGATTTGTCTCCTGGGGAGTTTGCTGCCTGGACCACAGGGATGCTATTCAACCAGGGCTGCTTAGTTTCTCTGCCTATTTGCTTCATTGGAACTCCCTGCTTCTCTCCCCATCATGCTCACCTTTCTGCTCTCTGGTTACTTACAAATGCACCCCCTATATGAAACTTGGAGAGGTGAACACCACCACATGGCACTGTATACACACTATGGCCTTCAACTACCATGCCATTCACTTTCTTGTTAACACCTGCCCTTTTCTCTTAGGAAAAGAAACCGATGGACCTGTAGCTCTTCATTCTCAACACAATCACTTAGATCGATCAGATCCTGCTATAATAATCCAAGCCAATTTCATGGACACCAAATTGTCTCATCCAACCTTAGTTTTTACAAATGGAAATGCTCTTAATTCCCCATCCACTACCTTGAGCTTTCATTCCAATGCCCATCCTACCCACTTCGCATTAAAATTTTTTTTTCTGGCCTGAGATTCCCCAAAGATCTCTACTAGAGTAAGATGGAATTCATATTACCAGCAAATTGGAAAGCTGGGGTTAGTACTCTTCTACCTTCAGAATCCATGAGAAAATGGGAGTATGAGGAGGTATCAGAGTTAATCCATATAAGTAGACCCCCCCCAACCAGATAAGTGAGTATATAGATTAGATGTATATAGAATTCTCATAGTAGGTTAGAATTATTTTGGCCCATGTCTTTGTTTTTCCACAGGGAAGGTGACAGATAACCAGTTCTAAGCCCCACCTTATTCATGGCAACCCCAACATAAGGAAGTCAACCTCCTACTAGAGGTGAGCAAAGGGATTTCCAAAATTTCCAAAACAGGCTAATTTTCTCATCAATGACACTCAGCTACTCTCTATTTTTTTTCTCCTTGTGACTGCTGCTCTTTTCATGAGTGGCATGCTTGCTCACTCTTACTGTGGGTTAGAAGAGAAGGGTGGATACAGGTTTGGGGAAGAGTTGGAGAATGAGCCCAAATCCAAGAAAGATGGTGAGTTAGACTCCACCAGGAAGGTTGCAATAGCTTTCATGATTGCAACAGATGAGTTCTGTCCTCTGGTTAAAATTCAAAAAGTTGATGTTCTCACACTGTGTCATACATGACAATTTTGAAAAATGATACATACTCCGACCTAAGGAGCAAAAGAGAGGGAATTCCATTATAATTTCTCTATTCTCCACCGTAATCCAACCAAGAGCTTCTCTTCAGATCCCCACTAACCATTTGTTAGGTCCAAATTAATTTTTATAAGAGTTAATTACCAACCCTGAGAATGGAGTTTATTCTCTGGCCATAAAAGGACATGACCTTTCCTTCATCCAGTATTGTCTGGAGGAAAAGACCATCTTTGTCATCGCCTCAATATGCCACCCCATCCTCACCCATCCCACCCGCCCAAGGGAAGTGGGTGGTTGCTTTCCACTCACTCTGTTCTCCCACACTACCTTTTTTAGTAAGCGTGTAAACGTTCTCAACAGCGCAAAACTGCTTGTACTTCAGCTCACAGAACTTCATGCCGCTATAGCATGCCCCAAGATGGTATATGTCACATTCAAAACACATTATGGGATGCATTTCTGATAGAAATAGAAAAAGGCATTTCAAGGATGCATTCTGGAGAAGGTTTGGGCTGGGGCTTCCCGGCTGGGTTAACTACTGTCTTGGTGGTTTCTAACTTTTCCTGAGTCATTAGCTTCTCTGATAAAATTAGGAAAAACTAACTTGTATAGACATAAATCAAAGGTTGTATACAACTTCAAATAATCAGGATTCCTATAAAATTTATCCCTGGGCCCCTTATGAATGACTTTTTCCAGCAGCAGGGACAAGAGAGCAAACAAAAGGGATTTTTTTTGCCTCCATACTTCAGAAAATAAGTAGACTTGGTCTGGAAGGAAAGAAAACTCATAGAATTTCATGGCAGTAATGGATTACTGCCCTCTCTAAAGGGGAGATTTATACTTAGACAAGTTGTGTTAACCGAAGAATGCCATGGTCATACCTTTCAGATGTGTAAGAAATCCACCTGTCAAGAGAAGAAAAGTCCTCCTTGTCATCATTACACTTTTATGTGATAAAAGCCTCAAGCAAATTCTGGAACATTTCCCCTCTGCCAGCATCTGTTCATCTGAACCAATAATCAGCTACCCTACTGTTTCCAGTCAAGACTTACCTTTACTTGTGCAGATCAGAAATATTATATGCAGCAGAAATAAAATAGACATCCTGGGACATGCAGGGTTCACAGGGTCCTGTGAATGGCACCTCTCCTCCTACAGCCTGACCTGGACTATTCAAGCATAAGGCCATGAAAGTTCAGGATGAAGAGGCTCTCAGTGTTCTCAGATCCAAGCCACTGATTGGAGTCTTACTTCCCTTGAGGTATTTATCTAAAAGTTCTCTTTACTGATGAGTCAAGCTTTCACTAGATCCTTCACTTCCCTCTCTCATCCTTTTTTCCCTCCCCTCTTCTCTTCTCTTTACCTCCCCTTCCCCATTTCCTACACTTCTCTCTTTCCTCCCCTCCATTCCCTTCCCAGTCTTCCCCTTTCTTCTCTTTTCCCTTCCCTTTCTTTTCCCTCCCCACCTCTCCTTCCCCTCCCCTCTACTCACTCACTTCCTCTCCTCTCCTGTGCTCTCCTCTCCTCTCCCCTCCCCTCCTCTCTGTTGGATAGCTAATCAAGTAGTCAGATTTCTCTTCCACACATTAGTTTCACTTTGTTTTTTTAAGAAAGATTTGAGGGGCTGGAGCAATAGCACAGCGGGTAGGGTGTTTGCCTTGCACGCGATCGACTGGGGTTCGATTCCCAGCATCCCATATGGTCCCCCGAGCACTGCCAGGAGTAATTCCTGAGTGTATGAGCCAGGAGTACCCCTGTGCAGCACTGGGTGTGACCCCCCAAAAAAAGCAAAAAAAATTAAGGAAGAAAAGAAAGAAAGAAAGAAAGAAAGAAAGAAAGAAAGAAAGAAAGAAAGAAAGAAAGAAAGAAAGAAAGAAAGAAAGAAAGAAAGAAAGAAAGAAAGAAAGAAAGAAAGAAAGAAAGAAAGAAAGAAAGAAAGAAAGAAAGAAAGAAAGAATACTATAGTTCCTCTTGGCTGTCTTCATAATTTAGTCACTGTCCTCAGTATAATCTCAAATTTGTTATTGTCTCACATAGATGGAAGCACCAGGAACTAGGCTCAGTTTAGTCTGAAATTGGGGGAAACATTTGTGTACCCCTTCTGAGATGGAGGAAAGGGAAGCTTCAGTTTATGGGGCTCTGATCAGGCTTTTTAGGAGATGGGATGATGAACGGGATTTGATGAGTAACCAAGAATTAGCAAAGAGTAGAACAAACTCCTTAAGAACAGCAATCATCACAGTACACAGGATCTAACAACCTAACACACTGCAGTGGAAGCGGGTGGCCTGGTTGTTGAGACTGGTGAGGACAAGAGTGAGCAAGAAACTCAGCACAGAGTGACATCTTGTTCAAAGTGATGGTGTCTTAGAAAGGGGTTCAAGTAGACAGTGCGTGGGTCTTGATGTTGAGATGACTTGGCCTGGGTCATATAGAATTACATTTCATGCCACCATTGGGAAATTGAAACATGTCAAGGGGAACACTTCCCTTCAGAGTTGGGAAGGACACTAAAGAATCCACTCCTCTGTGCCTAGAAAATCCTAGAAAAGTCATTCCCCTTTATTCTAAACTTAACTTTATTTCCCACACACACGGTTCAACCATGGCCCAATTACGTGCCAGACATGTAATATTGAGAGAGTTACTGTTTCTGAGAATGATTTTTTTAATATTCAAAGGATTAGATTCAAAATGTTACAGATTTTTTTTTCTTTTTGGGTAACACCAGCGATGCACAGAGGTTACTCCTGGCTCATGCACTCAGGAATTACTCCTGGCAGTGCTCAGGGGACCATATGGGATGCTGGGAATCGAACCCAGGTCGATTGCGTGCAAGGCAAACGCCCTACCCGCTGTGCTATTGCTTCAGCCCCTACAATCAGATTTTGAACAATGTGGGTTTTGGGATGCCAACCCTGAACAGTTGGAAATCTGCATATGTTTCTGACTCCCTCCATATAGACAGACTTCCTCCTGTGCTGTTGTAAATCTGTCTACTAATTGTTAATGATTGGAAGCCTTAGCAAAAGTATAAGTAGTCAACTAAAACCTACTTTATTTGTTGCATGTTTCACCTATTTTCACAAAAAATGAAAATGTTTTTTAATCTCATGATTAAGAAAATCATGAGAGATGAAAGCTCATTTAGGAGCCAGAGTGATAGTACAACGGGTAAGACTTGCACATGGCCAGCCCAGATTTGTTCCCCAGCATCCCATGTGGTCCGTGAGCCTGCCAGGAGTGATCCCTGAACTCAGAGCCAAGAGTAAGCCCTGAGCACTACCAGGTGTGACCAAAAATCAAAACTAAAAGAGAGAAAAGGTATATTTATAGTGCTGTACTGTATTTAGTGATATTGTAAGTTTATGTTGTTTGAAAAATCTTTACATATAAGTAGAATGCACAGTTCAGACTGATGGTGTATAGTCCACTGAATTAAAGTTTGTGAGAGGAAGAAGTTCTTGGATAGACTTGGCTTTGGGTATTGGAAAGGTGGGAAGATTAATAACAGTGCTTTCTCAAATGGAATTTGAAAATAGAAAGCCGGGTTCAGAAGAAAGTTTCTAATTTGCCTTGAGTTCATGAACTGCAAGGAATTAGTTGAGCTCTGTTTTACTGAGAAGGAAATGATGTGCCATTCTCTTAGCTGAAGGAATGGTCTATATACCCAAACCTCAATTGCATATTTCTACCTCAGACCTCTATTCTGAGTTCCAGACTCACATTGACAAGTACTGCCTACACTAGGATTTACACTACAAGATGTACTTGCGATTGAGTTTTTTCTCTCCCCAGAACCCATCAACACGACTCAAGAGTTGTGAATTGCAGTATGTATCCTGGGAAGGTTGTTGTGCTTGTCAAGTCAAAACCCACCTGCCTGTACTGCAAGAGGACCCAGGAGCTTGTGAGCCAGCCACCCTTCAAATGCATTTCTGGAATTTGTTGATACCATGCATGATCACCAATGACATTTTGATTTAAGACTAATTGTAACAGCTCACTGAAACCAGGACAGTCCTATGGTTTTTACGTGAGAACTAGTGCACTGGTGTCTACACTGACTTGATAAACATACATCAGAGCAGCTGAAGCAGATCAAAGCCCTGCAGTAATGGCAGAGCAATGTCCAAAGATGTCCTCTTGAGAACCGAAGCACATTTCCAGTGCTCAACACATTTCTGGTGGATGAATTTGGGACTGCCTTAGCCATCAATAGCAGTTACTTAAAATTATGAAATATGTTAACTAATCAAGGCATAATTTTGGGAGCACAATCAGTCTTTTCTTCTTCGGCCTCAGTATTAAAAGAAAACCCACTTACCACAAACTCCAGATCCAAGAAGACTGATGGGTATCTCAGTTTTTTTCTGAACTGGCCTTGGGGGTTCAACCATATATATCATGACCCAAAAGATGTTCTTTCTTTTTGGCACATGTCTCTTATGTTTGCCATGTTCTGGACTCCTCTACCTTGAAACCAGGGTTTTGCAACCAAGTTTATTTCGAGTTTCTTCTCTAACATGAAACTATAGCTGTTTGCAATTATTTTGTTCAGTTTGACTTTATGGAACTGCATGGAGATCTATGGGTATTCGAAAGGTGCTTTTTCGAACTAACCAAAGAGATAACCAAACCAAACCCACCCTATCTTAACAAGCACTGCTTTGAATTAGCATGCTAAACCTTGGCCACTCATGAATCTCAAAAGAAACATTGTGAAGGATATGAAGGATATGAAGGCAAAGCTTGAGAAACTAAACATGAATAGTTTGTCATAGTTAGTCTTCACGTGGTGCCACAAGTATTAGAGATAGATACAAGTGTAGATGCTAGGATTATATGGCCACACTTCGCTATGTGAGATTATGATTCTGAGTGAGTGTTGTCTACTTAAATTATTCATAAAAGTTAAACAAAAAGTAAATTACCACCCTTGAAAATATGTAGCCTCTCCCTACAAGAATGTCTGAGGAGCCAAATGTGAAAAAACTGTCTCATATGCTTTTCTCTTTTCTCAAAACCCCTCAAGCTTCCCAAAATTTAAGAATTCCTTATAAGGAAGTTTGGCGGTTTTAGAATTCCAAGATTAAGGTAAGTTTCTTCTACATTATCTAGTATGAATGCTTAACATATTGTGTAATAAAGAGCACCCACAAATGACTAGTGGTTTTTGTTCAATTATTTTGTTGTCAAGACCTTAAGAAATGCCATTAGTGTAAAACATATCAATGTAAAGCTTCGTTCCCTATTTTTAGAAACAAACACCTATTATTGTCACTAAAAAGAAATAACTGTCATACTTTTGGGGGTTCACAGATAGCACAATCTCTGACTATCTTAAAGTTATATAATATAATCCACAACATTCATGAAACCTTCCCCTAATAATATTTTATACAACAGTTACCATATAGATATTACATACCCAAATTAATCAATACTGTCACAGCTGACCCATGTGATATTCTGACTTTTCACTGTGGCATATGCACCCTTATCCTGGTGCCTCACCATCACTCTGGAATGTGTGGTCCAGAATTAGGCAGAAAGATTGGGAAGCTAGTATCTGGGTTAATCCCTTTTAATAGAAAATATTTGAATCTACCTTCCAGATTCAGCCTGAAGCTTTGGCTACCTGCTTAGCCTCTCCTGCCAAGAGCTTAGTGTAGGTCACACACACACACACACACATCCTGGTTGTGACCCTGGGGCCACCTCTTCCTCCCACACACACAGCAGATGTACCAACCAACCTGTTCTTCCCTCTCCATCTGAGTGCCCACAACTCAGTTCCTAGCCCTCCATGACTTCTCAGGTGGAGGAGAACCTGCACTTTCTCCCTCCCACCCTGTCTCCTGTGCAATTCTGCCCAGAGGCACAACCTGTTCCCATCCCTGCTCTGTACAGAAGGAGGAAAAGGAACTGCACTGAGATCAATGAAACACTTGTGGTCACCTCAAGCTGGTGTGCAGAGCCACTTAGGGAGACACTGAGAGCATGGGATGCAGGGAACAGGGAATAAAGAATAAGACACAAGGAAGTCACCTCCATTTAGTAGTACCCTCTTGAACTATTCTGCTAACCTCAAGCAAGCACTCCTCTGGGCCTGCTCAGCTTCAGCCCTGACCAGGGGATGCTCTGGGCTGTAGGAGAGGGGGGGGGAGGAGAAGGAGGGAGAGAGAGAGATCAGGACTTGCTTTCTTCAGTTCAGGGCTCTGGGAGAGCCCCCAGACAGGCAGGGTGAGGGAGGGGTGGCTGGAGTCCACACAGATGTCTTATTCACCATATCTAACTGCCTTACTCCCAGGATGCAGGAGAATGGGGTCTGACCTACAGACACACCTCACACTCTGGCTCCTTCTGAAAGTCTAGATCAGCCTTGGAACATTACCCTGCTTGCCTGGGTCTCAGCCCAGAAATCTTTCACCCCCACCTCTGCTCCACACGTACAGCCCCAACCTGACTCCTGCACAGCCTATTTACCCTCCTTCACTCTGCTGCCTGAGATAGGCTTGGAGGAACCTGCTGACCAAATGCATGAAGCCTCCCAGATGAACAGAGAAGCTCCATAGCCATTCAGAAACAAGGCAGAGTTAGAACTGCCCAGGAGGTAAGGGCTCGGGGTGGTCCTGTTCAACATTTTCTTAGTTCGTGGGTCAGGGATGCTGACAGGGGGGAAGAGGAAGGAATTACATTTGTGATCTTGCTCTGAGCCCCACCAGAGAAGTTAGGACCCACAGAAAAGGAGAAGCTACAGGAGATTATGAAAGGACCATTCATGAAAGGACTTGTATGAAGTACAAAGTTTTTCCTGTGACAATGCCCAGATTAACTTTTTTTTTTCTTTTTGGGTTACACCCATCAATGCACAGGGGTTATTCCTGGCTCATGCACTCAGGAATTGCTCCTGGCGGTGCTTGAAGGGACCATATGGGATCCTGGGAATTGAACCCGGGTGGCCACGTGCAAGGCAAGCGCCCTACCCATTGTACTATCACTCCAGTGCCACCCCCCCACCCCAGATTAACCTTTATTTATGCAGAGAACTTCAGGCCAAGAACATTCAGAAGAACTGTATATAACTCCCTGCTAAAAGCCATTTTGGGCTTGCTCTTCCAGACCCTTATTCTCTCCTGGGCATGTATTATTCTCGTTCCCCTCACATCTTTGGAAATAAATTTCTTTGAATAGCAATGATGTTATAAGGCTGGAGAGATAATATAGCAGGTAGGGTGCTTGCGTTGCAAGTGACAGGCCCAGGTTTGATCCCCAGCAACCCATATGGTTTCCTGGATACTGCCAGGAGTAATTCCTGAGTGCATATCCAGGAGTAGCCCCTGAGCATCACTGGGTGTGGCTCCCAACCAAAACAAACAAACGAAAAAGCTAAAAATTAAAAAAAAATCTTGCTTCACTAAAACAAATAAATAAATAAATTTGAGATCTGATATGGATTCCCAGTCACCACTTGTCATTAGTCATCTCCTACCACATTCCTGGGTAGGGTATAAACTCTATCACTGTGTCACTGTCATCCCTTTGCTCATCGATTTGCTTGAGCAGGTGCCAGTGATGTCTCCATTTGTCCCTGTCTTGTTCAGGGTCAGGGGAATGAGGCCCATTATTGTTACTGTTTCTGGCATATGGAATACACCATGGGTAGCTTGCCAGGCTTTGCCGTGCGAGATTCTGCCATACACTCTATGATAGTTGAAAAAAATGAATCTTGCCATTTGCCAGATGGGTGACAATGATCAATTCTGTGTGAGCTCCTGTAACTTCAACACAAAGAATGTGTAATAAAAGAACCAAACACAGCATCTTCAAGGGGCCTCAGTGAGAAAACTCACTGGAGGGCACAACCATTGACTCAGATGTGAAACTGCAGAACACAGAACTGTGTACAGGTTCAGAGCTGAAGTGTACTTCACCTGGCTGTGGGCAGGGGAGAAGCAGAGAATAAAAGTGAAAAGGGAACAGCGGGCTGGTACTGGACATCAGCTACTGATAGAAGGTGGGAGGGTGCTGAATGTAATGATTTTACAGAGTTTATGCTTTTTTTTCTTTTTCTTTTTTTTTTCAGAGTTTATGCTTTTTAATGGCAGCCACCGGACCAAATACAGGCTAGGGTCTCTGACCTGAACATAGCACTCCTAGTACAGCTGGGAGCCATGCCTAGATGAGATGAGAGTCACCCATGAACATTGCAGAACTTAGCACTGTAGAATAAGGTGTAACCTCAGACAGCTTTGTCGTACCTGGTCATCACAGTTGTGTGAATGCAGCTGCAGCCATCAGAACTAAAAGAAACATCCTCAACATGGGTGCATTAGATGTCAGTCTCTAAGACACTGCTTGCAAAAGTTCCATAGAGACTCAGTTTTTTTTTCTTTTTTTGGGTCACACCCTGCGATGCTCAGGGGTTACTCCTGGCTTTGCACTCAGGAATTACTCCTGGCGGTGCTCGGGGGACCATATGGGATGCTGGGAATCGAACCCGGGTCGGCCGCGTGCAAGGCAAACGGCCTACCCGCTGTGCTATTGCTCCAGCCCCGAGACTCAGTTTTGTGCTTGCACTCACTGGTCAAAAAGAGAGTAAAACTGGCAGTATTCTGCACAGTGAGAGGACAGTTGTCATTCCTGTCACAGCTGGGAACATATTTACACTTGCCTTATGTGCAGCTGATTCAGTTTGATCCCAGGCACCACATCTGGTCCTCCAAGCCCCACCATGAGTGATGCCTATACTCAGAGCTGGGAGTATGCCCTGAGCACAGCTGACTGTGACCCCAAAACAAAAGCAAACAAAGTTTTTGTAACTATTTAAAAACACAGTTAAAATTAAGACAGTCTAATGTGTGGAAGAAAATTTCCTATACCACATATCTGACCATTGGCTAATATTCAAGATACATAAGGCACTCACAAAATTTATTACCCAAAAACAATAAAAATCTATCAAAAAATGAGAGCAGATCTAACAGACAATTTCCCCCTCTTTTTTTTTTTTGTAAAGGCAGCCTCCCTTCCTCCTTTCACTCTAGTCCCAACAGACAATTCCTTACAGATGACTTACAGATGGCTAAAAGTATGCATCATTACTGATTATCAAGAAAATAAAACATCACTTCAAATTAATGAGAACAGCCAATGTAAAAAAGTCCAGAAACATGGGGCCAGAGAAAGTACAGTGGGAGAGATAGTACAGTTGCTTGCCTTGCACATGACTGACCCAGTTTTGATCTCCAGCACCCAAAAGTTTCAACAGGAGTGGATCCCCTGAGTCCCACTAGGAGTGGATCCCTGAGCACAGAACCAGAAGTAAATCCTGAGTACCACCAGTTTGGGCCCAAAACCAAACAAACAAATAAACAAAGTGGATACTACTCACTATAAGAAAAAATTGCATTTCAGTACAACTGAATTCTCGAGAAAGTAAATTAGAGACAGTGGTGGAGGGATATTGGCACTCTATGAGTTGGTGTTCTACAGTAACACTATGCCAAAGATATTGATTTTATGACTCTTGTAAATCATGCACTGTAGCACTGTTGTCCTGTTGTTCATTGATTTGCTCAAGCGCACACCAATAACGTCTCCATTGTGAGACTTGTTGTTACTGTTTTTGGCATATCGAGTATGCCACGGGTAGCTTGCCAGGCTCTCCAAGAGGGACGAAGGAATCGAGCCTGGGTCGGCCGCGTGCAAGGCAAATGCCCTACCCACAGCGCTATTGCTCCAGTCCGTAAATCATGCAACTTCAGTTAATTTTAAAACCAACATTTTGAAGTTTATAAAAAAGTAAAAATCAACTTTAGGCTCCATATAAGAAAACATACTTAAAAAATTAAAATAAAAATTAAAAAAAATTCAGCAATTTTTTTCTTTTTGGGTCACACCCGGCGATGCACAACGGTCACTCCTGGCTCTGTACTCAGGAATTACCCCTA
This sequence comes from Sorex araneus, assembly GCF_027595985.1. NCBI lineage: Eukaryota > Metazoa > Chordata > Mammalia > Eulipotyphla > Soricidae > Sorex > Sorex araneus. The sequence goes on along the minus strand of NC_073304.1, from coordinate 160,800,195 downwards.
GAGGTGCTCAGGGGACCATATGGGTTACTGGGAATCGAACCCGGGTCAGCTGCGTGCAAGGCAAACTTCCTACCCGCTGTGCTATCACTCCAGCCCCAAAATTCAGTAATTTTGCATGATGAATAAAAAACAAGTGGTATTGGAAAAAAAAGAAAATATATTTAAAATATTTAAATATTAGAGGAATAAAAAAGATTAGACAGTGCTTACTACAATAATAATTAAAAACCTAAGTAGTTCCTATGAAGTTTGCAGTGCAAAGGCATGGGTTTGTTAAAAACTAAGACCTAATGGAGTCAGACAGATAATTCAAAGGGCTTGAGCACATGTTTGCATGGAGGAACCCTGGGTTTGATCCCTGGGATTGCATGGTTCCCTGAGCCCCACTGGATATGGTCCAAAAACCAACACAAAACCCAAGCAAACAAACAAAACTAAGACTTAATACTATGGAATCTTTTTCTTCCTCCCAAATCTTCACATTATTACCAAAATTCTATTTACAACAGTTCAATTTACCCAGGACATCATTCTTGATCATCATGAAAAAAAAGTACAGGACAAGGTAATAGATACAATTTAAAGAGATAGGATAAGTCTGAACCAGATTCAGATATGATAGGGATTATGGAATTATCAGACTAGGAATGATCAGAATGATGATTAATATGCTAAGTACTATTATGAATAAAGTAGAGAGCATGAAGGAACAGACTAATAGTGTAAGCGGAGAGCTGGAAATCCTAATAACCAAAAGCGAATGCTAGAAAACCACAACACCTAATCAGAGAGAGAGAACAAAAGGGAATTCCCTGCCATAGTGGCAGGGTGGGGTAGGGGGAGACGGGTCTGGGGAGGGGGGGAGGGATGTTGGGTTTACGGGTGGTGGAGAATGGGCACTGGTGAAGGGATGGGTTATTGAACTTTATATGGGGGAAGCATGAGCATAAAGATTTATGGATCTGTAACTGTACCCTCACGATGACTCTCTAATTAAAAATAAACTAATTATAAAAAAAATAAAAATAAAATGTAAAAATAAATGATTTTTCTTCTAAAAAAAAAGCGAATGCTAGAGATAAAAATTATTATAATGGAAATAAAACCTACTTGGATGCACATATGAGTAGACTGAACACAGGTGAGGGGAAAAGACCTGCTGAACTTTTATTACATTTCTGATCCCTATCTCCCCCACCATCTATCCTCATCTCTTCAGGTAAGAGGATTTACTTCTGCTCTAATTGTCCACTGATTATGTTTTTATTTTTGTTAGTTTTGGGGCCACATTCAGTGGTGCTCAGGGATTACTCCTGACTGTGCAGAGATCACTCCTGGCAGGCTCAGGAGTCTATACGTGGTGCCAGATTTTGAACCTGAGTCAGCCACATGTAAGGCAATTGCCATACCTGCTGTACTATCTCTCTAGTCTCTGTTTTTATTTGTTTTGTCAGTTAATCAACTTTATGTTATAACACACACCTGGGTGAGATCATCAAATACTTGTCTTAGCATCATATATTAATTAAAAACAATACATATATTACTGTTTTATTTATAGTATATTATGTAGTTAGTCAGTTACATATCTACCTTCCCACTTGAATAAGCTATCTGAAGGAGGAACTTTATTTTTAATTTTTTTTATATTTAAAATTTTTTTTAATGAATTACTGTGAGGTACAGTTACAGACTTACAAACTTTGGTGTTTATGTTACAGTCATACAATGATCAAGTACCCATCCCTCCATCAGTGCCCATTCTCCACCACCAATGATCCCAGTATCCCCCTGACTCCACCCCATGTCTGTGGCAGGGCATTTCCTTTTGCTCTCTCTCTCTCTGTCTCTCTGTCTAAAGGAAAAACTTTAGACTTATTGCATAATACTTTATGTTTTATTTATCTATTAATTTGGCTTTCCTACTAAAATAGGAACTCCAGAAAGCCAAAATTATAGATGAGCAAGAAATACTCATTGAATGAATAAAGGTCCTCCTTATTAATCTTTCTCCCACCTATTTAGCACATAGAATGGTTTCTTATTACACACGCACACACACACACACTTAATAGTCTTTGTTTTATTGATTCCCAGCAAAAGTAGATGGTAAATATTCCTGTCTTCCCAAATGAGATGTTATGTAGAACTTAAATGTAGGTAGACAAAAACTGTCTTTGCTATCTTAGACCCCTAATAAGAAACTGGTAAAATTTTTAATGTGGGATTTTTTTTATAAAATCAAAAATAAGAAAAATCTTCATAACATAATTCAAAATCCAGGGTTCTTAAAAACTGACATATATGACAACATTAAGATCAAAATGGGGAAGATAAGTGGCTTAATGGTAGAGTACATGCTTCAGGTAGGAAGAGGACACAAATACAGTCCCAACCAACCAGTGCTGGCGTGGATGTGGGAAAAAAGGGATGCTCTTTACTATTGGTGGGAATGTTGACTGGTCAAGCCTTTCTGAACAACAATATGGACAGTCCTTCAAAAACTAGAAATTAAACTTCCATATGACCCCGCAATACCACTTCTGGGAATATATCCCAAGGATGCAAAAAACCACAGTAGAAATGACATCTGTACCTATATATTCATTGCAGCATTGTTCACAATAGTCAATATCTGGAAACAACTCGAGTGCTCTAAAACAGATCACTGGTTAAAGAAACTCTGGTACATCTACAGAATGGAATACTATGCAGCTGTTAGGAAAGATGAAGTCATGAAATTTGCTTAGAAATGGATAGACATGGAGAGTATTATGCTAAGTGAAATGAGTCAGAAAGAGAGGGACAGATATAGAAGGACTGCACTCATTTGTGGAGTATAGAATAACATCTCATGAGGCTGACACCCAAGGACAGTAGATACAAGGGCCAGGAAGACTGCCCCATAGCTGGAAGACTGTTTCATGAGTATAGGGGAGAAGGCAGATGGAATAGAGAAGGGACCACTAAGAAAATGATGGCTGGAAGAACCAGTTGGGATGGGAGATGCATGCCGAAAGTAGATAATAGAACAAACATGATGACTTCTCAGTGTCTGTGTTGCAAGCCATAGTGCCCAAAAGTAGAGAGTATGGGGAATATTATCTGCCATGGAGACAGGGACAGGGTGGGAAAGGGGGAGTATACCTGGGATATGGGTGGTGGGGAATGTACACTGGTGTAGGGATGGGTGTTTGATCATTGTGAATGTGAGAATGTAACCCAAACATGAAAGCTTGTAACTATGTCATGGTGATTCAATTAAATAAATAAATAAATAAAACAAAAAAGAAACAAATACAGTCCCAATCAACTTCATCTGTAATCCTAGGAGTACCCACGAATCAGGGTACTATCTTCTGATTGGGGCCTGATGTGATTTTTAAGAAGGGTATACAGAACATGCACTATGATGGAAGATACACTTATAGAGTTTAAACCTCAACATGCTGCAGACAATTAATAATGTAAATGATGCCTTCTTACTTCCTAAAGCAGGATCAGGTTAACATTTTTTCTGTTAAGGACCATTTGGATATTTATAACATTCATAGGTCATACAAAATCATCAACCCAAAAATTATCTTTCTATAAGTGGTCAAACATTTAATTGATATACCCCTAAAATGACGGCTGGAACTGCTTCTTTCTGATGAAGTGTGTGATATCAGCTGTTATTGATAATAGTGGTACTCACAACTGCTTTTTCAAGTTGGATCAGTCATTCTGGAGCACAATTGAAGTTTTGGAAAGAACTGCAAACATCTGCTAAATTGTTCCTAATACAGGCACTTATTTCCATGCAGTAGTTCCTCAAAGCCAGGAAATTCATCATAGTCTCTATAACTTTATAGAACTCAAGCAGTGGGAGGTTGTTGTATCTTTTAACTGATCCTACTTTGAAGCCAAATGATTTTGAACTGTAGGCTGCAACAACTACTTCAATTCTATTTCTTTGCTTCTCGTGCTTTGAATCTGTCATTGAGTACCTCAGTAAGTTTTGCACATTAACCGGCATATCTAAGTCTTGTGGAAGGCTTTTGTCCTTCCAGAATGGGGAAATACATGGAGTCTTTTCAAAGTTGCACCCTCCACAGCCTTAATTTAGCTTAAAATGCTTTCACACCTGAAAGCAGGGAGCTAAGAAACCTATTGGGGCCCTGCACCTTGTCAAGTTCTGAAAGATGCTTGGTAATGTCTATTGTGAACATTAGATCACACAGCTACTTGCTCTCATTGAGTTCCCTGGGAGTTTTTCTCTTCATGTCTGTGTATTTGACATTATCCCACAATTTGTAATACCTCATGAGCGTGTTCCTGCCAATTCAGCCACTGCACTTCACAGTGATAAACAAGATCACCATATTCAAAGTCAAGATCATTCAGTAACTCCCTAAGCTGGTGCCTGTTAAACACTCTACTTTTGATAAATTAATGCATGACACTACTGCTAATAGCTAATAATTGTTGACTTGCAATACCGTGCACAGAGACACAGTTTCTTGATGTATGGTATAGTATCATATAATCACTTGGATCAAGATCAAGATGATTGGGGCCAGAGTGATAGCATAGCAGGCAAGGCATTTGCCTTGCATGTGACTGACCCAGGTTCGATCCACGGAATCCTATATGGTCCCCCGAGCACTGCCAGAATTAATTCCTGAGTGCAGAGCCAGGAGTTACCGCTGAGTGTGGTTACTGGATGTGACAAAAAAAACCCAAAAAAATCAATATGATTAAGTTCTTTCTTGAAAACACATTTAACCTTTATCTGTGGGTCAGCCATGGCCTCATATACAGTAAAGCCACTAAGCTTTTCAAATACTAGCTCAAATGTTTTATTGATAAAACAAGTTATTCAAATTAATCCTCACCTCTTATAGACTTTCAGTGACATCAGTTCCTCTTGGGTGTCAACACCAAAGTTATCCCATGAATAAAAATGGCCAATTGGACAGTACTTATCATATCTGTTTTCTTGTCAGAGGCCAGAAAGAAAAATTGGAAGTCTGCAGAATCCTTCCATTGGTTCAATATCTTGTGCTAAGTTGACAAATGAACATTCTGAAGCAATTTTGATGCTAACAACTTCACAGTAGTCACCATGCACCTTTCACAAACTTTCTGTTTACACAAGGCTTTGACTTTCTTTTGATTAACTGCTCAGTATGTAACTCTGAATAATGTTGTCTATGTCAGAATGAGTCCTCGTGAAAGTGGCTTATTGTGGTTACAAACTCTGCTGAAGAGCATCAAATTTACCCAGATGCATTTGGCCTCTGAACTCATTGAGTATAGCAAGTTATGAGCTCTAATGATGCTCCAGGTTGGCTTTTTAAAAAAATTACTGCTAACACATTGCCACAAACTAGGAATAGAGGTTTGTCTGATCTTCAACAACAATAAAACAGCTATTTGCTATTTCTCTTGGAAAGATCAACACTCTGTACCATTTTTTCTTCCATTTGTAATGGCCATTTGCAAGTTGTCACATCATGTAAACTTTAATAGATATCTGGTGAATGTGTCACCAGTGACACAGTTATTTTGCTTTCATAGCTATTCTAATCCTTCACATTAGATTTGGAAAATATCCAATGTTCATACAATCAACTCTTAAGGTCTTTTCTGTGGGTTGTACCTTCTTTAATCTTCATCTGAAATTCAGTTTTTGTAAGGATTGTTGATCATGGGACTGGAGTGATAGCACAGTGGTTAGGGCATTTGCCTGGCATGCCGCCGAACCCAGGTTTGATTCCTCCATCCCTCTCGAAGAGCCCGGCAAGCTACCTGTATCAAATAGCACGGCAGATTCTGGCAAGCTACCTGTGGCATATTCAATATGTCAAAAATAGTAACAAAAAGTCTCATAATGGAGATGTTACCAGTGCCCGCTCAAGCAAATCGATGAACAATGGGATGACAGTGCTACAGCGCTACAGTTAATCATGGACCTGTAGATAAAGGTAATATCTGAGTAATTTGTCAGCAACATCATTGTTCTTGGGGTTGGAGAGATGGTACAGTGGGGAGGGCACTTGCCTTGTATGCCACCAACCTGGGTTTGATTCCTGGAATCCCATATGATTCCTTGAGCACTGCCAGAAGTAATTCCTAAGTGCACATCCAGGAGTAACTCCTGAACATTGCTGGGTGTGATCTCCCCATACCAAAAAAGAAAAAAAATAACATCATTTTTCTCAGTCTCTGAGGATTCATCTCATTGCATCTCACCTCATCATCACTAGATCACTGTAGTTTCACCAGTGTGTTAGCACTTTCACAACGTGCACACTTCCAAGCCTAGCACTGGCTGACCTCTGACCCACTTCAGCATAGGCAGACTGTCTAAGGGCAACCAACAAGAAGTATACCCATGTCCTATCTATCCCATAATGGATGTTCCTTGTTTGCCCTCAATTTTTACAGTATTATCTGGGTACGGAGAGATAGTACAGCAGGTGAGGTGTCGGCCTTGCACAGAACTGACCTGGCTTCTCTCACCATCCCCTGTACCTGCCAGGGCAGACTTAGAAGTACCCCTTGAGCAGCACCAGATGAGGTCCTAAAACAAAAACAAAGCAAATCAAAATTTACAATATTATGACTCACTAAACAGAAATTGATGTTGCTTTGAAAAAATCTTTCAGATTTACTGAATTTCAAGTCCCATCTGTAGTTGCCTTGACATAGTCAGATCAAATAATTTTACAGACTAGATGTTCTTCACCCTTGTTCTAAAGCAAATAAAATGTCTGATAGGGCAGGAGAGATAGTACAATGGATAGGGTGCCTGCCTTGCATGTAGCCAACCGGGTTTGGCTGACGTCCCATATGGTCCCTGAGTTCCACCAAAAGTGACTCCTTAACTCAGAGCAAGGAGTAAGCCCTGAACATAGTGAAGTGTAGCTCAAAACACAAATAAAAATATGTCATAATTGCTGTGAGTTCATATACTTACCAAAATTAAACACTTGTTATCCCCTTTTAAAAAATAGCCTCCCTTAAGTTGTGGGCTGAATGAGGGCTAGAGACTGAGCACAGTGGCCACTCAACACCTTTATTGCAAACTTCAACAGCTAATTAGAGAGAGAGAACAGAAGGGAATGCCCTGCCACAGTGGCAGGGTGGGGTGGGGGGAGATGGGATTGGGGAGGGTGGGAGGGATACTGGGTTTACTGGTGGTGGAGAATGGGCACTGGTGAAGGGATGGGTTCCCGAACTTTGTATGAGGGAAGCATAAGCACAAAAGTGTATAAATCTGTAACTGTGCCCTCACGGTGGTTCACTAATTAAAAATAAATAAATTAAAAATAAATAAATAAAAATAAAAAAATAAAAAAAGAGATACATTAAGTTTATATAATTGCTCTCCTGGGGCCATCTCAATCTCAGACTACAGTGCTCAGGCCAGATTAGTCTTTCTTAGCCCTAGCAGGGTCCTAGTCTCGTTGTTGCTTTTGGATCATGACAGCATTTGTCCATGATCACTCTTAACTTATAGTTAAGAATCATGGTGCTTTGGCCTGGCCCATATCGATGCCAGATTAGCTCACAGCTTGCCCGGGTCTTTTCAGTCCCTCCTCAGGACCCTGCTTTTGGGGTGCTAGAAACTAAGGACAATAGAGTCTTAAGTCAAGAAAGCAGATGCCCGGGAATGAGTAATATTCAAAGCTAATTAAATCCCTTAACACTGCCGTATTGGGGGCTCTTTCGGTGACAGGTGGATGAGGCCAATTGTTGTTACTGTTGTTGGCATATCGAATACGCGACGGGTAACTTGCTAGGCTCTGCCTTGCGGGCTCAATACTCTCAGTAGCTTGCCAGGCTCTCCAAGAGGGACGGAGGCTTTTAGGGCGGCCTCCAATCGCCTTTAGAGGTGTTATCATGGTTCACACCAAATTTGAACCCTATCAAATATGGTGTGGGAATAATAGGTATTTTTTATGGTGTTTTATGTTATCCAATCTCCCTCAGATGCCGGGGATTGAAGGAGGCAGACAGAGGATCTTGTTTCCAAGTCTCGTTGAACCTAGAGCTAAGGTCTCAAAGTTCTGATTACCTGGCTTTGCGGGGCTTCACTCGTGCGTGAGGTTAGGCCCAAGTGTCCAGAGAGCAACCTGGAGGGTGGTGGTGTCTGGGTAGTCGTGTCAGTGCCGCCCTTGAGAACATCATGCGACAACTGGAATGGGAAGGAATGTGAGTGAAGATAGACAGTCGGCAATTACACCACCTCTGCTTCGCTGATGACATCATTTTCATAATGCCAAACATTAGCCAAGCGGCACAAATGCTGGCAGACTTCAACCACGAGTGTGGAAAGGTCGGATTGCAGCTGAATCTCAACAAGACGATGTTCATGAAAAATGAACTGGTCCCTGAAGCTCTATTTGCTCTCAATGGAATGAGCATCTCCAAATGCAGCAGCTATGTGTACCTGGGTCGAGAAATCAACATGAGGAATGACTTGGTGCCAGAACTGCGCAGGAGGAAGAGAGCAGCGTGGAATGCATTCAAGAGCATCGAAGAGGTGGTTAAGAGAACGAAGAACCTCCGACTCCGGGCACATCTTTTCGATTCCACCGTTCTTCATGCACTAACATATGCCTCAGAGACCTGGGCCCTATGCAAGCAGGATGAGAATGCTATTAGGGTATCCCAAAGAGGAATCAAAAGAGCTATGCTGGGAATATCATGTCTCACTCAAGTGAGAGAAAGAATCCGGAGTTCTGACCTCCGTCGATGGTCAAAAATCAGGGATGCTGTCTAGTTTGCCAAGGCATCAAAAATCAGATGGGCTGGTCATGTAATGCGATTCGGAGACGACCATTAGACTAGTGCTGTTACAGACTGGATTCCACGGGACATCAGAAGACCTCGTGGCCACCCACCAACTAGATGGTCAGATTTCTTCATCAAATCTCTGAATGAATGATTTGAGGCTCTTTCTGTTCCTGGAGTGAGCAGGTATCATTGGGCTACACTAGCTCGTGACAGGGACAAATGGAGATGTTACTGGCGCCCGCTCGAGCAAATCGAAGATCAACGGGACTACAAGTGATACAAGTGAAGTGAATTAAATGCCTAGTTATAAAGCATAATATAATTGTCTTCCTTTGTCCATACAAAAAGGACATTGCTTTAAACTAAACTATTCAAAAGACATAGAGGAGAAAGAAAATATTTCACTTATAAATTTAAAATCATAGATTTCTGAGGAATCTGACGTACAAGTTAACAAAGTCTGGTTAGGGGGAAATGGTGATAGACAAATTAGGGAAGAGAGCATAGAGAGGAGTTTACAGATAAACTAGATAAACGCAGTGGAATGGAAATGCCTCAGGAACATTGTGATAAACCTAAGTTTCCTGTGGCAAGGGAAACAGGACATACCAATGTTGTCTTAAAATGTTTAGAGATTATTACCAGATAAATCTAAATTCTTTGTGGCAAGGGAGAAAGGACAAACCAATGATACCCTACAGGGGGTCTTTTGACAGTGGAGTTAAGGGGAACCTCCATTCTATAGGAATATACTAGGTAGACTAGTAAGCACAATATACAGTACACTTGCTCTTGCTTCTCTCCATCCACTTTCAAATTTCCATTGCTACACCATGTTTCTCCTCTTACTTTCTCTCATAGTGGGAATGCCGAAAACATCCCTATGGAAATCTTGTGACTGTGTGGAGGGGAGAAGGCAGATGGAATAGAGAAGGGATCACTAAGAAAGTGATGGCTGAAAGAAACAGTTGGGATGGGAGATGAATGCTGAAAGTAGATAATAGACCAAACATGATGACCTCTCAGTGTCTGTGTTGCAAGCTATAATGCCCAAAAGTCAAGAGAGAGTATGGGGAATATTGTCTGCCATGGAGGCAGGGGAAGGGTGGGAAAGGGGGGCGTATACCCGGGATATTGGTGGTGGGGAATGTGCACTGGTGGAGGTATGGGTATCTGATCATTGTGAGAATGTAACCCAAACATGAAAGCTTGTAACTATCTCACTGTGATTCAATAAAACTAAAAAAAGGAAAAAAATAGCCTCCCTTAGTTTCTGTGATTGAATATTTCTAGTTCTCCTTTCTCTTTCTCAAGGTTCATTCTCCTTTTGAGGGACTGGTAGATGGGGGGAACATCCATCAGGATTACTCCTGGTTCTGCATTCAGGGCTCACTCCTGGCAGTATTTTGTGAACCATATGGTCCAGGGAACCGGCGTCTGCTGTGTGCAAGGCAAACATTTTACCTACCGTACTCTCACTCTAGCCCCACTCAAGGGGCTGATTACTTACTCTGATGCTTAGTGCTTTGCCCCACTCCTCTTCCCTCTCAATGGACAATGGCACCTATTTACACAACTTCAGTGATTTTTTTTCTACATAGATGATCCTTAAGTCTCTATCTTTAACTCTGACTTCCTTCCTCACACCATCATTCCGAAATAATCCTGAAATATACCTTCTAGATCATACCAGTCCCCACACCTTTCTTCACTAGAGGCCAGCCATACTGACTGGCATAGTCAGACCAGATGATTTTATGATTCACGTCTGAGTTCCTTTCTGGGAACTTTCTTTGACCAAAGGAACTATGTTATCTCATGTTATGCTTCTTCAGGAGTTGTTCATATCCCCACTGGCTAAAGTTAGGACACTATTATTGCCTTAACAACTTAAGATGAATAAGGTTGTATAGGTGTTTTTACATGGGAGAGCCTGGCAAGCTCCCCAGGGCATATTTGGTATGTTCTCATTCCCCTGACCCTGAAAAGAGCCTCCAGTCATTGGTAAAAATGAGTAAGGAGAGGCTGCTAAAATCTCAGGGCTGGGACAAATGGAGACGTTACTGGTGCCTGCTCGAGTAAATTGATAAACAATGGGATGACAGTGATACAGTGATAGGTGTTTTAACTCACATCTGGCATTTCCCAGGGTAGCCAAGATGGGTTTGATAAACCCAAGATGGGTTTGAGAGGTGAAAGCAATATCCTCTTGAGGCTACCTTCCTTACTCCCCTCAAGTAACATCAGTTCTTGGGGAGATAGTTAGGAGAACCAGAAACAGCATTCACAAGCTGCCTGGAGAATCCTGCTTCTTCGAGTTGGAGTCACCTCACCTACCTGTAATAGTAATGACTTAGTAAATATTTGTTATATTTAATTTTGGTTTTTTTTGGGGGGGTGGGGGTGGTGACACTCTGACTGTGCTTAGGGGTTACTCCTAGCTCGGTTTTCGGGGAGAACTCCTGGTTGTGCTCAGGGGATCCTATGGGATGCGAGTGACTGAACTTAGGTTGGCCATGTACCTTACCCAGGGCCTTACTCACTGAACTATCTCTCTAGCACCTTAATTTTGTTTTTAAAAAATAGTCAAGCAACACTGAAGATGGTTTTTGAGACAGATGGAATTCCTTTCCAATTTCCTCTTTGGTTAACCAAAGTCTGAACATATGGGAAGTGGCACACAAATGTTCAATCTGTATTTTCTTAGTTGTCTGTGACAAGGAAAGTAACAAATGGATGGGGGCATGAGCAACAGAACAAATTTCATCCTGAGGGACTTCTCTGGGTTTGGAATGATGAGCTGCTTTTCTGATGATGCCAAATAAAGTAAGTATATAAGTTCTTCATCCTCCTGCTATATCCTACAAACGATTCCCTCAGAATAAAGTGTTTCTAGTTTTGGTTCCCCATACTACCCTGCTGTGTTGGCAGTGAATATATATAAGGATAAGGTTAACTCTAAGTGGACTGGAACATTTCTATGCTTTACCAGAGATACCAGGAAGTCTGGAACTAACTTTGGTCCAACACCAAAATTAGATATGCTAGGCAATAATCTATAATAAGTAATTTAAAGTTGGTGATAATGGTGGTGGTGGTGAGGCCACAGTCCTCAGAGGGCCAGGGGCCTAATTTTGGTGATACCTGGGCAACCAGGCCAGCTGTTCAGTAGCAGAGTTGCAGAACATGGCGTTGCATGGTCGTTTGGTCCTAGAGAGCATGCCAGACCTATCCAGGCAGTGCTCAGTGGCCTCTAGTGCCATACTTGATGATGCTTGGGAGACCATATGATGTCAGGGTTTGAATTTGGGATTTGCATGGATCTTACCCTTGCACTTGCTCCCTGCTCTCCCTAGTCCTGTTATTAAAAGTTTAAAACCCTCCTGGGAGAGTCCTTTCCAGTTGTAATTTTTACAACAATTTGTGACTGACCAGTGTCTATTTCTCCTATCAGACTGAAAGTTTCATAAGAGCAGATCAAATGACCAGGACAGCATAATATCTAATAAAAGTGTTCATAAGTAAATAAGTAAATACTTATTTACTAAACAAGTTATCAAATACTATCAGAAAACAATAGAAGAGAAGAAAGTCTGAGAAAAGCAACTAAAACTGACAATTAAAATAAATGGTGAGGCATGAGAGTATAATCTGAATATAATGATGAGGATAGAATCCAAAATTATGAATAACGATCAACCAAGTAGTGAGAAAAGGAAAGAAAGAACAGACAAGACAAGAAAGTTGACAGGAAAGGGCAGCAGTGTCAAAGAAGAGTTCCTCCCCTCCCTAGTTTTTTTTTTTCTTTTTGGGTCACACCTGATGATGCACAGGGGTTACTCCTGGCTCTGCACTCAGGAATTACCCCTGGTGGTGCTCAGGGGACCATATGGGATGCTGGGAATTGAACCCGGGCCGGCCGCGTGCAAGGCAAACGCCCTACCCACTGCGCTATTGTTACAGCCCCCCTAGTTTTTCTTTATGCTCTTTTATTCTCTATTACTGGGAAGACTTAAAGATGGAAGAATTAAGTGTTAGTGATAAAATACTAGAGTTAAGAGAATACTATAGTCAAAGGGGTTTGTCTGAAAATGTCAACAAAGGGATGAGATAAGCAAAGATATCATAAATGACCAAATAATTTGAGATGACAAAATAACCAATTCAAAGTAATATTTGAGTGACTAGATGAGTTCTTATGGGCTAAGAAACCAGTTAGACCCAGTTAGGAAAAGCATGTGGAATATGCTGTGTTACAACTCAAAGGTAAGAAAGCCATGTAAAAGTATCACTTAGAGATAATCAGAAAAATTTAGATTATGGGAAAGTCTATAAAACCAAAACAAGGTCCCTTCAACAAATAAATTGCAAGTTAACTAAAAGGGATATTTAGAGAAAAAAACTGAAAGACACATAAGTAACCATAACTTGCCTAACTGGACTTGTAAAAAAATAGTGAACAAATAGAAAACTGGACTAGGTGCCGGCCGACATTTAAGCACAGAGCCATGTGGGGACGCTCCTTTGCTGCCCCGCGCGAGATGGACCCCGGAGGCAACTGAACCACTTTGGACACGAGCAGCGCCCCCAAAATGCCTCCAAACTGTGTGCTCGGAGCTTCTGGCCCAGGCGCTGCCAGCGAGTGATGCAATTACCAAAAGAATTTTCCCTGGACTTCATATAGGAATCCAAAACCGTGCGGCTGCGATAGACCTAATATCTCTTGATTGTCAGCAACGTGTAAATGTTCCTTTTTGGCAGGGCTTAACGTGGGGGGAAACTCCAAACAATAGTACTAAGTTTTTTGTTGAAGGGTAAAAGATTGTAGCGATAGAATTTTAGGCAGAATTTTCCCTGGACTTTATATAGAAACCTAAAACCGCGCGGCCGCGGCAGCCTAATGTCATCTAATCATCAGCAATATGAAATGGTTCCTTTGTAATGGGTTGGACTTTGTGGGGACCATAATAGGGTTAAAGTTTGTAGCGACGTGTAATTTCTGGCTGTACTTTCCCTGGACTTTATACAGAAATTCAAAGCCGAGAGGCTGCTGCCATGGCCGCGCAACCTATTGTCATTTAATCATCACCAATATGAAATGGTTCCCTTTTAATGGGTCGGACTTTGGTGGGAAATCCTAACAAGAATAGTAAGTCTTTTGCTGAAATATTGAAGGCCACCAAAGTGGTAGCCATCTCTATAGACTGAACTAAGCCATATCCCCACGCCGGCTGAGAAGAAATATCCTTCTTTCTCGGGAAGAAACGCGGTGTGGCGTTAACCATAGTATGATGTCCATTAAGCTGACACGGACCTGGTGGCGTGGGAATGGGATACAAGGGAATAAATTATTATGTACTTGGAACAGCAGGACGCTGGTGGAAATCTTGAGCCGGGGCTGATACCAGCGTATTACTTTTGGTTCCAGAAACTGCTTGCAGACATTCTACCAGACTATCAACTAAGCCAGAGCCCCACGCCGGCTGATGACGAGAAATAGCCATCTCTTTTGGTTTGTTTTCCCTTTGTCAGGCAGCGTGGTGATTACTAAACAGGCGTGATCTCGGTGGCGCGGGACGAGGGGGGAAAAAAAATAGAAAAGTTATGTAACAAACAGCGGGACTTAATATCTCTACATTCTCAGCAATGGAGAGCCATCAAATGCTTCCTTGACAGTGGGACTGTCTTCTCTTTTTTGGGGGGAAACCCTAGCAACAATAGTGAGTTATGTGTTGAAACATGGACTGTAACCAAGATAAAGCGTAAACGAAGTGAAACTTATCACTTACAAGGGTGGGGACTGGGGGGGCGGGAGGGGGCGGGAGGTATAATGGGGTGGTTGGTGATGGAATATGGGCACAGGTGAAGGGAAGGGTGTTTGAGTACTGTATAACTGACATAATCCTGAGAACTTTGTAACCCTCCACACGGTGATTCAATAAAATTTAAATTAAAAAAAAAAAGAAAACTGGACTAAATATATGATGGTATTAAGGTTATATATAAAAATATTACAGATAACTATATTACAGTTATACATTTTAAGTCCTTTATTTTATAGAACTATTGAAGTATTTGTAGATTTCAGATATTTGATATTTGCTGCAAAATAGTGTAAAAAATGTGTGAATAGTTATAAATAAGTAACAAGTCTTCATAATAATTGTTGGAGTTGGGCCCACTCCTTTGTTCAGAGCCTAAGTTCTCTGAACTAAGTTCAGAGAAATCATGAGCTTTATTATATTCAGGCTCTGGGTGGAATTTTAAAGTTTTTATTAATGTTTTAAAAGAAAACTTTCATATTCTGTATCTTACGTAGTTTAGGTTAATTTAAATTTTTCTTGACTAGGCACCATGGATTTCAGGGGGTCATGATGACTATTAAAACCAGGTCAGGGGGCTGGAGAGAAAATATGCTGGGTATCATATTAGCCTTGCATGCTCCAGCCTAGAATCTGGCACCACATATGGTCCCCAAAACAAATACATTAAAATAAATAAATAAAATTGAGTCTAGACAAAGGTGGAGGATGAAGTGATCCACTAAAAAAGAAGGTTAAGCTTAATACAAGATAACATTTAAAAGTTATGTATGAAAGGTTTCCAAATATAACATTTTAACATAAGGGACAAGATGAACTTCACTGGAACGTGTGTATGTATGTGTTTTGAGTGATACAACCAGTGGATAAGACAAATGATGCCCACCTCAGACACAAGTTTAAGAAATTGATTGGCCATCCAATGCAAAAAAAAAAATCATGGAGATCAAAGAGGTCATGGAAGTCAAACCTGAAATGGAATTTCTAACCCTGAGGACAGAAAACACCATTTCTACCAAAGACTGTCACAAGGGTATGAGACAGATGGGTAGGATCATTCAAATTTTTATGAATCTACTTCTATCCTCAGTTTATTCTATTTCCTTTCCCCCAGTGAATCCAAATTGCCTTACAAGTAGAACAAAAGACTGGAGACAAAAGGGGGAAATTTTCTGTCTATGGTTAAGGAAACTTTGGTACATCTACACAATGGAATACTATGCAACTGTTAGGAAAGATGAAGTTGTGAAATTCGCTTCTAAGTGGATGATCATGGAGAGTATTGTGCTAAGTGAAATGAATCAGAAAGAGGACAGACATAGAATGACTGCACTCACTTGTGGAATATAAAATAACATAACATGAGACTGACACCCAAGGACAGTAGACACAAGGGCCAGGAATACTGCTCCATGGTTGGAAGCCTACCTCATGGGCTGGGGTAGAAGGCAGCTGGAATAGAGAAAGTATCACTAAGTCAGTGATGATTGGAGGGATTGTTCAGGATGGGAGATGTGTGCTGAAAGTAGATAAAGGGCCAAACATTATAGGCCCTCAGTATCTATGTTGCAAACCATAATGCCCAAAACTATATAGAGAGAATATGGGGGAGATTGTCTGCCACGGAGGCAGGGGGAGGGCTAGGATGGGGGATGATGGGACACTGGGTATATTGGTGGTGGAAAATGGGCACCGGTGGAGGGATGGGTGTTCAATCACTGTATGACTGAAACTCAAACATGATAGCTTTTATCTCATGGTGATTCAATATAAAAAAAAGAGAGGGGAAAAAAAGGGGGTGGAATATGAGATCAAAGTGTTTGGAAAAGTCATTAGGCATTACTTTCCCCCTCAAACCGAACCCTGGATGTAAGAAAGCTCAACCCAGCACCTGCCCACCTCTTTGGGAGGGAAACAATGCTCAGGGCCCCGAGCTTGGGCCAGTGGCTCGGGTAGTCAACTGGGCTTTGCTCTTTTTCTCTAGGTCTCACCCTCAGGAACTGCCAGGCACTTGGCTTTTTCCGCCAAGGTATATATATTGGTTCCCAAATGATTGCTTCCGGCCACACGCGGCGGTAGGAGGGGGCTGGATGGCAGCGGGGCTCCAACAGGAACAGCCCGAGCGCCAGCCCTTTGAGCCATTAGCCCGCCCCTAAATCATTATTTTAGCGTGAGACGGTCTGAAGGGAGGAGAAGGTGTCAGCTTGCGCTGGCTCTAGCGAGGCGCCTCGGCCGCCAACTTCGAGAAAGCCAGGGGATAACGCTGAGGTAAAAGCCGAGCTGAGGCGGGACCCGAAGCGCCAACGCGCGCCGGATCCTCACAGGGAACCTGGGGGGCTCCAGTGCTGGGAAAGACGGAGAGTGGTCAGAGACGATGGTGAGACTGCCCCTCCAAAAAGTCCAGCTACCTCGCTGTCACCTGAGGCTCCGGAGTTCCCTCATCCCCTTCAGAGTTAACCTGAAGGAAATACAAAGTGCGGGGCGCACTTCACGCGCTTATGTTCTCGCACTTCCCGAATTCTCGCCTGGAATCCCGGGCAACTTCCCGCCGCCAGGAGGGGAGGGAGGGCCGAGAGAAAATATGTACCAATCAAAATGTAGAAGCCGTGAAACGTTCGTCTTCTAGACCAATAGGCGGGGCGGTAGGCGGGGCCCAGGGCTCCTGTTGGCTCTTTAGGTTTAAACCTCCTCGGCTCAACAGTTAACGACACTCTGCGCGGAGGCCGGTCGTGCGCCTGCGCGGTCTCTGCGGAGCTGGACCAAGTCGCGGGTGCTAAACTGGCGTGGCGCCGGGGCAGTGAACGGCGAGCGGACCTCGCTGGGGCTGGTAAGCTGGGCTGGGAGACTTGGTGCATTGGTCTCCGAGGGCCTTGGCTCGGTGGAGAGCTCGGGTTCTGAACGGCACCGAGCTGGACTTCCCGGTTCCTAGTTCCTCCCTCCGTGCGGCGCACTCAGCCTTAGCATTCCTGACAGTACAAGTTTAGTGCTCCCTAAAGTCCTGTGTCAAGGGGATGTGCCAGTGCCTTTTGCGTCCGAGTCCCCGTGGTCACCAAGTGGGGCCGATTGCCTTGCGCAGGTGTCGGTTGTGCTGCCGCGTCCACCTCCTGGCGGTCAGCTGCAGCGGCGAGGACCTGCCGCCGCCGCGTATCCGCAGGGCTGGACCGAGTGCAACGGGTGCAGCCCGCGAGGAGCCCGCCGCCCCAGCGGCCGCAAGCCTGGGGACGGGAACCGCTCCCGGAGCCAGCTGGCGCTAGCTTGCGTCTTTGTTGTTGAGGAAGGAGTCTTTCCCACTTGGTTACGTCCCTTTGGGGATGGGTGTCACTTTCTTTTGTTCTAATGCTTCGCTGCTTGAAACTGCAAGCTTTCCACTCGGGTGGGGAGGTATTGTACCCCCCGCGATCGCCTTTTTATGATAGTGCCAAACTCTGTCCTCGTTCAAAATCCTTCCCTCCCGCCCGCCCTAAAGTGCTTTCAATTGCAACTTAGCCAGACCTGGGCCCCTTGTCACTTAATATTTTTAAAGATTAGGCGCCGTTGGGTAGTTGGGTCACTATTATTTGTATTTATCTATAATTTGTAAGCAGCCTTGGCTACTAGTTTCTCCCTAAGAGAAACGATCGCGTTCAAAAGAACGGAAAAAAAACCCTGTTTTTCCAACATCCATCTTCACACTTCTAAGAAGGAAAATATGGGAGCGTGTCATAGCTTAAATGCATTATTGACCATTCAAAACAATCCCGTTAAAAAAAAAAAATCTTGCCTTTGTGTTGCAAACCTTTCCAGACTAGTCTTGCGGTCCTTTTGGCTTTTATTTTAATTTTTTTAAACAGGAAGTTTTGTGTATTACAGTGAATTTTGAAATGAATGTTGTGCTACTTATCACAAAATGTTTTACTACTCGTATTTCTATATTTGCAGTCTGCATTTTTCCTCCTGGTCTTTGGACCACACCCAGTGGTGCTCAGGGCTCACTCCTGGCATGCTTGGATGGCTATGTGGGATGGCCGGATAGCAGGGATGAACCCAGATCAGCTTCATGCAGAGCAAGAATCCTGCCCATTGTTCTATCTCTGGCCCACAATTCTGGCTTTTAAATTGTCAGAGAAAAATTTTGAGTATTCTCTCAAGATTAAAAACCTAAACTTTGTTTTGTTTTCTTTGCTTTTTGGGTCACACCGGGCAATGCACAGGGGTTACTCCTGGCTCATGCACTCAGAATTACTCCTGGCCACCACACAGGGGACTATATGGGATGCTGGGAATCGAACTCAGGTCGATCGCGTGCAAGGCAAACGATCTACCCGCTGTGCTATTGCTCCAGCCCCCTAAAAACCTAAACTTTGAATCTTTTAATCATTTTCCCTTTCCTTTAACAAAAATTGTGGGACTGGAAAAATGGTACAGCAGGTATTTTTGTTTGTTTTTTTGGCCACATATAGAGCACTATGTGGCACCAGGAATCCAACCCAAGGCTCTGCATGCAAACCATGTGCACAGCCTATTTGAGTTACTGTTCAGTCCTAAAAATAACTTACTTAAATTTTGGTTTTTAGTGTCCTCCCAACCCCCCCCCCCCCGACCCCCACCGCTCAGGTGTTTAGGGGCTATTAACCAGCTCTTTGCCTGGAGGTGCTCAGGATCGTACGCTGTAGGGGACTGAACCTGGTCTCCAACATACAAAGTGAACTCTCAAACACTGGAGTAAGCCATGAACAAGAACTTAATAAAAATGAGCCTTGTAGTCAGCTATTTAAGAAACGATCATCTAAATGTCTTTATTTAGAAACAGAATATCCAAATTACCTAAATAGCAAGAAAAAAATGCCTTTACCCATCCCAGTGATTAACCCATCTATGATTAAATGATGCTTCTGACTTCTGTTTCAACACAGGCTCTTTTTGTTGGTTTCTCCAAAATAGTATTTTCTTCCCTTAGAATCTCTTTGCAGTCCCTTTTGGCTTTTGCTTCTTCCTCATAAAATAAATGTGGATGCTCTATGCGTCCCCTTCGTACAAAATGCTGGATCCGAGATTCTAATCCTTGGCATTTAGGACGCTCCATTAGGGGTTTATATGTGCGCATTTTCACTCCTTCTACAAATGCACTGGTCTGCTTTATGATGGGGGGGTTGATATTTCTCCATTCTACCTCTCCATCCATCTTTGGTCCTGTAACATAACACAGTCATTACTTTACCCCAACAAAATTGGCATCAAACAAACAGATTCCCCACAAACTTTGTATATTATTAGTTCTGGTCTGTAGGTTGTCTTATTTAGTTTGTCTTACTTAGTTTTGGGAGGGCCACATGTGGAGGTGCTCAGAGATTACTCCTGGCTCTGCACTCAGGAATCACTCCTGGAAAGCCCAGGGTGGGAGGGATCAAACCCCGGTCAGCCGTGTGCAAGGAAACCACCCTACCCGCTGTACTCTCTCTCTGGCCCCCTGGTCAATAGTTTTATTCTTGATTTTCTTGTCATACCTGTCCCACAGGATACTGCAACCGACTCCAATCCTTGTAGCATACTATACAACATGTGAGTTTTAACAGCATGATTAGCCCACAGTTGTTGTAAGTGGGTAACGTTGAACTCCTGGACCTCCTGGTCATAGATCCACTTGATATCTTCAAACTTACAGTCATACAAAACTAGAGGAAACTCTACAGCCATACTAGAAAGAGAGAAGAAGAGTATAAGAACACATAGCTAACCAACAGTTCTTTTAAAAGTTTTATCAGTATTGACTATCTATTAGCCAAAGAGATATACCACTTCTAGTGTAACAAATTTAGAAAGCCAAGCAGAAGGCAGCTGTTTAAACTTCATCTAGTTAGGACTATTTTTCAGTGTAACAAGTCACCGAGAATGCCCTCAAGTGGCTTCACTGTACTGTGATGAAATGAAAACCAAGAGCAGGAGAGATAGAAGAGAGTAAGGTAGCTTGCCTTATTTCTTTCTGGCCACTGCTACTTGGTCTAGCGATACATATGGTCTCCAGTACTTCAGGTGTGACACCAAAACCAAAAAGAAAAAAGAAGGCCGCTTGCTGATTTTCCTAATGTCTATTTTGTATAGAATGAAGCGAAAAGATCCCATTGCTGGTCCCATCTGACCTCAGCCTTCTCGAAGAAGAAAAATGCGACTTTCTGCCTTTCCCACCATTTCAGAAACTGTAAACTAGGAAACATATAAAAGGCATAACTTCCATAATACAAAAAAAGCAAGATTTATTATGAATAAACTACTCACTTTTTAAATGTACCAGAATCTCAACATAAATTTTGGGGAAGGCTATAGAAACGAATGTTCTTACATTTTAAAAGGACTTAGTTCAGACACCCATTTCCTTTCTTGTTGGAATGAGCAATGAGGGAAGAAAAGTATTAAGACTCCATTCCCACTAAAAAAGACTCCATGTTCTTTTTAAATTTTTTCCTTCCTCCCTCTTCTCTTCATTGTTGCTAATGTTGTGATTGGGGATTGCACACAAGCTGGCTATGGTGCTCACCAAGGTTTGCACATTTTGGGGTGGGGGTGGGTTTGGATTTTGGGCCATATCTGGTGGTACTCAGGTATCAGACCTCGAATTCCTTAGGGGACTGTATGTGGTGCTGGGGATAGAATCTGGATTGGCTAAGGGCAAGGTGCCACCTGACCTGCTGTACTCTGGCCCCTGAGGTTTGCATTCTTAGCTGAGGGACATTCAGTCTATTGTGTTCACATACCTGTCAGTGGTCATACTTAGTTGCCACACTCTTTGTGGTGCTGATACATGCATGGAGCAGTACAGCCAGAAACAACTGTGGCACAGTGGATCATAACAGAACTGTCAGGCTCAACAGAGTCTCTAGGATCACAGTGAGTGCATGTGATGATACCAAGAGTTGAACTCATGATCATATGCTTGCTTGCATGGGTGTGATTCTATACCACTGAGCTCTTTCCATGGATCATCCCCTTGTACATTCTTAACCCTAAAAGTTAGTTGTGAAGCTTCATTTAGAATCAGTGACTGGCAAAATCTTTCTGGTTTCATTTTGCTCCCTCCCTCCACCCCCCAAACTTACCTGTATTGAGGTTTTTGGGGATTTTTTTCTATGTTCAACAGCTCATCAATAACATCTGGCTTCTCCAGCCCTTGGCCAATCAGAAAGAGAATAGCCATCATACAGCGGACTTGATGATAAAGGAATGCCTGGCCAGTCACTTCAAACTGACATAACTGGAAAGGTTCTTGTTGTTTCTCATCAGCCAGGCTGTGGCCTAGTAGCTGAACTTGAGCAGACAGAATAGTCCTCTGAAAATTAATCACTCCATTGGCTACATCCATTTTACATAAGTTCCTAAAATCGTGTGTACCAACATACTTCTGAGCAGCATAATTCATAGTTCCAATGTCTAAATCAGCACGCGGGAAAAAATAGCGGTAAGTCCGCTCAAGACAGCTGAACCTAGCACTGAAGCTCGGTTCTACAGGAGCCCAAGCCAGTACACGGATGTCAGGAGGCAGCACCCGGTTGAGAATGTGGGTATAACGGATCTCTTTAGCGGCATCATTGGCTTCATCTTTCAAATTAAAGTTCTCTGAATCCCTGCTCCATGGAAAGTGAGAACGAAGGTCAAGAGAAATCACCTGTGGAATCAGAGATCGTTGTTTTAGAAATATAATAACCCGAATCCTGGGTGTGTACACCTAGAAGATTACTCTGAAAAGTAGTACTGATTGAGAAAAAGGATACTGGCCCTTACCTGTCCAAAGGCACTGACGCCTTTGTCTGTCCGCCCACACCGGTGGTAGTTGGAGGTCTGTCTGCTTTCTACTAGTCGAGTCTTGGTTAGGGCTTCAAACAGTTTCTCTTCAATGGTATTGTTTGTATTTTCCTGACTGGCAAAGCCTTGGTATCCCCAGCCCAGGTAGGCGATCTTCAGGGCTATATGCCTTCGACCGTGAGCACTAAAATCAAATGCACGCTTGGCTTTTCCGGTTCCTGATGAACTTTCTCTGCCCTTTGAATCCTTGTTGTTGGCTTGTTCTCTTTTAAGTCTTTCTACCTCCTGCTCCAGTTCTTGTATTCTCTTTTGGAGTTTCTCAGCATGGGTTTTGTCTAGGTCATTTTCAGCCATAGTAAGACAACCACAGGGATAAAGTAGTCATAGAGAACCACTCTACCTGGAAAGACAGCATAAAAATAGTAAAGTTGCTGAATATTGTTTTGTTTTTTGTTGGGGGGAGGCACTCCTGGCTATATTCCTCGCTCTACACTTAGGAATCATTCCTGCTAGCATTCAGGTGATCATATGGATGCCAGAGATTGAATCCAGGTTGGCCACATACAAGGCAAATGCCTTACCCAATGTACTGTCTCTCTGGCTCCAAAAGTTGCTATGTTTAGTGACATCACTATTCTATTGTGTTCAAAAAGTCTGTAATAACTTGATTTAATACCTAAAGGATAGTGACTTTGGCTTCTTCCCAGATACAAAAGACCATTTATTTTGGGTTGATCATCTCCATGTCCTTTTCCCTCTCCCATCCTGTCTGGCAAGTTCAAAGGGAAAAAGAAAAACAGCAAAATAATAATAATAAATAAATAAAATCCTCAGTAGTATTTTTGGGTTGAGTTTTTGAGGGGGTCTCTCCAGCACTGTGAGGCTCATGTGCCAAGGATTAAACTAGCCATCCAGACACAGACTCCAGCCCTTTGACTTATCCCTAGTCCCTTCAGCAAGCACTGTTCAGGTTTTAATTTTTAAGTAATTAGAATTTGGACTGACAGTGCTAGGGGCCACTAAGGCTGTATACCCAGCAGGGTTCAGGGGGCAATGCAGTGCTGGGGATTAAACCCAGGAACATCTGCTTCACCCCTTCAAACTACCTCCGGCCCGTCATATGATCTTTTTATATCAAACATATTTGTCTAATCTTGAGTTTCAAGTGCTTTCCAATCTTTTAGGTAAAATCAGTGGCTTATATACTATTATCTAATATTCAATTCTATCTTGAAGGTGATACCGTAGAAGCTGGCCTGATTGAAGAAAACTGTCACTGATTGTACTTCATACTGGAAGTAGAACCTGGACACACATTTTCCACTTGAGCAATTCCAATGGCAGAAAGAAGGTAATTAACATTATGATTCTTTAAGTATCATTGTCACTGTATCACTGTCATCCCAATGCTCATCTTTAAGTAAAAAAAAAAGGGGGGGGGAGGCTGGAGCAATAGTCCAGCGGGGAGGGCCTTTGCCTTGCATGCGGCCGAGCACTGCCAGGAGTAATTCCTGAGTGCACGAGCCAGGAGTAACCCCTGTGCATCGCTGGGTGTGACCCAAAAAGCAAAAAAAAGAAAAAAAAAGTACTGACAAGTTAGTTGAAGGAGGTCATTTAGATGTCAGGGTTGAAATTCCTAGCATTGTTCAGTAATGGAAGACATAGCAACCATCTATATAGTTGGAGCAGAAATGGAACACTTCATTAGGAAAAATATTCTCCACACCTGTTCCAAGGCTGTTATCTAAGCTTAGATAGCGGATTGAGCCCTCTGCCCTTTACAGTTTATCTATGATATGTAAAATGTTTAAAGTAAAAAAAAAAAAAATGCAACCAGAAGAAAACACAGAATAAATTTCTCTTTCTTTGTTTTTGGGCTACATCCACATCTAGCAGTGATCAGGGATCATTCCTGGTGGGGTTCATCCCTAAGGGGTCCTAGTGTCTGAATCTGGGCCAACCACATTCAGGGCAAAGTTTTGGAAGAGGAAAGGCATTTATAAGTAAGGCACCAAAGTCCAGGAAAATATAAAAAAGAAAAATATCTAAAAATAAAAATTTATGCCAACAGAAACGAAGTCAAAAGGAAAACCACAAATCAGGGAGAAATGATGGTAAAGAGTAAAATTCAGTTTGAAGTGTTTCATAATATAAATCAGTTTTAATATAAGTTTATAAACCTAGAAAAAGTTTAATTTCACTCAATTTAAATAAATGCCAGTATGTATACACACACCCACATACACATATAATTGATTTATAGAGTGTATATAATATACACTGTATCACTGTCAGTCATCCCGTTGCTCATCGATTTGCTTGAGCGGGCACCAGTAACGTCTCCATTGTGAGAGTTGTTACTGTTTTTGGCATGTCGAATACACCACGGGTAGTCTGTCAGGCTTGCTGTGTGGGCAAGATACTTTCGGTAGCTTGCCGAGCTCTCTGAGAGGGGTGAAGGAATTGAACCCAGGTTGGCCTCGTGCAAGGTGAACGCCCTACCGCTGTGCTACCGCTCCAGCCTATGCACTGTATATTATTTAATAAATATATATGCCAATATCTGTACATAAATTTATATGTGGTGTCAGGGATCAAACCTGGGTCTCCTTCATGTAGAACCCCCTATTCATGCAAATCTCTCCATTCTGAGCACTCTTCTCTCTTTATTTTGGTTTTTGGGCCACACTTGCTGGTGCTTACCATTGCTCTGTGCTTAGGGATAACTATTGGCAGGGCTTGGGGGAGTACCATGTGTAGTGCCTGGGATCCAACCCACGTTGGCTGTGTGCAAGGCAAGTGCCCTACCGACTGCAGTATCCCTCCAGTCCCCTTCATACCCCCAGTGAGACATTTTTTACCAAAGAAGTTGATACAACTTGTCTAGATGGCTTTTGGCAAAAGTCATCAAAATTGAATACACATGAACCTTTTGACCCATCTATCTAAAATCTTACCGAGATAGTCGTTATAGTATTCACTTTTAACAATAGGATTATAAGCTTAAATTAAGTCAAACTGGCTGATTACAGTTTATTCATATATTTAAATTGTATGCAACTTAAATGAAATACATCTGCTTTATTCTGACATAGCTGGGTTACCAAGATGGTCTTATAAGGTTCAAAAGAAGTTATATAATATGCTCCTTTATAATAAAAGTGTAATGCATATTGAAAATTACTGGAAAAAGTACATTTGAAGTAAAAACTGGAATGAGAATCTTTGTGTCAAAGTACATGTGCATACAGTACAATGGGTAGGGTGCCCTTCTTGCACGCAGCTGAACCATGTTTGATCCCCAGCATCCCTCTCTGGCTTCCAGAGCACTGCCAGGAGTGATTCCTTAATGCAGAGCCAAGAGTAACCCCTAAGCAGCGCCAGGTGTGGCCTCAAAACAAAAACAATCAGAAAACCTGAGTTAGAATTTCGGAATCTCCCCTTATTAGCGGTATAGCTTCGTGGCACTGAAGACTGAACACAGAGCCTCCTACATGCTAGGCATGTGCTCTACTATTTGAGTAATTTTCTCAGGCCTATTGAACTTTTCATGCCTCCTGTCATTGCGCCTCAGCAGAGTTAGTAAGAAGACCTGTCCCACAGTTTGTGAATTAATAAATGTAAAACTCACAGAAAAACCTACCTGCTGTGCTATCACTCCAGCCCCCACACAGAAAAACCCTAGCTACATAAAATGCCCCTTTGGTTTTAGTTATATGATGTATATTAAGCAGTACACTCCCATATAAGTAGTCTGAAACTTTATGCCAGGATGGAATTATCCTCTCCTGGGAGCTACTAAAAGTGGCAAGGATTCTTGGACAGTAGAAAGTGGGACTAAGAAGAACCTGGAAATGAAAGCAGGTAATAGATTCCTTAGAGCTGAGTTACTTCCCCTCCAAACTGTTGACACACTGTCTTATACTGATGCCTATTTTGTCATAGAACTATTGTATTTATGATTGCCTTAGCTATTGTTCACTTGATTGTTAGAGTCAGATGGGAATGAATAATAGGGAGCTGGAACTTACGCCAAAACTAATGTTTTCTCTTGCAGGAGGTCCAACAGTGTAGGGGAAGCAATGGAGGAACTTATAGGACACAATGGACAAAAATGGGCCAGTATGGATCAAGAAGAACGAATGTTAGCAGCTGCAACAGCTTTTACCCGTATCTGTGCAGGGCAGGATGAGGGCGATGTCCGGAGAGAAGCTCGATCTGCCCAATATGATCCCTATAGTAAAGCTTCAGTCGCCCCAGGGAATAGACCTACACTTCCTGTGCAACCGCAATACCCACAAGTAGAAAGAAATGTCATTCCAGAAATGGCCTCAGAGCCCTCCCAGCCACTCCGAAAGCCAGTGATGAAGAGAAAGGTGCTGCGTAGGATGCCAGATGGGGAAGTTTTAGTAACAGATGAGTCAGTTATCAGTGAGTCAGAGGCTGGTACAGAAAGTGGAGGAGATCTCTGGGCCTTAAGAGAAAGGCTGATGAATCTGCAGTTCCAGGAAGACAGGGAAACCTCAGTTGATGAATCAGGAACATTTGATCTATCAGACGAATACCAGGAAATCTCTCAAGATCAGCTCCTTCGCTATCTACAAAAAGGAATGGGTTCTCCTGCTTATGAACAAGACCTGATTGTTGCGAGCCGACCCAAGTCCTTTATTCTCCCAAGGCTGGATCAGTTAAGCCGAAACCGGGGCAAGGTAGACCGGGTAGCTCGGTATTTTGAGTACAAACGAGACTGGGATGCAATGAGGTTACCTGGTGAAGATCACAGAAAGGAATTACGTTGGGGTGTCCGAGAGCAAATGCTTTATCGAGAACCCCAATCCAAGCCTCAGCACATTTATGTTCCAAACAATTACCTAGTACCAACTGAGAAGAAAAGATCTGCCCTTCGCTGGGGTATTCGTTGTGATCTTGCTAATGGCATCATGCCCAGGAAGCTGCCCTTCTCTCTTTCTCCTTCCTGAGTTTTTCTCACCTATTTCTCCTTCCACAGGGTCAGTTAAGGTAACTTGATTCTTTGTATCTCACATTTTAAATCAAAACAACTTGAAAGCCTAGAGAATAGAGTTGGTCTTGCAGAATAAGGACTTCGCCCATTGTTAGTTTTTTTCCCTAGTTATATATTCACATGGGCATCAGACACCACTTGACTGTCAAATTGCCATACTCATCAAGCAACTGCAAAAGTAAGGAGGCCCACAGATGAAAAGAAGACTTGATTAGCAAGCAGTCAGCACTGTTGCTGTTCCATTACCATTTTATCTCTGGCCAATGTAGTGTATGTTTAAAGTTGCTGGGTGTTTAAAGGTGCAAGTGTATCTATTAAAGGATTTTGGATATTCATGAACTTGGCCTTATTTTTACTTAACTACAAATTAATGATCACAGACCTGAACTATGATTTAGCTTCCGATTACATGCTCCTTCATTTCCTCACCAAATAATAAAAACCAAAGGGGAAAAAGAGCACCTAGGGGC
Organism: Sorex araneus; assembly: GCF_027595985.1. Lineage (NCBI taxonomy): Eukaryota > Metazoa > Chordata > Mammalia > Eulipotyphla > Soricidae > Sorex > Sorex araneus. The sequence continues at coordinate 160,772,320 of NC_073304.1, read as the reverse complement.
AGCAGACATAGAATGGTGGGTAAGGCCCTTGCCTTGCACACCGCCACCCAAGGTTGCTGCTGAGTCCCCAGCAACCGATATGATACCTTAATCACCACCAGGAGTAATCCCTGAGCAGAACAGGGCTTACTCCTTGTTTTTCTGGCTGGCCCCAAAACAACCTGTGTCCTTCCCCTTCGCCACCCCCTCTGCCTTTTATACTTAAAATCCTAAAAGGAAGGCAACATGGTATACTCTTGCTACTAAAGGCATAAAGTAAATCCAGGTAACTTCCAATTATTACAAAAGTAGATATTCAATAGCTCAATAACAGCATTGATTACACACACACACACACACACACACACATATATATATATATACACACACATATATATATATATATATATATATATATACATATAGGACTGGGAGCGATAGCACAGTGGGTGGGGCGTTTGCCTTGCATGCAGCTGACCTGGGTTCAATTCCTCCATCCCTCTCGGAAAGCCCAGCAAGCTACTGAGAGTATCCCACCCACATGGCAGAGCCTGGCAAGCTACCCGTGGCGTATTCGATATGCCAAAACAATAACAAGTCTCACAATGGAGATGTTACTGGTGCCTGCACAAGCAAATCAATGAACAATAGGACAACAGTGCTACAGTGCTATATATACATATATATGACTAATCACAAAATAATGTTTTATTTTGGCTTTTAGACTACAGTGGGTTGTGCGCCGGGCTTACACTCAGGGATCACTTAGTGATCCCCAACAGGCTTGGGATGCTATATGAGGTTCCAGTAATAGAAGCCAAATTGATGTCAGCAAGACAAGCTCCCGACTGGCTGTACTATTGCTAGGGTCCTTAAAATCCTCTTTGATGGGAGGTATATAAGGATTGGGTGGCTCAAGTGGCAAAGCACAAGCCTTATATATGTGAGGCTATGGGTTAATCTCAAAGAACAGATCTTATGCAAGCCCCTCCTAGACACCTCTTCATTAGCCCCACAGCACTGCTAGGAATGAACCCTACTCCCAGAACCAGGTGTAGGATGACCTTACTTTGTCCTCTCCCTCCTTGCCATGAGGAGCTTGTCCCGGTTTTTCCCGGAGTTTAGGCTTACCCCAGTCTCACCCATCAAGGTGTTCCCGAATCTCTCCCATCCCTTTGTTTAGCTGTAATCACTTCTCTATGCTCTTTTCCCCAAAAAGAGTTAATCAGCTTCTCCCCCTAATCTGACTCTGCTAATTTTTAAGGTCAGACCTTCCTAGGATACTGAATTTATATTATAAAGTTAATATTGCCTTTCTCCTTATGCCTTTTGAATAATTTACTTTAAAGCAATGTCCTTTTTGTATAGACACAAGAAGACAATATTATACTTTTGTAACTTGGGACTTAATTGGCTTCGAATATTATTCATTCCCGGGCATCTGCTTTCTCCACTTAAGCCTCGGTTGCCCTCAGTTCCTAGCACCCCAAAATCAGGGTCCCAACGAGGGACAGGATGGATCCAGGGCAAGCGGTGAGTTATGTGCTACTGTGGCATTGAGATGGGCCTGGCCAAAGTGCCTAATTCTTAACTATAAGTTAAGAGCTTGATCATAGACAAATGCTGTCATGATCCAAAAGTAATGATGAGACTAGGCCCCTGCTAGGGATAGGAAAGACTGATCTGGCCTGAGCACTGTAGTCTGAGATCGAGATGGCTCCAGGAGAACAATTCTATAAGCTTTAATGCATTTCTTATTGTGTCCATACAAAATGATTAATATTATGAACTCTTATATGTTTGCTGGATGAGGAAAGGAGAAACACACTCATGGGACTCCACCCTTGGGTAGATCCTCCTGCTGAAAAAGAATCAGTCCTAGGAGAGGCATCTCCTGAGGGAAAGGAACCTTACCCTATTGATTGTGACCACACCTATGTGTACGCCCAACCCCCTCATGTTGGTGGGATTTAACTAGGCTGTAAAAGTGGGTTGGGGGGCCAGATCCACAGGTCCAGAGAGAGATAGAGCTGGGAGAGAAGCAGAGAGAGAACATAGAGAGTGATTACAGCTAAACAAAGGGATGGGAGAGATTCGGGAACACCTTGATGGGTGAGACTGGGGTAAGCCTAAACTCTGGGAAAAACCGGGACAAGCTCCTCGTGGCAAGGGGAGGGGAGGACAAAGTAATGTCATCCTACAACCAAGTATGTCTCTGTAAGAAAAATTAATAGCCATGTATAATCCCTATGCAAAAGGCCAGGAATTAAGCTTGGGTATCATAGGCTGTGCTCCCTGCCCTGAAAAAAAAGTGGTCTAAACTGCATGTTCCAGCAATATGCTGATTGATATTTGATATCTCCTTAATATGAATCTCAGTCCAACATTACCGAAAGTCTTAATTGTTCTAGATCAAACCTTCATGGGGTTTTTTTGGGTGGGGGTTGGGTCACACCTTGCAATGCTCAAAGGTTACCACTAGCCCTGCACTCAGAAAAAAAACAAACACTGAGTATCTCCTTAATATGAATCTCAGTCCAGTATTACTCGAAGTCTATCGTTCTAGATCAAACTTAGTTTTTGGGTTTGGGGTCAGTGCCCGGGATGCTCAGGTTACTACTAGCTCTGCAACTTAGGCAGTGCTAGGAGGAACACGGGATGCCAGGGATTGCACCTCGGTTGGCCCCTGGCAAGGCGAGTGTCCTACCTGCTGTACTACAGCTCTGGCCCATCAAACCTTTTAGACACACTGTCACCAACGCAGACTGACCCGCCAGTGGCCGACATTTCAACGTGGCTTAACATTCAGCAGCACTGGCTTGGACTCGAGTCTGGCTCTGCGCTTTCTCCAGCAAATTTCTCATTTATCAAGGTGAAATGCAGACCAGCCCACAAGGGCCAGTGGAGGCCTCCAAACTATCCCACGAAGGGAATTCATGTGGACGCAAAGTATAGGCAACTTTTTTTTTGCGGGGGGGGGGGGCAAGCGGAGGGGAGGGGCTACACCGGCGGTGATCAGGGTTCACTCCAGGCTCTGCGCTCAGGGATCACACTTGCTGGGCTCCAGGGACCATATGCGATGTGGGGGCCAGGGGTTGGGGGAGGGGGAGGGTCCAACCCGAGTCAGCCGCGTGCAAGGCAAGATGATCCTTACCCACTGTACTCTCTCCGGCCCCCAAATTAAAAAAAATTCGTCCCCAACGTATTAGGACCCTCTGGAGTACTGAGAAGGGTGAGTTTTCTTTTAAACCAAGAGGGCTAAGTATCCAGAGGACTGAGACATGTTGAAAAGCAATCACTTGTTCAAGTAATGTGGGAAACGTCGCCCATAGCCCTCCCATCCCACTTGTTACTAAGATCCCGACCTCTACTGGATTTTAGTTTTATGACCAAACTTTGCGGTCCAGGGACCCTCTAAGAATCGAATCAACGGAGTCCCCACTGCTGCGAGTCTCGGCCAGGAGCTCCGAAAGGCACCAGACACACAACATGATCATCGGCCAAGTCCTACTTCAGTCCGCCACTGCGTTTCCGAAAACGTGACGGTCTGGGCGGGGGGGGAGGGGGGCGCTGTAGAACGAATGAGGAAACCGTCCAACCGTTTGACCGTTTGCCCACTCCTCTTTCTAGGACCCACAAAACAAGCCTCCAGAAAGACTCCACGCTTACCTTCCGGGCGTCGGACGCACAGCTTTCCGCGAAACTGAAAGCGTCACTGTGCGTCATCGGCGCGTGCCCGAGGCCTCACGGGAAATGTAGTCCATTGTGTGGGAATGGCGTTCTATGAGCCGCGGCTGCAGGCTTGTCTCCTAAACACGCCTGGTGTTCCCTAAAGCGGCCACCAGCTCCAACGAAACAGAATCTGACGCCCGCGGCGGCGCCTGAATAAATTCTCATCTGCTTAAAAAATATATAAGAGGCATTTTACCCCCAATGTCTGCTAGGCTCACAGGAAAACTAAGATGAAAGAACCTGTCCCGATGCTATACCCACTTTAATAGAATGGTGCCAATGATGAGAAAAAAAGATTGCCATTACAAATCCACATATAAAGACAGCAAGGCAAATAAATGACCGAACTATTGGCAAGTGTTGCTTCAGCACCACGGAGAGATCATGATTGGGCGCGCGCGCGTGTGTGTGTGTGTGTGTGTGTGTGTGTGTGTGCGCGCGCGTGTGTGTGGGGCACAGGGGATGCGTACCGGCTCACACCCAAGCGCGGAGATTGTACCGCACGGGAATCAGTTTTCTCAGGGTGTTTCTTAGCTAGAGGCACATGTCAAAAAGAAATGAACATCGCTGGTACAGGAACGCAGGAACTTCCTGCTCGCATCTTTAGCATTCAAATTCCTCAGACAAAACTCATTCTGGTACCCCAGACCCCCTTCCCTCAGACACTGGGGGCAAATGCCTTTTATATTATTTGAGCAGATCCGAATTTATTCTGGCGCCGCCACAGACTTTCCCCATGCCGTTTTCTGGCCCTCTGCCGCTCGGACACAAGCGCTCCGGCGTTTGCGGGCATTGGGTGGGGAGAGGAGAAGGTGTCCACGCTCAACACTGGGGAGAATCGTCTGGGGAGTGAGCGGTGGCGCCAGAAAGAAGCGTAGGAACGTCCAATCGCTGAGGCCGCGAGAGTCCCAAGCTGCGCTCAGCCGAGGTCAGCCGCAGGCGACAATTCGCCTCACGGTTCCTAACCCGGGCGAGGGTTCTAAGCGCAAACCCATTCAGAGGCAGCGGCGCCCCCGCCCCCGCGGCCGCCCCCGCGGCCGCCCCGCCCCTGGCGCCTGCGCACTGCGCCGGGCGCGCTGGCGGCGGCCCGTGCATAAAGCCCATTGGCTGCCGCCGCCTCGCGCCTGGGGTGCACGCACGTGCTGGGGGCGGGAGCAGCGATCAGCGCGATCGCAGCGATGGCGTCGTTACTTTGGGCAGGCGACGCCGGGGCGGCGGACAACGAGCGGCTGAACTGCCACGTAACCGCCGCCGAGCCGGGGAGGGCGGAGAAGCGGGGGCCGGAACCGCAGTGTCGGGAGGCGGGCGGGAAAAGGGCTAGCGGGGGAGTGAGGTGTGAGTGGGGAGGGGCAGAGGGGGCGAGGGATCGGAGAGGGCCCCGGCGACGACACCCCCCCAGGCAGGGCAGAGCCTTGGCTTGAGAGGGCCACGTGGAGTCACCTGCGAGGCCGGGGAGGGAAAGCGGCCGTTCCACATAGACCCTCACTTTTCTCTCCCGTTCAAGTTAGTGGCCCACCAGTGGACCCCTCCCGTGTATTTACCGAAGGGGCTTGCCTCTCCCTCACCCTCACTCATCCCGTGCCCCTGTGTAGACCGGAGGCCTTCTCTGGAGCAACGTCACCTGCGGGGGCCGCGGAAAGGCCCCTCCAGTTTTAGGATAATTGATGCCGGAGAGCTGTTTCTGAAAGGAATCTATTAATGGTTAACTTTGCCCAGGAAAGAGCATCCCGGGTGGTCTTCCCCTAGCCCCGTTAGGGGAGCATCGGGCTGTTGATAGCGTGCTTCCTAATATTGGTTGAAATTTGTGTCTCTCAATAGTTTCCAAATCTCATCCACCCCCGGAAGAATCTTCCGGGTATTAAGAGTACGACAATCCCAAACGTTGGTGAGTGCTGCTAGGGTAAAGCTGATTAGCCTCAGTTAGTTACGAAGCGTTGCTTTCGCCGGGTGGCTGGCCACCGAATTCCCTTTAACTACCTTAGTTTAACAACCAGTACTTTTCTCTACCTTCCCAATCTTCTTTACCCACTCCCTAGTTAAGTGCATACTATAAAGTCAGAGAAAAATTAGGATCATGCTCCGCCTGTGTACTGCATTTATCTTTACTGTTTCTCTTTCCTTCCATCCTTTTAGATGATTCTATTAGTAACACCGAAGAAGAGGAAGATGATGATGTAGGTAGGAGATCGTTTTCATTTACTTTACTAGCATTCTTTTCACAATGAAAGCGAAATCTTCATTGGGAAAGAATGGTCTTTCCTTCTGTTTTCTTTTTAAAATAGATACTCGAAGAAATACTCTATCAGGGGTGGGAGTGAGTTGGTGTTCAGTGGGATGGCTTAAGAAGTTCACCTGGCAAGTAAAATTAGTTCTGGTGTATGTTATTGCAAGCCATAATAACCAAAAGGGGGAGGGGCGAGGAAGAGAGAGAGAGGGAGGGGAGGAGAGAGAGAAGAGAGAGAAGTGCCTGACAGTGTTGGGGTGGGTGGGAAGGAAATTGGGGACATGGTGGTGGGAAATGTAGCTGGTGAAGGGATGGGTGTTGGAACACTGTATGACTGAAACCCAATCATGAACAACTTTGTAACTATATCTCAAGGTGATTTCAATTTAAAAAAGGAGAAGAAAAAGAAAAAAATAGATCTGGTAACAATGACTAGGCTTGCTTGATGTTAGAAGTTGTTGTAGCAGTAGAACACAGAGAAACTGGATCTTTCTGAAAAAAGAATTCTCAGTGCTGAACCTTCTTTTAGAAGATGAGTGTAGAGGAATTGCCGAATACAACTACTTCTTGAGAGGGAACAACTTAGAGATGCCATTCAGGAATATCCCTTCTTATTCTTTCTTCTGTAGTGGACTTGGCAGCTAATTCACTCTTGAACAAGTTAATCAGGCAGTCCCTAGTAGAATCCAGTCACCGAGTCGAAGTCTTACAAAAGGATCCCAGCTCCCCACTGTACTCAGTGAAAACATTTGAAGAACTTCGACTGTAAGTATTTTTACTTTCAGTATGGGGGAAATGGTGGAAAGCACAGCATAGACCAAACTGGTCTTCCAGTAATAAGAAGCAGAAGGATCTCTTTTGTGTCCTAGTATTAAATATTAAAATAAGATGCATGCTTTATGTACAATTACAGCTCAAAGAGGGCACTAAGACACATGAGGCTTCCAACGTGTAGCGAACATTTAGCGTAAAATATTTTAAGCTTATTATATTAAGAGGAATAGCCAAGATGCTGACATTATTACTATGCTCCATACAGAATTCAGATCCAAAGCTTATATGACCTAAATACTAACCACCCCACCTGCTTTAGATGTTACAAGCATTCACCTTCCTCTGAGTCTTTTGTTTCAAACAAAATTAAAATGAGTTATTTTCCAAAATGGGTTTTCATTTCTAGGGGCTTATCAGTTACCTTAAAGGAGATGTATTCTAATAGGGAGAGTTGCTCATATGAACTTAGGCAAAGGGAAATTTCAAAATCCTGCCGCTCAGGCATTTTCTAAATGGAAGGAGAAGCCTACTTGATTAAGGGTTGAGTGACAGGGGCTGAGATGTGGCTTAGTGTAGAGTGCCAGGCCCTACATTTGATCCCTAGCACTACCAAAAACGAAGTTGGCTGCCAGTAGCCTAGAAATGAATCTATCAATTAAACTCATTCATAATGTGCAAATCATTGAAGATTGGAAGTATTTCATGCTCCCTTACTTTCTCCACTTTCTACCGTCAAGCATGAAATCCAGAGAGAATGTATTTAAAACTACTGGCTCAGAAATGAGATAACACTGTATCCTGCTTCTAGACTTATTAGAAGGATCACCTGAAGAAAATCTCATTTAGGGGCTGGAGCAATACCAAAGTGGGTAGGGTGTTCACCTTGCACGAAGCTGACCCAGGTTTAATCCCTGGTATCCATTTGGTCCTCCGAGCACCGCCAGGAGTGATTTCTGAGTTCAGAGCCAACAGTAATCCCTGAGCATCGATGGGTGTGACTCGAAGAAGAAAAAAAAAAGAAAATCTCATTTAGTTCTCTAAGTCGGAACTAAAATTTTCCTGGCAAACATATCTATCGGATACATTTTCCCCCTTTTGCTTGGTTTAACAGAAAGTTAACTATCAGGCTTTTACTGTTGTTCTTAGCCTAGAAATGCAGCATAGCTCATTACTACAGTGGTCCACCTCTGCCTGCATTATTGCGTATGTTTGGGGGTTTTTTGTCCATAGTTTAGAAATAAACTATATTTCTACATACTGCTCTTTAGAGGCCTCCAAAACAGAGCTCAGTGGGCCAGGGGTCACTTGGGGAATTCAGTGCTTTGGCTAGAGATCCTGGGAACATCTGGCCCTGCTCAGTGGGGCTTGCGAGCCACCACAGCCACACTAGTGATGCTTGCTGGCCAAGCAGTGTGGGGATCAAACTTGTGTCTTTGGGCGTTGGAAGGCTGATGTCCCTGACACCTGAGCATCCCCGCACCCTCTAGTACTACTTTTGAAGCTCAGTCGCACAGTGTCTTAATTAATTTTTTTTCTTTTTGGGTCACACCCGGTGATGCACAGGGGTTACTCCTGGCTCTGCACTCAGGAATTACCGCTGGCGGTGCTCAGGGGACCATATGGGATGCTGGGAATCAAACCCGGGTTGGCCGCATGCAAGGCAAACGCCCTACCCTCTGTGCTATCACTCCAGCCCCTGTCTTAATTAATTTTGAAATGCAGTTTCAAGTTTATATTTCTGAGGCTACTGACTAATCATAGGCTTTAAGTGTTTGGTTTGGTTTTGTTTGACAGAAAGGAAGAGTTGCTAAAAGGGATCTATGCAATGGGATTTAACAGACCGTCCAAAATCCAAGAGATGGCGCTCCCTATGATGCTAGCATATCCGTGAGTTTCCAGGGCAGCCCTATTCCAGCTTGGTTCTTTCAGTCTCTTGGATTCGACTTATACCAGTGGCACCCTCTTCTCTGCAGCCCCCAGAACCTCATAGCCCAGAGCCAGTCTGGAACAGGAAAAACAGCTGCGTTTGTCTTGGCCATGTTAAGCAGAGTTAATGCCTTGGAATTGTTCCCACAGGTAAGGGGGTGGGCATGCTTGTAATGCAAATGCTGTTTTAGTCATAAGTGATACTGTTGCATGGTGTGATTACTATGCTCAGTGATGCTGTGATAGGGTATGGTGGTGCTTAGATCATAAAATCACAGGGCAAAAGTATGGGACAGTGATCAAGAGCACAGGCTTCAGAGTTGAGTTGGTTCCAGCCTCAGGTCCTCTACTTAACTCGCTGACTTTCTTAGGCAAGTTAGTCTTTTATGTTTTTTATTTTGCCACACCCAGCTGTACCCAGAGCTTATTCCTGGCTCTGTGCTCAGGAGTCACTCCTGGGCAGTGCTCAGGAGACCATATAGGATGCCAGGGATCGAATTCAGTTGGGCCACCTGCAAGGCAAGCAACTACGTAGTGTACTATCTCTGCAACCCAAGTTAGTAAGTCTTTGCTAGTCTGTATCTGATTCTATAAGGAGAGCATCTATAAAGATAGAGGTCATAATTGTTCTGTTCACCCTTGAATCTTAACACTTAGAAGAGAATGCAGAGGGGCCAGATAGTAACGCGGGTAGGGCATTTGCCTTGCATATGGATCACCCAGGGTCAATTCCCAGCACCCATATGGTCCCCCAAGCCCATCAGGAGCAATCCCTGAACACAGAGCAAGGAGTAAGCCTTGGGTACCACAGGGTGTGATCCCAAAACCAAAAAAAGTTTAAAAATCCCAAAAAACTACAGTGTCTGATGTTAACCCCTGTCGTTAAACACCGAGTGAATGAGTAAATACTTGCTTCCAAGGATTGCCATGCCAATGAAATGTATGTTTTTAGCACTGTCCGTGTCATAAAGTAAGCTTTTAATAATAATAGCAATATAGCTGTAGGACTAGTAAAGCTTATAGTCCCCTCTACTCTTTTAGCACAAGAGAGAACTGAGACGTGGAGAGGAAAATGGCTAATGTCTGGTCATGAAAATCAGAGGTAGCTTGTTGTTTTAGTCCAGCTTCCACTCGGGGAAAGTATCTGGCACTTTCTCTCCTCCAAACTGTCTTCTCTAACTCTTTTGACAAGCTGGGAGCCTGAGTATTGAGTGCACCCCAGAATGTACCCCACTCTATGGAAGACAAGGTTTATATTCTCTCTGGAAGCGTACCAGCCATAGATGCCGATGAAATCGTAGGCTTTCTAAAAACAAGTTCAGTGACATTTTTATGGCTTTCCTGATAGGAGTAAAAATTCTTCAGGAAAAACTGTCTTTGCACCCTGGCTGAGACATTTGGGAGGACAACTTTTAGCACTTTGTCCCAGGACAATTGAAGCCTGTAACTGTATAACATCTCCAGTTTCTTCCAGCAATGTCTTCATTCATCAGCATTATTCGTGGGGGGTGGGGTAAGAGGTGAAAGAATTTGGTGGTTTTTTTCTGTCAGAGGTTTCTAAAATAGGTTTGGATCAAACAGAGTATTCTGGACCTAGACTTACAGGCAAGAGTTGCGGGGATAGCACTCAGGCTGCGATTTATCTTGTCTTCACCCTTCCCTGATTTCCCAGCCTTCCTGTATTCCTTTCCCTGCTGAAAAAGCAGAATCTGTAACCTGCGTTTCTCCATAACCCTTTCGAGGTGAATGTGTAACAGTTATTCATGAGTTATTATTCACCTTAGATTTATCAGCAGCTAAATTTTATTCCATTTAAATAAACATCTGATTAAGGGCCAGGGCTTGTCTCAGTTGTAGAGAGTACACCTCTCATGTATGTAAGCCTCTGATTTCAATAAAACAATAAGTAAATATACACAACCAAAATCTCCAGTTTTGTATCTGCTTTTCCCTGCTCAAAATTGAATTGCATTTCAAATTTCAGTGCTGACTTTTCTGACCTTTCTCTTCCTTGCTGCTTATCCAAATGTCTTCACAGTGCCTCTGCCTGGCTCCTACTTATGAACTGGCTCTGCAAACTGGCCATGTGGTTGAGCGGATGGGAAAGTTCTGTGTGGATGTTCAAGTGATGTATGCCATTCGAGGAAACCGAAGTATGTACCAGTAAGCCAGTCCTGGCTGTTTTTATCCTGTCTTCACCACCATCAAGCATGTAATATAACTTCTCTAAAATAGGAAATAGAATAATGTATTAATAGTATTGTTATTAGAACTAAAGGAATTGGTCGAATTCTGTGTTCAATGCTTCGCAAGTACTAAGGACCCAGTTAATGTCTGCATCGTGTCCACGTTCTGCAAGAGGATGGTGCTGTAGATTCTTCTGTCTGAAGTGCAATTTATATTGTTTTAACTTGCATAGCAAAAGTTTATTTTAGAAGTATAGCAAAAAAAGAAAAACTTGAAAACAGATAAGAAGGTAAAAGTGAAAGTTGTTTTTCCTGTCCTCCAAAACCTATTTGAGGAAGGGTTGAACCCAGAGCCTCATACATGCAAGGCATGAACTCTGCCACTGAACTGTAGCCCCAGACTATAAATACCTATTTTTTGTTTTCTTTGTTTTAGGCCCACACATAGTGGTACTCTGGGCTTACTCCTGACTCTGTGCTCAGGGGACCTAAAGGGTTCTGGGTATTGAAGCCGGATTGGCTGTGTTCAAGACAAATGCCCTGCCCATTGTACTGTTGCTTCCAAATACCTATTTTTTTAAAGATATTTTCATTAACAATGTTATTGTTTGTTTGTTTGTTTGGACTCATACAAATGCACATATATGTATCTGATTTGTTTATCGAAGTGGGAACATATTTTCCCCATACTGTTAAAAAATGAGTATTAGGGGCTGGAGTGATAGCACAGCGGGTAGGGCGTTTGCCTTGCACGCGGCCGACCTGGGTTCGAATCCCAGCATCCCATATGGTCCCCTGAGCACCGCCAGGAGTAATTCCTGAGTGCATGAGCCAGGAGTAACCCCTGTGCATCGCTGGGTGTGACCCAAAAAGCAAAAAATAAAATAAAATAAAATAAAGCACCTTTAAAAAAATGAGTTTTAGGGGTTTGTCATATGCTAATACTTACAGCTTACCCATATCTTTCTTCTGACAATTGCATTATAGTTCATAATTTAAGTACTGTAGATGTTTTAGTGGTTTCACATTGGGAGAAAAAAAAGCATGCAGGTTTCTCACAGCTATGACAGTATTTCACTGGATAGAAAGGCTTCTGCAAGGCAACTTTGGAGTTAACAGGGCTTTCAAGCAATGCTCAGAGGCCACCCCCAGTGATACCTAGCTGTGCCTCCTGACAGAAGGTTCAGTGCTGAGACCCAAGAAGGGCCCATGCAGTGTTGAGGGGGCTCTTGCATGCAGAACAGGTACTTTCACTAGCTCCCTGCTCCCAAGGTAGCTTTTCTATATGTGGGGAAGAACCAAACATGCAGGACTGTTGTCATTACCAGGTACTAGAAACTTGAAACTATAACTCTGCAAAATACAACTACACATCCACAATGATTTTCAGGGAGAATCACTTGGAGAATCGCTACAAAATGTATTTGATATATTTTAGAATCTATCACATTGCCCAGAACTGCGGACAGTTAGATGGCACCTAAGGAATCCTTTAAACCCTTGTCTCCCCAGTTCCCAGAGGCACTGACGTCAGCAAACAGATCATAATCGGCACTCCTGGTACTGTCCTAGATTGGTGTTTCAAGAGAAAATTAATTGACTTGACTAAGATTCGTGTGTTTGTCCTGGATGAAGCAGATGTGATGATTGACACACAAGGTTTCTCCGATCAAAGCATTCGAATTCAACGGTGATCCTTATGTTCATCCTTTCTTCTGAATCTTTCATGTAGACAAGAAATTTTGTCTTGTCTACTACTCCTGGTTATCTTTAGTGCTCATTCTCCAACTCCATCACCTTCGAAACAAGTCTGGGCTTTCATTCTTTTCACTGTAGCTCAGTGGGCATTTTTCCCACTTTCCCAAGTTTTATATACAGTTCCTTCAACTTGTAATCTTACCTGTTTTTCTTTCGGAGTATAGGTCAAATCTGTAGACTGCTTCTACATCTAATCTTGCCAGTAATTTCTATATATTTGAAGCAGAAGTCTAAAGAAAATCAGTTAAAACCCAGTTGGACTCTTGTACTAACATAGAGGATCACTGGCAGCCCTGAGGCAGGGAGTTCGGGTGGCTGATAGCCTCATCCCCTCTCCACCAGGGCTCTGCCCTCAGAGTGCCAGATGCTCCTCTTCTCTGCAACCTTCGAGGACTCAGTGTGGCAGTTTGCAGAGCGCATCATTCCTGACCCCAACATTATTAAGTTGAGAAAAGAGGAATTGACGCTGAACAACATCCGACAGTATTACGTGCTGTGTGAGAACAGGAAAGACAAGTACCAGGCTCTGTGCAACATCTATGGCGGCATCACCATTGGTCAGGCCATCATCTTCTGCCAGGTGCTGGGCCTACCCTTGGGCGGATGAATGGGTGGGGCCCCATTATGCACTTCCTGTATGTTTGATCATTGAACCTTCAGCTCAGCAATGAATACACCCAAGTTCAAAATGATGTGCGTCGTGGGTGAAGCTTAGAAAAGTTAAGTGATGGACTGGCATTGCAGCAGATGATATGCGGGCATCCTGCCCACACTTCCATGTTTGGGTTATGTAGAGGGTCCCAGAGACGTCCTTTATCAGCTTGAGATGCTTGCAGTGTGCAAAATCATCACTCAGTTATTCACTTTTAATTTCACCTTACTTTCCATATTTTATTTTTTTGCTGACAGTTTTCATACCTCCCTGCCCAGGCACTGAGAACCTAATTGTAGGATAAAAGAAAGCTTATCTATGCCCTGGACTAGTCATGTGACTTCAAATATATCACCTACTTCTTTAAGTGTGAGGCTGATGCTGAGGATCAACACTGGCCTCACGTGTGTGTGTGTGTGTGTGTGTGTGTGTGTGTGTGTTTGGGCCACACCTGGCAGTGCTGAGGATTTACTCCTGGCTTTGTGCTCAAGAGTCTCTCCTGGCAGGGCTCAGGGTACCATATGGGGTCTTGGGAATTGAACCTGGGTTGGCTGTGTGTAAGGGAAATGTCCTACCTCACACCTGAAGAAAAAAAAATGGGGATTTGGGCTACAGCTGGCAGTGCTCAGGGCTTATTCCTGACTGTGAGCCTAGGGGACACTCCTCGTGGGGTCTCCTGGACAGCTGCATGTGGGCAAGTGCCTTAACCCTTGTAGCACTTCTCCTGCTTTTTCATTTTCAAGTTGAAATGAGGTCACTCTGCTTCACCAGATGACTGTAGTGCTCATATTAGCAGAGACCGCCGCCCAGGAGCACTCAGTGCCTTCGGTTCTCTTCTTCACACCCTGTTGTGCCACCACCTGGGAAATGAGCGGAGTGTTCTGCCTGTTGGGTTGAGAGGACATGACCCTCAGAAGCTCGGGGTAGCAAAGCTCCATGCCAGGGTCTGAGATTCCACCAGAGCTGAGAGAGAGGTGGCCCAAGACGGCTCTGCCACTTTCCCAGCTCCCACCTGCACACACAACCACTTGGCTTGAACACGGGCCACTGTGTGCTCTTTGTCTTTCCCATACAGACACGTCGGAATGCCAAGTGGTTGACCGTGGAGATGATGCAGGATGGCCACCAGGTGTCCTTGCTAAGCGGAGAGCTGACCGTGGATCAGCGAGCATCCATCATCCAGCGATTTCGGGATGGGAAGGAAAAAGTTCTTATAACGACCAATGTCTGTGCTCGAGGTGTGTGTATGTGTGGATGGAGGGATGTGGTACACCTTTTGATACACTGTTTACACACACAACTCACAGCTCTGTTCTTTACACATACAGTTCAGCAAGTTATAACAAACACACGGATGGCCACATAGCTTTCATAATCCCGACATAAACCCTTCCCCTCTTTGTCTTCCCAGCCTTGTCTTTTTTTTGGGGGGGTCACACCTGGCAATGCACAGGGGTTACTCCTGGCTCTGCACTCAGGAACTACTCCTGGCGGTGCTCAGGGGACCATATGGGATGCTGGGATTTGAACCCGGGTCAGCCGCGTGCAAGGCAAACGCCCTACCCACTATGCTATCACTCCAGCCCCATGTCTTCCCAGCCTTGTCTTATGCTCTCTACGTCTCTTCTTTATGACCTGGCCACTGGGACGGCCCACCATTCTCTGTAATCTTGTCTCTTCCATAATGGCATCTAAATCTAATTAGATAATGGGTAGCCTCAATCTCCTTCCCACCCCACTTGCCACACTGCTTTAAAATTTGTCAGTGTTTGTCTCACATATTCATTCATTCCTGGCTCTTATCTCCATAGTATCCCATTGACTGTGTGTTTCACAGTTGCTTCGTCCATTAGCCAGTATACAGGCACGTTCACTGTTCACAGTTTGGGGTTGTTTTGGATAAATTGTAGCCAAGTGTGTAGTTCTTGTGTAGACATGTATTTTCATCCCTCAGGCAAATATCTCAATTTAGGACTTCTGGGCCATATGCTAAGTGTATGTTTATAAGAAACTACAAAACTGTTTCTGAAGTAACTGTTTCATTTTTATTTCCACCACCATGTGTGAGAATTCCCATTGCTGTGTTGTTTCCAGCCATAAGTATTATCATTCTTTTTCTGTTTGAACCATCCTATTAGTTGCATGTGGTAGTTCATGTTTGCAACTTGTGTTCTTTGATGGCTGACATCATATCTGGGGTGTTCTTAGTTTAAAAAATGTTCACTAGGGGGCTGGAGCAATCTCTCACATCCCATATGGTTTCCCGAGCACCACCAGGAGTAATTCCTGAGTGTAGAGTCAGGAGTAACCCCTGAGCATCACTGGGATGTGACCTAAAAAGCAAAAAAAAAAAAAAGTTCACTAGGGGGGGCAAGGCTCTTGTTTTTCCAAGGAAAGGGCCTTCCCCCTTTTCACCCTCCTGGATCCTTACTAAGGCCCCACTCTCCAACCATGATTG
Organism: Sorex araneus; assembly: GCF_027595985.1. Taxonomy (NCBI): domain Eukaryota; kingdom Metazoa; phylum Chordata; class Mammalia; order Eulipotyphla; family Soricidae; genus Sorex; species Sorex araneus. Next base: position 160,756,631 of record NC_073304.1, on the reverse strand, counting down.
CTGCGTCATTTTCCGCACCTGTGACTGAGCACCTTCCTGGGTGCTGCTCTTGGCACTAGGGCAGAAGGGCCTGGAATGGGACGGGATCTCCCTGCCCTTTGGGGTCTGCTGCCTGGGCTCCCCATGTTCTAGACCAGCACTAGCCACTCAGATCTTCTGCACTAACGGGAACGTTCTCCTCTGTGTCGTCCAGCTGGTAGCCTCTGGCCGTAGATGGCTAGTAAACATGAAGTATGGCTAGTGTGATTGGAAACTGAGTCATGTTGGGTTTTGTTGTTTTGGACCTGGCTGTGCTCAGGGCTTACTCTTGACTCTGTGCTCAGGAATCACTTCTGGTGGTGCTCAAGAGACCATGTACAGTGCCAGGGATCAAACTGGGGTCAAATGTGTGCAAGGCAATGGTTTTAACACCTGTGCTAGCTCTCTGGCCCAAGGAGCTGAGTTTATTTGAATTATCTTAAACATTGATCCATACGGTAACTGAGCTTTGGTTACCTCCTGGTAGATGACACGAGTGCCTGGAGGAAAGAGGGTGCTCACAGTTTCTGGCACTGAGCACAGTGCAGAGGGCTGCAAGAATTACTGCCCAAAGAGCTTCTTGGCGTCGGGGAAGCCAAGTATTGCAGAAGTATCCCTAAGAAGCATTTGATGGGGAAGGTTTAGAAGTGAAGACGGCAACTCAGTTTGATACCAGTTTTTAGTTTTACTGGGAAATGGCAAGACTGTGTGATGGTAGCATTGGTTGGTAAATCAAGGGGGAAATGATGCTATGCTAGTGGTTGGAAAATGTTGACCTTTTCTCCTTCCCCATTTGGGTAGTTAGATTCTGAACACGATCTCCCCTTGCACCCCCCACCCTAACACACACACACACACACATACTTTGTGTGTACCTAGACTCCTTTACAAGTAGCAACTGTGGACTCTCACCAAGGATCAGACACACTCCGTAAGCAGCCGGTGCCTGTTTGACATCGAGCCTGGTGTGGTTTATCAGTCGTGTCCGTTAGTGAGGATGACATTGGCACATGAGAGCGGCTCCATCTGGTGGGGAGAGCAGCAGGTCCCTTCAGTGTCTTTCCTCTTCCAGGGATTGATGTGAAGCAGGTCACGATCGTGGTGAACTTTGATCTCCCCATAAATCAATCAAAGGAACCGGACTACGAGACGTACCTTCACCGCATAGGGCGGACTGGACGCTTTGGGAAAAAAGGCCTGGCTTTCAACATGATTGAAGTGGATAAGCTGCCTCTGCTGATGAAGATCCAGGATCACTTCAGTAAGTAGCCACGCCTTGGCCGCCAGAGCTGGGGGTCCCTGGTGCTGGCAGTGATGGTGAGTGCAGGCCTTCAGCTCCGAGGCCAGTGTCCCTCCTAGTTGGCTAAGGAAACGCTATAGGATCGCTGCAGAGAAGTGAACAGATGCAGAGATGGAGCCCAGCTTTGTATGCTACTGTGCATCCTGAGATCTGAAACAGATGTTCATATCCTATAAATTAGGACTGCCCTAAGGAAAGTGAAAAAGCCCCATAAGGTCCTATTCTTTGCCTCCTTCGTTTCTCTCAGTGCTGGCAAACAGTCTTAACGGCAGAGGTCTGTTGACCTTCCTCTGGCCCCATCCTCACAGGGCGGGCTCTGTGGACCTGCTCATGCTCCTGGAGCTGGCTGGAAACTGAAGGGCACCTCGTTTCCCCTAGAGTCCCTGGGTGTGGCAGGGGAGGAAGAGGAAGAAGGACACTTAAGTAAGTGACCCATCTGCCACCTCTCAGAGCTGTCCCACTCAGCTCATGTGCAATGTGCTGTACAATATTCGAATTGACGGTGGCTCTCCAAAGACTCTTCAGGGCAGAGGGTTAAGCATCCTGGTGTTTGAGTAACTGCGGGCTGGGCTGGGGCAGCAGGTGGAGAAAGGGCCATCCCACCCGCTGTGCTTCAGGCAACACACACATACACACACACCACCCCCTTCCTCCTGCCCTCAGTTCCCCCTTTCAGGCTGGGCTTGCTTGCAGCCCATCTTTGCGTCTGCCTAAGACATGTGCCTTTCATTCCCTGGCACACTGGTGCTGATTCCTTCACATCTGTCAGCTGGCCTGATGCCATCCCTTCCCCATCTAGAGCAGGAGAGAGAGGAGACAAGGCTTTCTTCAGGCAGTTCACCATTTTTGGACGTTCTGCGTTAGGTGGGATAAAATTCCGTTCGGGCCCTTCAGTCAGATATCTCTGTTCTCTTCTCATGCAGACAGCAGCATCAAGCAGCTTGATCCTGAAGACATGGATGAGATTGAAAAGATTGAATATTGAAGAAAGAACTTTATTGTTTGTGAAAAATCCTGGTTTATGTGACTGTCCCAATGGGTTTTGAAGGTAATTTTTTATGTTGAGCCTTTTTTCAGTGTGAAACTGTTACATACGACAGAATAAATGTCATGTCGTAGTATCCTTTGTTTTAAGACCTGAGGTCTTTTTGAAACCAAACTGATGTGTAAAGCACATGATCCCTTTGAATAAAAAAGCAAAATCATTGCCTGTTCTGCTCTTTCTTACAGGGGCATACCTCAGTGGTGGTGGTGTGTGTGTGTTGGGGTGGGAAGGGAGCAGGCTCCCAGGAGAATGTCAGGTTCTGGGTCAGACAGACCCAGGCGCGCTGGGTCACTCTGAGGGAGCACAGCCACCCCAGTCCTGGGTGAGCAGCGGAGGAAGCCAGGAGGTGGCGCTAGAGCTTCGCAGTTTGAGGGATTTGAGGGTTTCTAGTCCTTTCTCCCTTCCCCTCCCCCATGCATAGCAGCTTTTACACATGCATTGCTTTGAACAGAACCTGGAGTAGAACCTTATAAAGTTTGGAAAAGAACATTTTGCTTTTATCATGACAATGAATATTCAGCATTTCTTTGGCTCCTTAACATTGTCACATTAGAGAAGATTTAATTCCTTTGGTCATTTTAGTAATCTGAAAATGTGGGTCTGTTTAAGCATTTCTATTTTTGTTTGTTTTATTTGGGGGCCACATCCGGCACTGCTCAGAGGTTCCTCCTGGCTCTGCACTCAGGAATACTCCTGGCTGTGCCAAGGGGATCATATGGGGTGCCAGGGATTGAACCCGGGTCAGCCATGCTCCAGGCAAGCACCCTACCCACTGTGCTATCCCTCCAGACCCTATTTAAGCATTTCTTAAAAAGCAGTCAGAGGAGGAATGCTCTGGCCTTGTGAAAACAACATTGAGAAAGTGAAAAGCTTTGGCTTCTAAGAACTGAGACGTTGTATCTGAATCACCTACATCCCACTGAGACACTGTTCATTTCTCACAAGGCCTGCTGGGGAAAGGAGTGGTGAGCTTGAGAAGCAGGGTTGTGGGAAGGGGTGGTTAGTCTACCAGAAAGCTTGGCACCTTTGCAGCTCTAGCAGGCTCCTGGCTCTGCATCTGAGCCGTGGGTAGTGTGGGGCGTGTTTTCTCCTGCTGTGTTTTCTCTCCCCTGAGAGCGGGGTGCAAACCTCCAAGGGATACCCAGCTTCCTGCTGGCCCAGAGAGACCTCAGCATCTCTGCTGAACCCTGGAACAGACCCCTGAGAACTCAGAACTTACAGCAGATCTCAAGTCAACTGCCTTGGGGGAGACAAAAGGAGGGTGCACAGAGGAGACGCCCCAACACCAACCAGTGGCTTCACAGGGAAGACGCGCCAGGGTACAAGAGAGAAAGGGAGATGAATGATGGCCTCAGCGCTGGCATGAGCCATGAGGCCTGGCTCCAGCTCCCACACCTCAGAACTAACTGGAGAACTTAAAACACCAACTCAGATTCCTAAAAAAAAAAAAAAAAAAAAAAAGACAACAAAACTGCCTCAGAGAGCATAGAAACAGGCTCTCAAATAAGGGGCTGAAGGCATGGGGAAAGAAGCAGGCACGAGCTGAGCCACAGTGGAGATACTGGGGCAGGAGGTAACCCAGAGAAAAGCTAAGTCTCCCTGGAGTGTCCTCCCTGCCCCCCGACACACACACACACACACACACACACACACACACACACACACACACACATACACACGTGACCCCCGCTCCCTGCTACTATGTCTGCCTCCCTCTCTGGGCCACCATCACTTGTGACATCCCTACCTGACAACTCAGTCCCCATGACGCCTGCCCAACATGTAAGAGGTGCTCAGTGCAGATTTGCTTTTGTTGAATAAATACTCTGTTGCTTTATCCACTGACATTTCCCCGTTTTTTCCTATCCTGGTTTATTTATTTTTAACTTTAGTCTTTGGGTCACACCTGGTGACGCTCAGGTGCTCAGGGTTATTCCTGGCTCTGCACTCAGGAATTCAGGAATTGCTCCTGATGTTGCTCAGGGGACCATATGGGATGCCAAGGATTGAACACCAGGTTGCCCTTGTGCAAGGCAAGCACCCTACCCACTGTACTCTGAAGCCCCAGCATATATATATATATATTTTTTTCCTTTTTTAAAATTCTTGTGGTGCCAGGGATCAAACCCAGAGCCTCATCCATGCAAAGTGGGTGTTCTCCCACTGAGCTCCACCCCAGCCCCTCATTCTACTTCCGATTCCCAGTGAAACACCCAGCTGTGTAAGCATCAAAGTCATCTCAAGACACTTCATCCTCTGCCCCTGCTTGATTATTGATTTAGACTTTCCATCCTACTCATCGCAACACTAGGGTGTCCTAAATAGATGGTCACTGCTTCCCTTTCCAGTTCAGGATCTGCGAACAGTGGTCATCCCTCTGCCCCTTTGCCCTTGTCCTCATGTCCCTTTGTCCGGCCACCTATGATGCAGTGAAGCCATTCTGTGTGGTGTGTGTGCTGTCTTTACACCAACTGTCCAGCCTGGCAACTCAACAGTCGTGAGACTTGCAGGGTGCAGCGCCTTATCGGGACTGCAAGCCATTTGCACATTTGCTAGGCCTGGCCCAGCTCATCTCTCTCAAACACTGCCCCACGCCCTCACCCCCGAACCAAGTTAACGGAGAAGCATGGATTAGCTGGTGATTTCAGTGCCGCTGGGAGCCGGGCTAGTCAGCTGTGTGTTACTTGGCACCAGATACTAAACCCAATCCATTAGGTTGCTCTTGGCTGGCTTCCTCCTGCCAGCCATGGAAATTTTTGCTGCTGCCGCACGGGCTGTGGGTGTCGGGGAGTTGTGCGTGTTCAGGCCTCGCCATGCTGTTCAGTCCTGTTAGTGAGGGAAACGTGCTGGCCATAGTCTCCCGGGGTGTCTGACAGCCTTTCTCAAGAGACCTTATTGCTTTCGGTCCCCCAAATGTGTTCTCCTGCTCGGCAGCATCCATGCCCAGGACAGCAGCCGCCAGTCTCTGCATATGTGATTCACAGTGGAAAATCTTAGGCGAGTGCCAGGGCCTGGGGGCGGCTGAGCAGCACCTTTCCAGACACGGGGGAGAAAAGCTGGTGCCATCCAGCCCAGGTTTTGCTCCAGGTTCTCTGCGAGGCTCAATTCCCCTCCCTATGATTTGGGGGTGGGGTGGGGAGCAGAGAAAGAGGACTCTGGCTGGGCCAGCAGGGCTGTGGAGGGGAGCCCACGTGGCAGTGCAGAGCAAGCCAGTGACCTGAACTTGCGCACAGGCCCCTCAGCTCCTGCCTGCTGTTACCCAGAGAGCCCGAAACACTGCCCGTAGCAGCTTCATCCTGCTCACTCAAATCCAGGCCCCTCACTCTGAACCTCGCCTCGCCCCTTTGGGAGACTCCTGTTTGTCAAAGACCATCTTGACACTCAGCCCAAGCATTGCCAGGTACCACCCCACCCCCACCCCCCAGTTGTTTGCCAGGAGACCAGCGACCTAGTCCGGGCAGATCTCAAAGGGAACACATCAGCGTGCACTTTGCTTTCAAGCACAGGGCAAAGTGGATTCAAGCCTCCTTTCCTCACTTCTGCCTGTTGATCCCTGATTCCAGCATAGCCGCCAGTGTCAGTTCTGGGTCTTGAAGAAGGGATGAGCCAGCTGGCCTCTGTCCTGGTCTAGCTGTGGACCTTGCCCTTTGGGCAGGCAGGCAGGCGAGTCCTATCTCAGCCCTGGTTATTTTCTCATACCTCCGGAGGTTGGAAAGCCGTGGTCAGGCACGAACAGAGGTGTCCATTCTTCTCACAAATATTTTTGTGGTATCTAGTTTGGCAGCAGATGTCTTGCCTATTCTTTCGAATGATTTCTTAGGATTAGACATGTTAAGTTAGGGCTGGAGAAATAGTACAGCAGGTAAGACACTTGCCTTGCATGCTGCCAACCCATGTATGATCCCTGGCATCCCATATGGTCCCTGAACACTGCCAGAAACGATTCTTGAGTGCAGAGCCAGGAGCATTGCTGAGTGTGCCCCACAAACAAACAAAATGTTAAGTTAGCATCTTAGATTCTAAAATAAAAAGTGCTTTTTATCCTTTTGCTAGATAGGGTCAAACTGCTTTAAGAATCTCTATCGTCTACTGAGTTCACTTTGAATTACTAGCAGGAATATTTTTGTTTTAGATTTGCTTGGTAACTTTATTTTTCCCAGTTTACATCTCTTTTAATTCAAAAAAGATTGAATTGGGGTGGGGGTATATGGATTATTGAAAAGTATCTGCAGTGTCATTTTCCCTTGTATCTGAAGATAGGAATCTGTCTGTTTCAAGCTGCATGAAATATAAGTGTACGTTGATTTGCCTAAATAAAAAAACTTTTTTTCAAACAGAAAGTCCCAGCTTGCCTATTCCATTTAGTTGAGAACTTTTCACACACAATTATCTACTTTTGTGGTGAAATAGATCCTTAAGCGTGTGGGGTTTGTGGTTCTTAAATGTGAGCAGTGTTCTTGAATACAAATCAGATTTATTCTTGGTGGTTATTGTGATTTTTATCTTCTAAAGGATATTTGACTTTCATCTACCCAAAATTTATTCTAGTGTGAGGTGTATCAAATTGGATATATACATTTTTTAAAGGGAAAAATATAACACATTTATTGACTTTTTTTCTATTCTCTTATGCTATAGACATTATTATATTAAATTTCTGCACACTTGAATGCATATAATAGGTGTCTGGGAAGCTACTTAATTCCAGTTTATTCTGGGACAACATCACAATGTTAATTATTATTATATATTTTAAGCCCTTTCTTGATTATGTTCAGATTTGTTTGTTTGGGGGCCACATCTGACTATGGTCAGGGCTTACTTCTGGCTCTGTGCCCAGGGACCCACATGTGGTGCTGGGGATTGAACCAGTATTAGCTACTTGCAAGATAACACCTAAATTCCTATACTGTCCCTCTGGCCTCACATTCTCAGATGAAAGAAAGAAAGAAAGAAAGAAAGAAAGAAAGAAAGAAAGAAAGAAAGAAAGAAAGAAAGAAAGAAAGAAAGAAAGAAAGAAAGAAAGAAAAGAAAGAAAGAAAGAAAAAGAGAGAAAGAAAGAAGAAGGAAGGAAGGAAGGAAGGAAGGAAGGAAGGAAGGAAGGAAGGAAGGAAGGAAGGAAGGAAAAAGACCCAAAATAGATAGATAATTACTAGTTTTATTCTTCTAGAATTTTTTTTTTTTGCTTTTTGGGTCACACCCAGCGATGCACAGGGGTTGCTCCTGGCTCTGCACTCAGGAATTACCCCTGGCGGTGCTCAGGGGACCATATGGGATGCTGGGAATCGAACCTGGGTCGGCCGCGTGCAAGGCATACGCCCTACCCGCTGTGCTGTTGATCCAGCCCCTATTTTTGTTTTCTTAATTTTTTTTTGTTTTGGGTCCACACCTAAGATTGCTTTGGGGTCACTCCTGGCAATGGCTGGAGAAACCATATGGTACTGGGGATCAAACCTGGGGCACCCCCATCCAAAGCATGTCCTCCAGAACTTTGCGTCGCCTCTCAGGCCCAAGATCTGAGGATCAGGCCTCAGATCCATTTTATCAAGTTCCTAAAAACTCATGCAGTATCATAACTTCAGCCAGATATTAACTTCTGGATAAATTAGTCAGTCTGCTCTTAAGAGTGTCAGATCACCTGGTAGATCTTGCCTGTCTCAGAGGAGTCAGGAGCAATAGCATGAAGACAGGGGTCCACCTGCTCTGGGAGGCTGAGACTGTTGGAGGGAGTGGGTGGGACTGGGTAAGAGTCTCTGCAGGGGCTGCCTGGTTCCGGTCACCCCATGGGCTGACTTGCCTGCCAGAGAGTGGGGGAAGAAGGAATTCTGGACTTCAGAGGATTCAGACCAAGACAGAGTCCCTCCCATGTCCGTCCAGGCCTGCCCACCTGGAAATCCCCTTCCCTCTGGGCTTCATGTTGGGGACCCCACAATTCTATTCATGCTGCTCCTGGTGGGAAGGCAGAGCCTCTCCCCATCAACCTGTTCCCTCTCAGTCACAGCACCCAACCTGTGCCCTCACCCCTTCCCCTCCTAGGAGGGATAGCGATGCGCATCCCCAAACACAGGCAGGATATACATGCTCGCTACTCTGGGCACCAATGATGCTCTTTTAGAAGGTGGGGAAAAAAACAGGGGGTGGGAGCAACAGCACAGTAGGAAGGGCATTTGCCTTGCATGCATCTGATTGGGTTCGATGCCTGGTATTACCTATGAGGCCTTGCAGTACCACCAAGAGTGATCCTTGAGCAGAGTATCAGAAAGAAGACATGAGCACCCCTGGTTCGGCCCTCCCGACCTCAGGGAAAAATAAGTGGGGAAAAAAGTGGGAGGGAGCCAGAGAATAGAGTGCTGGTCACAGTTCTACATTCACGGTCTGCGTGGGGCTGGAGAGGCAGTACAGGAGGGGAGACACTTGGCTTGCATGCAACTGCCTCACAGGGGACCCCAGTTTGATCCCCGGCATCAGATAACTTGATCCCTTGAGCACAAGTAGGGCTGACTCCTGAGGACAGAGCCATGAACAACCCTGGAGTGCTCCACTGGATGTGCCTTCCACCACAAAATAAATATGTAAAGCCTGTGCATGTGTGTGCGTGTATGTATGTGTGTGTGTATGTGTGTGAGGACCACAGTGTTCCTCCGAGCAAGCTAAAGGATCTCCTGCCCCCTGCGAGTGGTTTGCCAGCACCACAGCCGAGGAGGACACTGATCCTCAGTGAGGACCAGGGCCAGCCGTGACCACCCCATCGCCAAACCACTGGCAACAAGGGGAAACGGGACATGAAAACTCGAATGAATGTGTGCGCACACAAAGTGCTTTGGGAACAGCCATCCATCATGTCCCAGGCATGGAAGGTTACCAGGTCTCTAGCCACAGGGGGACCAGCAGTTAGAACTCAGGTGGCTGACAATGGTTTCCCACCTGTCTGCACCTGAGGCTGGTACTGATCAGAGAACTGAGGGCTGAAGAAGGCTGCTTTCTTTTTGTTTTTTTCTTTTTTTTTTTTTTTTTTGGAGGGAGGGTCACACCCGGCAATGCACAGGGGTTACTCCTGGCTCTGAACTCAAAAATTACTCTGGAGCTAGAGCGATAGCACAGCAGGTAGGGCATTTGCCTTGCACACGGCTGACCCGGGTTCGATTCCCAGCATCCCATATGGTCCCCTGAGCACTGCCAGAGGTAATTCCTGAGTGCAGAGCCAGAAGTGACCCCTGTGCATCGCCAGGTGTGACCCTAAAGCAAAAAAACAAAATTACTCCTGTCGGTGCTCAGGGGATCATATGGATGCTGGAAATCAAACCCGGGTCAGCCATGTGCAAGGCAAATGCCCTACCCACTGTACTATCACTCCAGCCCCAAAAGGATGCCTTAAAGGGTTCACAAGGAGCAATCAGTGAAGGGAGACTCAGGTGGCAAACCCAACCTTCACAATCACCTCCCGGGGCCCTCACCTGAGGTCAGGCTTCTCTTGGTTCAGAGGTTTCAGCCAGCCTGTGGCCCCTACACCAGGCAAGTCACACCCTCTTGGTCCTCTGGCAGAATGAGCCCAGAGCTTGGCCCACGGAGCCTGCTGAGGAAAAGCCCAGCTGAAGTGCCAGCATGCTTCCTGAAAAGAATTTTTATGAGTCTGAAGCGTTGACACATTTGTCATTCTCGACTGTGCTAACACCCCCGCCTGTCCCGTCTCCCCTGAGGCCTTTGCCCTGCTCAGTTTTAGGAGGGAACAGACCCAGGTTTGGTCCGTGGGCCTGGTGGGGCTCAGTGCGCCGGGAGAGATTTACGTGGCATTCTCTGGCACAGCCTCCTGTGAGCTCACTAAAAACAGCCCCAATCAATGAGCTCACTTCAGCCGGGCAAAACAGAACAAGGGCGGCCTGGTCCCCAGCTGGGGTCCATGGGGACCCCAAGGTCACGTTCCAGTCTTGTCAAGGGTGCTGAGATCAGCCGTTTTTCTTCTTTCTTCTTTCTTTCTTTTCTTTCTTTCTTTCTTTCTTTCTTTCTTTCTTTCTT